>NC_067472.1:196950155-197299155 GCF_947179515.1 Apodemus sylvaticus | reverse complement strand
AAATCCCATAAGCAATACAGGAAGATACAATCAAAAAAGTGAAAGTTTTTATTAATGCAGTCCAAGACCTAGAATTGGAAGTAGATATAACAAAGACAAATATAGGCAACCCTGGAAATTGAAAACCAAGGAATGAGATCTGGGATAATTAATCATTACCAGGAGAATACAAGAGATAGAAGAAAGAAAGCAGCAGTCTCAACTAACCTGGACCCCCCCAAGATCTCTCAGAAACTAGACAACCACCAATTAAGCGTACACCAGCTGATATGAGGCCCCCAACACATACTCAGCAGAAAACTGTGGGACTGTACTCCCTCAGAAAAGATGTACCTATCCCTAAAAAGACTGGAGGCCCGAAGTGGGCAGGGAGTTCTTATAGGTAGGGGGTGGGGTGAAGACATTCTCCCTGAGAAGGAAACTAGACTTACAGGATGTGGAACTTTCCGTGGGAGGACCAGAAGGGGGATAAAATCTGGATTGTAAAAAAGATTAAATATTTTGTAAACAAAGGAATATTATCATAATTGGAAAAACATGATCCCAGTTTCTCCTCCTTGCAGTATGACACCCTGTGACAAAATAAAGAATCAAGGGCAATGGAACATGTCCCATTTCCATGGACCCTTTCCACTCCCGTATTCTAAACAAGAGCATTGATGATCTAATTACTCTGGATGTCAGAAGGCACATACACCTAAGCCAGATCCCCTGATATTGAAGTGCTATACCAAGGACTTAGCCTTAATTGAATCTCCCTATCAAGAACCTTCCCACAGGCTCCTCCTTTCATCCTCTAGAATCCAGCAGCTATACACACCCTGTTTTAACATCCAGTCTGTAGCCACAACTTAATATCTAACGGAAATATGGCCAGATCACAGACTTTTTTTGTACTCTTTTCTTTTGTGACTGAGTTTCGCTAAATGAACTATGCTGTATGTGAGTCAAACAGAACACAAGGCTGAAACAGAATTCAGAAGGATCAGCCTAACTGTTACTTCCCAAGCAGGGCTAAGACTATAGGTGTGTAACAAAGAACTGAGCCATCCTTTAGGATTTCCTCCTAACATGGGCTCCATGGAGAAAATAAAAATTTTCCTTACTCTCTAGGAGCAATCTCAAAAAATGCGTCTCTTCTCATGCTGCTGCCAAGAGGACATGCACATTTCCGGCCACCACTAACACCTATTTATTTCTCCAAACTTTCTCCTCTGAGACTGAGGCAGGTTCCATGTGCATGCCCCTGACTTCCTGATTCACACTATACATGCAAGCCAGGGCTCACAATTACAAAAACCCACTTGCCATTAGTTTCCGAGTCCTGGGATTAAAGGTGTGGTCCATGCATCCAAAATGGTTACAGATTTTAGATGAAGGAGGGCCTGCTCAGCCAAACACCATCCAAGATGTCACACTTTTGAGTCAGAATGCCACTACTATGCCTTATCTAGGCAATCTGGAGCCTCAGTTGGTCCCAAGGTCACTTGAGATCCCATTGTCAGTTCTTTCCTTTGTCCTATAGACAGGCCTCACTATCTATTGATCCAGGCTTTCTGAACAGCCCAGGATTCAATCTTGTGCTTAGAATGAAGAATAGAGCCCCTTGAGGTCTCTTGAAAGCTCATCCATAGAGTGCCCCGATCAGGGCAAATCACTGCTCTGCACTGTTCACATTTATGGGAAAGACTTGAACCATCTACTAAATTTAAATAACATCTTCTGCATGTATACAGGGCATATTTTATACTTCACCAATCAAACACCCATACAGGCTAAAAAAATCACCAAAAATCCTCCTCCACTGTCTCCCAAATTTTCCCCAACTTGATATCCCCTTTACATAGCAACCTTAGACATTTCATGCAACTCACCAATTCACCAGGAATGAAGAGGGTTCCTGTAACCTGCTCAGTCCTCTGTCTTTGAATTCTCCTTAGAAGACCTGCCCTTATATATCTCTCCTAACCTGGAATTCAAAGCCCCTCCCACCCTTTGGCTCCTCCTACTTGCAATATTCAAATCCATTATTCTCTCCCACCCTTTGATGCTACTCCAGGTGTAGCCTCATTTTATAGAACCCATGAATTTAAATTTTTTGGTTTGTAATCCTTTATTTCTTTACATTTTATATTTTACTTTTATTACTTCCCAGTTCAGCTGTTACTTTCCTCCCAGAACTCCCTCCCACAATTTTTCATCACATTCCTAATCCCATGTCTCCAAGAGAATGCCTTCCACACCAGGCCTTTGGTCTGGTTTAAATAATTTAATGTGTGTAGCCATCTTACTTTTGTTTCTGTCTGGTTTTTAAGGTATAAATATGTTCTGCATGTCTTGGTTATATAGTTTTGACTGGGAGTGCATTGAATCGGTAGTTTGCTTTTGGCAAGGTGGCCATTTTTACTACCTTAATTCTGCCAATCCATGATCATGAAAGAGATCTTTCCATATTCTGAGATCTGCTTTGATTTCTTTCTTCAGAGACTTGAAATTGTTGTCATACAAATTTTTCACTTGCATACTTAGAGTGACACCAAGATATGTAATGTTATTCGTGACTATGGTAAAGGGTGTCATTACCCTTTTTTCTTTCTCAGCTTATTTATCCTTTGAGTAGAGGAAGGCTACTGATTTGATTGAGTTAATTTTACATCCAGCCACATGGCAGAAATTGTTTCTCAGTTGTAGGAGTTCTCTAGTGTTGTTTTATTGGGTTGCATAAGTATACTATCATATCATCTGCAAATAGTGATGTTTTGACTACCTCCTTTCCAGTTTGTAACATTTTGACAAGTGTTACAAACTGTACCTCCTTTTGTTCTCTAAATGCTCTAGATAGATCTTCAAGTACTATATTGAATAAATAGGGAAAGAGTGGGCAACATTTTCTGGACCATAATTTTAGTAGGATTACTTCAAATTTCCTCTATTTAGTTTGATGTTGGCTTCTGGTTTGCTGTATATTTTTTTTACTATGTTTTGGTATAGGCCTTGAATTCCTGATCATTCCAAGACTTTTAACATGAAGGGATAGTGAATCTTGTCAAATGCTTTCTCAGCATCTAACTAAATGATCTTGTGTGGTATTTTTTTTTTCGAGTTTCTTTATGTAGTGGATTACGTTGAAAGATTTCTATATATTGAACCACACTTGCATTGCTGTGATGAAGCCTATTTGATCCTGGTGAATTACTGTTTTGATGTGTTCTTGGATTCGGTCAGCAAGAATTTTATTGAGTAGTTTTATATCACTGTTCTCAAGGGAAATTGGTCTGGAATTCTCTTTCCTTGTTTAATCTTTGTTTGGTTTATGTATAAGCAATACTGTGGCTTCATATAATGAATTGTGAAGGATACCTCGGGTTTCTGATTTGTGGAATAGTTTGAAAAGTATCCGTAGTAGGTCTTCTTTGAAGAACTGATAGAATTCCCAACAAACACATCTGGTCCTGTGTTTTTGTTGTTGTTGTTGTTGTTGTTGTTGTTGTTGTTTTTTGGGGTGGTGGTGGTGGTGGTGGTTGTGGTTGTGGTGGTGATGATGGTGTTTTGGGAAGACTGTTAATAACTGAATCTATTTCCTCACGTGTTATGGGACTATTTTGATGGTTTATCTGATCAGGTTTTAACATTGGCAGCTGGCATGTGTCTACAAAATTGTCCATTTCATCCAGATTTCCCAATTTTGTTGAATATAAGCTTTTGTAGTAGGATCTGATGATATTTGGAATTTCTGCAGTTTCTGTTGTTATATCTCCCTTTTCATTCCCATTTTATTAATTTGCGTGGTTCCTCTATTCCTTCTTGTTAGTCTGCTAAGTGTTTATCTATCTTGTTGATTTTCTCAAAGAACCAACTCTTGGTTTTGTTGATTCTTTGTATAATTCTTTTTGTTTCTACTTTGTTGATTTTGGCCTTGAATTTGTTTATTCCCTGCCATGTATTCCTCTTGGATGTATTTGTTTCATTTGGTTGTAGAGCTTTCAGATGTTCTGTCAAGCTGCTAATGTAAGCTCTCTCCATTTCCTTGTTGGAGGCACTTAACTATATGAGTTTTTCTCTTAGCACATATGACTATTGACAGCTTTTCAGGATTTCTAGTTGCAACTGCTTTAAGAGGAGAACCTTCTAGAAAGGTTATTGTTCATTGTTTACAGGCTTTTACTGCTAAAGGACTGCCTAAAGTTGGCAAGACAGATAATGGGCCTGCATACACTGGAAACAGCTTTGAACAATTTTGCAAGGAATTTGGAATTGAACATAAAACTGAAATTCCTCATGATCCAATGGGACAAGGAATTGTTGAATGTATCTGAAAAATTAGCTTTAGAAAACAAAACAGGGTGAGTTTTATCTTCCAAGGTCACCAAAAGCCCATCTCGCTTTTGCATTTTTTGTTTTAATTTTTTGTAAACTGATGCTAAAGGTCAGTCTGCAGTAGATCATTGCTGGCATCCAGACACTTCCAGCTCATATGCCATGGTTAAATGTTGAGATCCTTTAACTAATACTTTGGAATGGCCCCAACCCTGTTTTAATACGGGAATGAGATCCTGTTTGTGTTTTTTCACAGAAAGGAATTGGAGATCAATGACTACTGAAAAGATTGTTTCGCCAAGTTGACACAGATCCTGAGCCTTCTAATGATTATGATACTAATGATGAAGGCATCTCAGAATCCCTATGAGCCATCTAAATTAACCTGAAGTGTAGTCTTTGCCCTTACTGGATAGCAGGTGTTTTCTATCAATTCTCAAAGCCACCCTCCTTACACCAGGAGGCTTGATCTTGTTTGGATCTTTGTCAGCTCCCTGTTTAGGCACTTAACTAAGCAATTACCCCTTGGAGGTTCACTTGAGTATGATGGAAAAGAGTCCTGCTCCCCAAATCCTTGGTCATGTGAAGGTTTTATCTGAAAGGTGGGATGTAGACATCCAGTGCTTAGAGACCATTTAAGCATTTGTTCTTTTCACATGTGTCCTTGACATGGCAGGACTAGATCCCATGGTCATAGTTGGGGAGATGCAGAAGATTTTTTTCTGTGCTGTTTGGAAATGTGAGACCACAAGAATATTTATTGGAAGGCCCAAAGAGATTTAATTACAGTAGCTAGGATTTCAACAGGTCCTGGCCTATCTAGTTCTAGTTATAATGGCAATGGACATTGTTTCTTCAGGGTTTTAGTTATGCCAAAGCTGCGCTGTCTGGATCCTGGACAGGAGTAGCATCCTGTGTTAGTTTTCTCTGTAATCCTATTCCAGTGTCTGGAAAAAATGTTAGAGAAGGCTCGATTAAAGGAAGGATTGGGAACTTTGGCTTTATAAGGAAGATTATGATTATGGATTACTTTTTTGTTTGTTTCTTTGTTTGTTTGTTTGTTTGTTTGTTTGTTTGTGACAGGGTTTCTCTGTGTAGCCATGGCTTTCCTGGAACTCACTCTGCACACCAGGCTGGCCTTGAACTCAGCATTCTGAGTGCCTCTGCCTCCCAATGACTGGGATTAAATGAGTGTGCTAGAATGGATGACATTTTACCAAAATTGTGACTATGACATTTCCTGTAGTTCCTACTAAGATCATAAATAAGCCCAAAAGAAGAAACTATAGAGATCAAAAGAAAAAAAATAGTGCTAATAGGAATAGGAGTAATACTGCTTTCTGATTTTCTTCTCCGGTATCTGGTATTCTTCAGAGTCCTACTGTTAACACCACTACTTTTTCTATATCTGCTATTCCCCTTACAGAATTAGTGGAGAGCATGTGTCATTTGCTTAATGATATTTATCCTATTACCACTCGCTCTTGTTGGCTTTCCTATGATATAGCTCCTCCTTATTTGTTTTTTTTTGTTTGTTTGTTTCTTTTTTGTTTGTTTTCTTTTTGGTTTTGTTTTTTGTTTTTTGTTTTTGTTGTAGTTGTTTTGGGTTTTTGAAACAGGGTTTCTCTGTGTAGCCCTGGCTGTCCTGGGACTCACTCTGTAGACCAGGCTGGCCACAAATGGAGAAATCTGCCCTCCTCAATGTACCAAGTGCAGGGCTTAAAGGCATCCCCAACCACTGCCCAGCATAGACATTTAAATAAATAACTCTCTCTCTCTCTCTCCCTCTCCCTCTCTCCTTCTCTCTCTCTCTCTCTCTCTCTCTCTCTCTCTCTCTCTCTCTCTCTCTCTCTCTCTCTCTCTCTCTCTCTCTTTCTCTCTCTCACACACACACACACACACTCACTCACACAAACAGAGTAGATTCCCTTAAATCCAACTGCACTAGAACTTACCATGGTACATAGAGTAGGATACATTTGTTATACTCAGTGTTTGATAATTTCTAAGTAAGCCATAGGACCAGGTAGTGATGGCTCAAGCCTTTAATCCCAGCACTTGGGAGGCAGAGACAGGTGGATTTCTGAGTTCTAGGCCAGCTTGGTCTTCAGACTGAGTTCCAGGACAGCCAGGGCTACACAGAAAAACCCTCTCTCAAAAAAAAAAAATGAAAAAGAAAAGAGGGCTGGTAAGATGGTGTAGGTCTTGTGGCAAAGCCTGATGATCAGTTACCATAAGTAAGCCCCATAAAACAGAAGGTTCCCCAATGTAAACTTTGGTGGCAAAAAGAAGGTAAAGAAGCACCTGGACATGGAGTTCCACGTGGCTTGCATGCACTGTCACAGCAAAAAGTAAGACAAGGTAACATTTTATTTATATGGAAACTACACATCTAGAAGAAATGTCAAGGATTCACACACATATGATTTAATACTATTTTGCTTAATACTCATGAGAGTAATTAAGCATCAGTTGCCACTCTTGTAGGGGAACTGACTTTAGTCCCAGGCACACAGAAATTGGCTCACAACTGCCTATAATACTGTCCTGTGGGATCCTATACTCCACTCTCCTGCCAAGTACCAGGTATGTTCATGCATGGATTGAGGCATTACATGTGACTTAGTCAGTGTTTCTATTCCTGCACAGATATCATGACCAAGAAGCAAGTTAGGGAGGAAAGGATTTATTCAGCTTATACTGCCACATTGCTGTTGCTCACCAAAGGAAGTCAGGGATGGAATTCAAGTAGGTCAGGAAACAGGAGCTGATGCAGAGGCCATGGGGCCATGTTACTTATTGGCTTGCTTCCCCAAGCTTACTCAGCCTGCTCTCTTGTAGATCCCAAGAATACCAGCCCAAAGATGGTACCACCCACAACCAGCCCTCTTCCCTTGATCACTAATTGAGAAAATACCCCACAGCTGAATCTCATGGAAGCATTTCCCCAACTGAAGCTCCTTTCTCTGTGAAAGAATGTGTCAAGTTCACACACTAACCCATCTAGTACAACATGTAAAAATAAAGTGAGGCTGGGCATCATAACATAACCTTTTAATCCCACTACCTGCAAGGCAAATGGATGAGGATCTCCATTTGTGGAAGGCAGTCTTGTTTACATAAGCACTTCCAGGAGAGTTAGAACTACATACAAAGGCCCTATGTTAAGAAATCAAAAATAATGCCAGGAGGTGGTGGCACATGCCTTCAATCCCAGCACTTGGGAGCCAGAGGCAGAGAGATTTCTTAATTCAAGCCTGGTCTAGAGATTGATTGCCAGGACAGCCAGTGTTACACAGAGAAACCCTGTCTCAAAAAACAACAAAAACAAAAATTCCAAAATAAAATAAGATGAATAAATCTTTGTAATTGAAAAACAAAACAACTGTCATTGTACTAGCTGTTCTGCCAAGAGTAATTATAAAAATTCCTTTCAGAAAATAATTGACACTATTTTACCTACAATCTGATTTAATACTACCTAATGAATATTCACTTTGTGTGACATCATCACTCTTCATATCACTGGCTATTCTGGAGTAGTCTCAAACTCACTTGAGTTTGACTCTACCTCCAAATACTGAGGTAAAGGCATGTAACACCACTCCTGGACTAATTTTGCTAAACAGGCTTTGGGAACAAAGAACAGGCTGCCCTGGAGATTAGAATCCTTCCATCATAATTCCTGGCATTAAAAGTTAGCCTTTCCAGCCTGATGGTGGTGGTGCACTCCTTTATTCCTAAAACTTGGAAGGCAGAGGCAGGCAGATTTCTCAGTTCCAGGCCAATCTGGTCTAAAGACTGAGTTCCAGGACAGCCAGTGCTACACAGAGAAAAACTGTCTCAAAAAACAACAACAACAAAAGTGAGCCCTACCACACCCAACTTAATTCATTTTCTACAAGTTCATTTGCATTTTATTCAGTTTTCTGTGAGTGTGCATGTCTCATGTGTGGGGGTCCCTGTGCCTCAAAAAGGGATTCAGAGCCCCTGCATCTGGAGTTATAGCATATATGGGATTCCAGACCCATTAGGAACCAAATTCCAAGAGTCAAGATCAACAAGCAATCTTTTCTTTTGTTGTAAATGTAGGTGTTTACATGCATATGTGTCAGTAATAAGTAAGCATGCCTGGAAATCTACAGACAGAAGGAAGACTAAGACTCCAAAGAAATACCATTCCCAATTGATGGTTCTGAGCCACCTAGTGGAGGCGGTGAAATAAACCAGGCTTCCTGATAAAGCAACTATTGCTCTGACTCACTGAGCCATCACTCTATCCCCACAATAAGTAACCCTCAGTTAAATCCAGCTCCAGTCCCAGAATGCTTAGAGTTTTGATATTTTGCAATAGTATGTAATAGAAGAGATCACATTAAATTAAATTCAAGTAAGATATGGTGATGCACTCCTTAAGCCCAACACTTGGAACACCAAAGCAGTTAGATCTCTGTGAGTTCCAGACCAGCCTTGACTACAGAGTAAGTCAGAGGACTACCATGGCTGTTACAAAAAGAAACTGTCTCAAATAAAGGAGAAAAATCAAACTGTACTCAAGAAAGCACTTTTATTTAAAGAAAAAATAAACTGCACATTCATTATGAAAAGAAACAGAATAACAGACTCATTTGGCACACACCAATAAAATCAGCACAGTGGATGCTGGAGAAGAATGTCAAAGAGGGGGACGAGCCCTCTTGGGAGCTCTCAGAGACTCCGTGGCCAACCAAAGACCACACACACACACACACACACACACACACACACACACACACACAGGGTTTGAACTTAGGCCCTCATAATATATGTAGCATATGTACACCTCAGACTTCATGTGGGTCCTCCAATAACTAGAGAGGAAGTTATTGGCTGTCTCTGGAGCCATTCCTCTACCTAGGCTGCCTTGACTGGCCTCAGCAGGATAGGATGCACCTGATCCTGCAGAGACTTGATGCATTAGCTTTGAGGTAGACACATGGGGGAACCCTATGAGAGAAAGCATATAGAAGAGGGACTGTGAGGAGGAGTTGAGGGGGAAGTAGTGTTCAGAACATAAGATGGATATATTCATTAATGGGAAACACTGCCTAGACAAAGATGAAGGAGAAACTGAGGCAATGGCCAATCAATTGTCAGCACAAATTGTAAACCGTTCTATGGGCAAGAACCAATCCCTAAAACTATTAATGATACTCTGTTATATTTGTAAATAGGAACCTTGCAAACTATGCTATAATCATTGTTATACTCCTGGGGAACTGGCTAGCCCAATTGTAATCCAATGCCTCTCATTCAGCAACCAATAAGAATAAATTCCATTAAAAATAAAAAAAAGGAAACTGGTGGTTAACCTAAAATACTACCTCCTTTTGGGCCTTGGGCAGCTTGGATATATAACAGGGCTTCACATAAGAGACTTTCATTAAGGGCAGTGGTGCTGCACGTCTTTAATCCCAGCACTTGGGAAGCAGAGGCAGGTAGATTTCTGAGTTCGAGGCCACCCTGTCTAATGAGTGATGTCCAGGACAGCCAGGGCTGCACAGAGAAACCCTCTCTTATAAAACCAAGAGAGAGAGAGGAGAGAGAGAGAGAGAGAGAGAGAGAGAGACAGAGACAGAGACAGAGACAGAGAGACAGAGAGAGAGACCGAGAGAGAGACAGAGAGAGAGAGACAGACAGAGACAGAGAGAGACAGAGACAGCGACACAGAGACAGAGAGAGAGAGTCAGACAGAGAGGGACTTTCATTGGTCTGAGCAATGGAGATTGATTCTGTGTCCGAAACCTTACTTGAGCTAGGAGGAGAAAAGATGTGATGTTCTTCCCATGTGGAATATATGTGTTCTGAGTCTGGAGACATGTGCTTTGGATTCATGGAAAGTGAGAACTGAGAACAAACTGTCCCTGGGACAAGATATCCTCAAAGGCAGAGGTTAGCAGAAAGACATGGCAACTTGGAGTGGGAGTCAACCACAGGAATCCTGGCCTTGTATCTTTTATGCCATACTCTTTTTCCTCTGCTTCCTTTGCTTCCTAGACCTTGTATTCGTTAGGTAGATCTCACAGGCTTCATCAGTTTTGAAGAAGATGGCCATCTGTTCTAGGGAATTACTAAAGGGGCTAGGTTCAGGAAGAGGGTTCATAACTGATGGGATCTGACAGAGGGAAAGGTAGATTCTGAGTTTTGGGTAATATTTGAAGGTCTGAGTCAAGGAGGAAAGTTTAAACTCGAGGGTCTCTCATAGAGGGAATCTGGATTGGCTGACACATCAAGTCAGCAAGGAACATTGGAATGGCCAGACCTATCACTAGATAGGTGCTCTGTTTTCCTGGGAAGTTCTCTACATGTCTGACTCTGATGCTCCTCGATATGCGGCTTTTGCTGAAACACACTTGTTCCAAGGACTGACCAATGAGGGAGGAGTTGGATTCCTGATGTGGGTATTTCCTCGATGGCCTAAACTGAGGAGGAGAGCTGATATCCTAATGTCTCTGGTGCACAGAATCACTACTGGTAGCAGAAACAGGAACTTTACCACCTTTGGGGTAGGGAGGCCTATAGTGAGGTCCACTTCCAGTCTTCCCAAGCAGTTGTTGACCCATCTTCTGAATTTCTCTGGCTCATCTATTCTTGAAATACATTTGGATTTAAAAAGGAAATGTTATACTCAATAGCTTTTTGAGTCTCTTCTTTACATAGAGAATAATTAGGTAATATCTAAATTATCATTTCAATCCTAACATTATGTAACTTTAGCTAGGTTGGCAAGGTTGTAGAAAGTTTCCCTAGTCATCTTAATTTGTTCCATTTTCTGACTCCTTATTGTAAACAAAAACGGCAAGGATACTTTATCCTGATTTTTTTCTTTCTTAATGAGTTAATCTCCTATTCTATTATAGTATGTGATACTATCTATCATAATAAATGTAAAAAAAAAGTTAAAAAATATTAGGGGAAAATTTTATCTAATGTGTTGGGTGAAGAACTATAGGTCAGTGGGACATATGCCATAGTGACTGGAATGTAAATGGATAATATAATTAATAAAATAATTTTCAGGAACGATTTCTCCTTTTATTTAATGAGAACATAATCTAACAATGAAGAATGAATACTTAACAGTTGCTTTGAAACAACCCCTCTATATAAACAACAGTGGTACACAACGTCTACAGATAGGCCTGGTTAATTCCCACAAATACTGACATGAAGGGTGTACATAACACACTTCTTCATGACTATAAATGTCTGGAATGGTCAAGGAGCTGAGAGATGTAACTTGGATTTGGGGTGTAATCCAGAGTAAGTCAGTCCTTGGATTTGTCAAAGTCATCAAGGATTCTTTGCCAGAGTTCCTCTGCAGTTGGACCTGAACCTTGAACCTCCTCTGGGCAATGGGTGGCAGCTTGTAGGACATCTGTAGATTCAGTCACTGCTAGATCAGTGTGGGCTTCAACTGCTCCTGATTGACCAGAATCCCAAGCTGTAATGGGAGCATGTCCAACAAGCAGATCTTCTTGCTGACTACACCTGTCTGCATCACTGGCCTGATAATGATGCAGAGAAGATTCCTGGATGCAGTTGAGTTTGGGAATGGAATCCTCACCAAATGTGCCTGAACACATGGGCTCTCCATCCTCAGCAGCAACAAGAGGTATGGAACCAGGAAAGTGAGTTGATTCAAAAACAGCTTTAGAAATTCCATTGGTCTCTTGCAGAGCTTCTGTAATATTCTGGAGAGTCATCCGCTTGTACTGAGTTCGGCTGTTCTTAAACCAGATCTGGAAAAGAAAGAGGACATCAGAAGAATGCCTGTTGTCCCCTAACAGGACCACAAGGTGAAGATTTTGGATAAAAGGTGTTTGTATAGCAATGATTCACATGTCAGAAACAAAGAAGCAGGAAACTCAGCATGACTAAGATATTATAATAAGGTAGATTGTGTATGACCAGACAACATAAGACTGGGGAGATTGAGCCAGTGTGTCCTGTGATTTAGCAGGAGCTCTGATGATTAGGTTTCTGAGACCCTGCATGGAACCAATGCTATTCTATATTGCTACCAGATTGATAAAAATTTGGGTCCCAGCATTTGATTCAAAAATATCCACCACCTAAAACTGTCATCACTGCCCTAAGCATTTTAGAACAAAATTAAAGTTCCTGATGGGTAAGTGTAGATTTTTGCTGTTGGATTGAGGGAAAAGAGAGAGGCAGACCTTGATGTCCAGCGCTGTCACACCAACTAACTCTGCCAGCTCCACACATTGATCCTGGTTTGGGGACTGACACTTCTCAAAATGTTCTTGCAGCAGGTGCTTTTGTTTTTTGGAGTACACAATGCGTTCCTTCTGCACTTTCTTGAAGTCACAGGGCCAGATTGATGGTCACCATATTTCTCTGACAGTACCACAGATCCTATGAGAACATGGAAACAAGATTTCACTTATATATCTGATAACTTGGATGCCCTGAGGGTTTTTTTTTTTTAAAGTAGGTAAACCTGGGCCCAGTACAGGATCTAGTTGCATTTGGATACCTGATTTTCTTGACGGTCCTTGGAACTCTTGCTGAAGTAGGTCCCTTTCAGGGACTGAAAGACTGGATTGCATTGGACTTGTTGGGGTCAATATGGGACTGTGATGCATTTGAAAGGGTAAGTTCCTTGCAGTCTCTTGAAGCCTTTGTGGTCTGGTTTCTATGGGTGCACTTGAAGGCATTTGGAATTTTGGACACTAGGAGGGATCTTCGGCCATATGTGTGTTCCGAACCTATTGGGATACGTTCCCTTATTGGAGAATCTGGTCAAAGAAAACACATGAGAAAATGCACAGAGAGCAACGATTTACCCATCCTGCCTACCCAGCATTTGGTTTGGACTGTTACAGAGCAGGAATCAGACAGGAGCTTCATTCTTTCTGAACAACTGCCTCTGTTTCCAAATCTTACAAGTATTCTCAGTATTGAAATAAATATGCACTTAGCTCCAGTATTAACAAGAGGTTGCCAGTCCAGGTAAGCTGGCAATTGAATGTTCATTTCCAATGTTTAAATTTTCCATATCCTACCCTTCTGGCTGTCAAATATTGTTGGGACAGACTACTAGCTAGTCTGCCTCTGCCCATGAAAATAAAAACCTGAAGGATTCACAGGATTTCTGTGGCAAGTAGGGCAACTGACACCAGAGTCAAATCACAACCCAGGAATTCTGCAAACAGGGCAACTGGACAACTGACACCAAAGACTGAAGACCTTCCAGGGGCACTGCAGCATGCAGAGAAATTGAATCAACAGTCAGAAAGCCTCTCTGGAGTTCTTCTGCATGCAGGGAAACAAAACCACAGTACTTATGCTTCCCTGGTGAAAAGCTAATCATAGGGCAACAGCTTGACTAATCCTCTCAAAACTCAACAGTATGAAGGCATCCCAGTAGATGTGTCACAGCCAGGGCAACATATCTCCAGCTTCTCTGCCCCTCTACAGAACCCACAATTCAAAGGTCTTCAAGAAGGCCTCCCTGAAGACACACTGTCACCAGGGCAAAAATTCACCAGTATACATGCCCCTATGAAGGTTCCACAGTCAGAAGATCCCATAGGAAGTTTGCCACATACAAGGCAATTGGCCTACCATGAGACCTGAGTCAACCTAGGGACAAAAAAAAAAAAAAAAGGCAACACCCAAACAGAAACACCCCAACCAGGAAAGACTCCCTATAACCATATGGCCAGAGGCAAGAGTAAGACCATGAGAAACAGAAGCCAGTAAACTTGGCATTATCAGAAACTACTTCTCCCACCACAGCAAGCCCTGAATAGACAAATGAACTTGAAAGTCAGGAAGATGACCTAAAATCTTATCTCATTAAGATAATAGAATCCTTTTAAAGGGATATAAATAACTCACATAAAGAAATATAAGAAAACTCAGGTGAACAGGTAGAAGCACTTAGAGAGGAAACACATAAATCCCATAAGCAATACAGGAAATACAATCAAAGAAGTGAAAGTTTTTATTAAAGCAGTCTAAGACCTAGAATTGGAAGTAGATATAACAAGGACAAATATAGGCAACTCTGGAAATTGAAAACCAAGGAATGAGATCTGGAATAATTAATCATTACCAGGAGAATACAAGAGATAGAAGAAAGAAAGCAGTAGTCTAAAATAACCTGGACCCCCAAGATCTCTCAGAAACTAGGAAACTACCATTTAAGCATACACCAGCTGATATGAGGCCACCAACACATACTCAGCAGAACACTGTGGGACTGTACTCCCTCAGAGAAGATGTACCTAACCCTAAAGAGACTTGAGGCCCCAAGTGGGCAGGGAGTTCTTGCAGGTAGGGGGTGGAGTGAGGACATCCTCCCAGAGAAGGAAACTAGACTTATGGGATGTGGAATATTCAGTGGGTGGACCAGAAGGGGGATATAATCTGGACTGCATATACCCAAAGGATTGAGAGGGAGGTAGTGTTCAGAACATAAAATGGATATATTCGTTAATGGGAAACACTGCCTAGACAAAGATGAAGGAGAAACTGAGGCAATGTCCAATATACAAATGCACTTGAAAGTCAGGAAGATGACCTAAAATCTTATCTCATTAAGATAATAGAATACTTTAAAAAGGATATGAATTACTTACATAAAGAAATATAAGAAAACACAGGTGAACAGGTAGAAGAACTTAGAGAGGAAACACATAAATCCTGTAAGCAATACAGGAAAATACAATCAAACAAGTGAACGTATTTATTAAAGCAGTCCAAGACCTAAAATTGGAAGTAGATATAATAAAGACAAATTTAGGCAACCCTGGAAATTGGACATTGAAAACCAAGGAATGAGATCTGGAATAATTAAGCATTACCAGCAGAATACAAGAGATAGAAGAGAGAAAGCAGCAGTCTCAACTATCCTGGACCCCCCAGATCTCTCAGAAACTAGGCAACCACCAATTAAGCATACACCAGCTGATATGAGGCCCCCAACACATACTCAGCAGAAAACTGTGGGACTGTACTCCCTCAAAGAAGATGTAACTAACCCTAAAAAGCCTGGAGGCCGCAAATCAGCAGGTAATTCTTGTAGGTAGGGGGTGGGGTGGGAACATCCTCCTGGAGAAGGAATCTAGACTTATGGAATGTGGAACCAGAAGTGGGAGGATAAAATATGGACTGTAAAAAAGAGTAAATATTTTTTTTAAAAAATGTAATATTATCATAATTGGAAAAACATGTTCCGAGATTCTCCTCCTTGCTGTATGACACCCTGTGTCAAAATAAAGAATCAAGGGCCATGGAACATGTCCCATTGCAATGGACCCCTTTCCACAGCCCATATTCTAAACAAGAGCATTGATGATCTAATTACTCTGGATGTCAGAAGGCAAGTACACCTAAGCCAGATCCCCTGATATTGAAGTACTATACTAAGGACTTAGCCTTAATTGAATCTCGCTATCTAGGACCCTCCAACAGGCTCCTCCTTTCATCCTCTAGAATCCAGCAGCTATACAAACCCTGTTGTAACACCTGGTCTGTAGCCACAACTTAATACCTAACGGAAACCTGGCCAGATCGCAGACTATTTTTGTACTCTTTTTCTTTTGTGACTGAGTTTCGCTAATTGAACTATGCTGTATGTGAGTCAAACAGAACACAAGGCTGAAACAGAATTCATAAGGATCAGCCTAACTGTTACTTCCCAAGCTGGGCTAGGACTAAAGGTGTGTAACAAAGAACTGACCCATCCTGTAGGATTTCCTCCTAACTTGGGCTCCATCCAGAAAATAAAAATTTTCCTTACTCTCTAGGGGCAATCTCAAAAAATGCGTCTCTTCTCATCCTGCTGCCCAGAGGACATGCACATTCCCAGCCACCGCTAACACCTATTTATTTCTCCAAAAGTTCTCTTCTGAGACTGAGGCAGGTTCCATGTGCATGTCCCTGACTTCCTGATTCTCACTATACAGACAAGCCAGGCCTCACAATCACAAAAACCCACTTGCCATTTGTTTCCGAGTCCTGGGATTAAAGTTGTGGTCCATGCATTCAAAATGGTTACAGATTCTAGATGAAGGAAGGCATGCTCAGCCAAACACCATCCAAGATGTCACACTTTTGAGTCAGAATGCCACTACTATGCCTTATCTAGGCAATCTGGAGCCTCAATTGGTCCCAAGGTCACTTGAGATCCCATTGTCAGTTCTTTCCTTTGTCCTATAGACAGGCCTCACTATCTATTGATCCAGGCTTTCTGAACAGCCAAGGATTCAATCTTGTGCTTAGAATGAAGAATAGAGCCCCTTGAGGTCTCTTGAAAGCTCATCCATAGAGTGCCCCGATCAGGGCAAATCACTGCTCTGCACTGTTCACATTTATGGGATAGACTTGAAACATCTACTAAATTTAAATAACACCTTCTGCATGTATACAGGGCATATTTTATACTTGACCAAGCAAACACCCATACAGGCTAAAAAATTACCCAAAATCCTCCTCCACTGTCTCCCATGTTTCCCCAACATGATATCCCCTTTACATAGCAACCTTAGACATTTCATGCAACTCACCAACTCACCAGGAATGAAAAGGGTTCCTGTAACCGGCTCAGTCCTCTGCCTTTGAATTCTACTTAGAAGACCTGCCCTTATATATCTCTCCAAACCTGGAATTCAAAGCCCCTCCCACCCTTTGGCTCCTCCCACTTGCAATATTCAAATCCATTATTCTCTCCCACCCTTTGATGCTACTCCAGGTGTAGCCTCATCTTATAGAACCCATGAATTTAAATTTTTTGGTTTGTAATCCTTTATTTCTTTACATTTTATATTTTACTTTCATTACTTCACAGTCCAGCTGTTACTTTCCTCCCAGACCTCCCTCCCACAATTTTTCATCACATTCCTCATACCATGTGTCCAAGAGAATGCCTTCAACACCAGGCCTTTGGTCTGGTTTAAATAATTCTATGTGTGTAGCCATCTTACTTTTGTTTCTGTCTTGTTTTTAATGTATAAATATGATCTGCATGTCTTGGTTATATAGTTTTGACTGGGAATGCATTGAATCTGTAGTTTGCTTTTGGCAAGGTGGCCATTTTTACTACATTAATTCTGCCAATCCATGATCATGAGAGAGATCTTTCCATGAGATCTGAGATCTGCTTTGATTTCTTTCTTCAGAGACTTGAAATTCTTTTCATACAAATTTTTCACTTGCATACTTAGAGTCACACCAAGATATGTAATGTTATTTGTGACTATGGTAAAGGGTGTCATTTCCCTATTTTCTTTCTCAGCTTGTTTATCCTTTGAGTAGAGGAAGGCTACTGATTTGATTGAGTTAATTTTACATCCAGCCACTTTGCAGAAATTGTTTCTGAGTTGTAGGAGTTCTCTAGTGTTGTTTTATTGGGTTGCATAAGTATACTATCATATCATCTGCAAATAGTGATGTTTTGACTACCTCCTTTCCAGTTTGTAACATTTTGACAAGTGTTACAAACTGTACCTCCTTATGTTCTCTAACTGCTCTAGATAGATCTTCAAGTACTATATTGAATAAATAGGGAGAGAGTGGGCAACATTTTCTGGACCATAATTTTAGTAGGATTACTTCAAATTTCCTCTATTTAGTTTGATGTTGGCCTCTGGTTTGCTGTATATTGCTTTTACTATGTTTTGGTATCGGCCTTGAATTCCTGATCATTCCAAGACTTTTAACATGAAGGGATAGTGAATTTTGTCAAATGCTTTCTCAGCATCTAACTAAATGATCTTGTGGGTTTTTTTTCCCCGAGTTTCTTTATGTAGCGGATTACATTAAAAGATTTCCATATATTGAACCAACCTTGCATTGCTGGGATGAAGCCTATTTGATCCTGGTGAATTACTGTTTTGGTGTGTTCTTGGATTCGGTTAGCAAGAATTTTATTGAGTAGTTTTGCATCACTGTTTTCAAGGGAAATTGGTCTGGAAATCTCTTTCCTTGTTTGGTCTTTGTTTGGTTTATGTATAAGCAATACTGTGGCTTCATATAATGAATTGTGAAGTATACTTCCGGTTTCTGATTTGTGGAATAGTTTGAAAAGTATCCGTAGTAGGTCTTCTTTGAAGAACTGATAGAATTCCCCACAAACACATCTAGTCCTGTGCTTTTGTTGTTGTTGTTGTTGTTGTTGTTGTTATTTTTGGTGGTGGTGGTGGTGGTGGTGGTGGTGGTGGTGGTGGTGGTGGTGGTGATGGTGCTGTTTTGGGAAGACTGTTAATAACTGACTCTATTTCCTCATGTGTTATGGGACTATTTTGATGGTTTATCTGATCAGGTTTTAACATTGGCACCTGGCATGTGTCCACAAAATTGTCCATTTCATCCAGATTTTCCAATTTTGTTGAGTATAAGCTTTTGTAGTAGGATCTGATGATATTTGGAATTTCTGCAGTTTCTGTTGTTATATCTCCCTTTTCATTCCAATTTTATTAATTTGTGTGGTTCCTCTATTCCTTCTTGTTAGTCTGCTAAGTGTTTATCTATCTTGTTGATTTTCTCAAAGAACCAACTCTTTTGTTGATTCTTTGTAAACCTCTCTCTGGTGTGTCTGTCTGTCATTTTGTCGCACCAATGCCTTCCTGAATACCAAAGCCCTGATTTTCCCTCTGTCGTGACTCCCCAGGTGGGTCAGTCTGTGGCAGATGCTTATAAACGATTTTCTCTATACAGAAAAACCTTACTTGTAACTTAAATAAAAATGGAAAAAACAAAAGAAATTCTTCAAGAAAAAAGTGTTTTATGACTAGCAAGCCTTGGTCATTTCAAAGCAGGCCAGAGTAACTTTGTTTGGCCCTGGAATCCCACGAGGTATCTGGATGGAACAGACTCCTACGACTTGACATCTTAATTCCTCATGTGTGCCTCTCCCATCCCACATGCTACAAACAAATAAACTAAGTTATATTAAATAATTGTGTGTGTGTGTGTGTGTGTGTGTGTGTGTGTGTGTGTGTGTGTTTGTTTTGAAACAGGGTCTCACTGTGTAGCCCTGAGTAGTTTAAACTTCAGTATGTGAACTTGACTGACATGAGATCTACCTGACTCTCCTGAATGCTTCAATTAAAGGTGTGCACCAGCAAATACACAAACAACAACAAAACCCAGAGAAATTTAAATTGCGTGTGTATGTGTGTATGTGTGTATGTGTGTGTATGTATGTGTGTGTGTGTGTGTGTGTGTGTGTGTGTGTGTGTGTGTGTGATAATCACATTTAAAGAATACTAGTCCCTTTGAGGTGGGTATAGTAGAAGCTGAAGGGACGAAAGGATAATGGGGAAGGAATGCATTGATAGTTTAATTTTTAAAATATACTGTCAACCTTAAAAAATATAACAAGAATAGATTGGATGTGGCCCTGTCCCTGCTTTGTACTCAATATTATATGCACATCAGATAAGCATACTGAATGAGCTATACACTTACATTACCTTGGCTATTTACTGAAATAAACTTCATCCAGCATTACATCTCAAATAAGTCATTTTCCTATCCTCTTTCTTTTCTAGTTACGCTGCTTCTCATCTTTTGCTGTAGTAACACTTTTATTGGGCTGGAAAGATAATTCACTGGCTAAAAGGGCTTACTAATCTACCATGACAACTAGAATTCTGACTCTAGCACCATTTAACAAGCTGGGTATCTTGAAAATGCCTGGAACTCCAGCTCTGAGGGATCTCATATTACTTTCTGGCCTCTCAGTACACACACACACTCACACCCACACCCCCACACACAGACAACAATTTTATAGTAATATTTTGGCTATTAAACTCTGACCAAAATCATTAGATAAGCCATATTTTTATATTGTATAGTAGTTGTGTTTTACATTCTTGCACTCACAAGTGTTTCAGCTATACTACACACATTTTTAGGTTAGCCTGGGCTATAGGGTGAGACCTTGTAGAAAAAAAAAGAAAAGAAAATTAAAGATTTTAAATTAAAGTACAAGGCAAGACAATAAATATATAAAATACCATTATGAAATAATTCTTTGACCCTTACTTTTGTGGAAATCTGTGGTTTGCTGGAAGATGTTTGTAGTCATAGGCCCTTCTCCACAAGATGCTTACTAGTTACAAATAGAAAAGTTGTTACTTTGCTAGGAGCAACCTGAGAGTCAGAATTTCAAAATAGATAAGGTTAATGTCACCACCAACAGAAAAATTCATTATCATGCACCTTCTGACATGAGACCTAATATTTCTATAAAAATTCATAGTTTGAATCTAATCATGAGGAAGAATTAGGGACACCTAAACTGAGTACATTTTATTGGTTCCCTGCTGTTTAAAACTGTGAACATGACAAAAGCAATGCATGACTCAGGACTCCTGTGCATAGACATTGCTGAGAGAACTGTGGGAGAACGGGGTATGGATAGCAAAGCACTCAGGGGTAAAGGCTGTCATGACTTCCTTAGTTCTGAGTGGCCCTCAGAATGAGAGAGATAGGAGAACGCAGGGGTGGATGGACGGAGCAGACAGGGAGCTAGAAATACAGACTTTAGGCAAGTAGTGTCAGCAGAGATCCACAAGTAAAAGGTGCCAGGGGACTGCACTGATCCTCGCTGGAGCACAGCAGAGGAGAAGATGAAGGAACGCTTGCTGCAGAGACTAACCTTCTCACTCTGGTGTAAGAAAGTTGTCCAGGCAGGGTGTCTACCGCTTCTATAGGGGGTATGTTGTGGTTGAGATGTTAGGAAAATATGAATTTCCAAAACTTCACAATACCCTCATCTACAGCCGAATTTGGTAGAAACTCTTTAAATCCCAAGTACATTGTAAGAGTACTTGAAACTACCAAATTCTCTAAATCTTTACATTAGATATTATTTATTCAAAACTCCATTATTTACTACATTTATTTTTTGGTAGATTTGAAGCATATAGAAACTTGTGGTTCGATGACACACACATCTTCCCTTGAAGGAGGCATAATTTAGCAGAAATTAATATAGCAGAAAAGGTGCTATTGGCATCACATATACCTCAAAATAAGTATTTAATCAGTGGTAGATTACTTTTTTAAAACTAGTTCACACCCCCTAACCAAGAGTCAGATACAGCAATTTTCAACCCATTTCAACCCATTATCAACCCATTTTCCATTTCTATTGTGGTTTCTTTCTGTGAATATTGTATATTGAGGGGAATAAGCTGTATTTGGACTTTTGGATTTTTTTCCAATAATCATTATTGGAGGTTGATATAGTGATCAATTTTACTGCATATTATTTGTAGGTATGCTCATACCTACATAGAAGGACTTATGGCAGCCTCCAGTTTGAAAATATTGCCAATAACAGTTGTTAAAATAATCTGTGTATATGAAAAATAATTAGTTTATTTTGTAAATGATGTTCCACTGAGTATAGGGACCAATAGAAAGACTATGTATTTCATTTACACATTTCAAAAGGACTAATAAATCTGGAGAAAATATCTTAAAAGAAAATGGACAGTGATAACTGTGAAATCATCACTCTCAGAATTGATTTCAACCCATCTATCTGTGGCATGCATGGATATATAAGAGGAACGTTTTCTTCGAATCACCATGGACGTGTGTTCTTTGTACTTGTTATTTAGATTACTAACTTAAGTTGTGTCCACCCTTTCTAAAGCACTGTCTCACAAGATACTTCAGATAACCCCCCTTCTAGCTTTGCACTGTTACTCTGTAACAGTTTCCTCTGAGACTGAAGCTTTTTAGTCCACATGAACTCTCTTTTTCAGCAGGAAGAGAAACAACTCCAACTAGCATCAAGAGTCCCTGAAAGTAACCAGATTTTCTAGGCTCTTTCTTCCAAAGAATAAACAAGGCAAGCCGCTGTGTGAATCACTCTCAAACAAGCCAAGCTGCAAAGATTCAAAACCCAACCCAGCTATGTGAAATAGATGTGGATCAACTGCGTCCCTTGGGAAGCACTCTCTGTACAGTATGTTGAGCTGCCTGAAAGGAGTGTTTCAGGTTCCCAAAATTTTCATGCTCTTGCCAGTCCTGGGGTGGGCTTTGATGGTGCAACAGTTTTTGAATCATTTGTTCTTCTGTGAGTAAGCTCTCACCAGTATTTCTGTAAATAACTCCAATAAAACTCACTGTTTTATTGACTGTACTTGTGTGGCATACATACTTTGGTCTGTTTTGAGCTCTCTATCTGGGGTAAGAAGCAGAAGTTTTGTAATACAACTGTTTACTGAGTTTATGTAAAAGTTTATCAAACATTAACATGTAAGGCTTATGCTCTAAAATCAAGAATTGACAAATGGGACCTCATAGAACTACAAAGTTTCTGTAAGGCAAAGGTCACTGTCAAAAGGACAAAACATCAACCAACAGATTGGGAAAGGATCTTCACCAACCCTAAATCCCACAGAGAGCTAATATCTAATATATACAAAGAACTCAAGAAGGTAGAACCCATAGAACCAAATAACCCCATTAAAAAGTGGGGTACGGAGCTAAACAAAAAATTTTCACATGAAGAACTTCTGAGAGCTGAGAAACACCTTAAGAAATGTTCAACATCATTAATTATTAGGGAAATGCAAATCAAAACAACCATGAGATTTCACCTCACACCAGTCAGAATGGCTAAGGTCAAAAACTCAGGAGACAGCAGGTGTTGGAGGATGTGGGAAAAGAGGAACACTCCTCCACTGCTGGTGGGATTGCAAGATGGTGCAACCACTTTGGAAATCAGTCTGGCGGTTCCTCAGAAAACTGGGCATGACACTTCCTGAGGACCCTGTTATATACCCTGGGAATATATCCAGAGGATTCTTCAGCATGCAATAAGGACAGGACACATGCTTCACTATGTTCATAGCAGCCCTATTTGTAGTAGCCACAAGCTGGAAAGAACCTAGGTGTCCTTCAACGGAGGAATGGGTACAAAAAATGTGGTATATTTACACAATGGAGTACTATTCAGCCATTACAAATGGTGAATTCATGAAATTCTTAGACAAATGGATGGAGCTGGAGAACATCATACTAAGTGAGGTAACCCAGTCTCAAAAGATCAATCATGGTATGCACTCACTGATAAGTGGATATTAGCCTAGAAACTTTGAATATCCAAGACATAATCCACAAATTAAATGATGTCCAAAAAGAATGGAGGAGTGGCCCCTGGTTCTGGAAAGACTCAATGCAAGAGTATAGGGGAATTCCAGAAGAGAGAAGTGGGAAGGGGTGGATGGAGGAAGAGGGGGAGGGAAGAGGGTTTATGGGACTTGCGGGGAGTGGGGACCCTGAAAAGGGGAAATCATTTGAAATGGTAATAAAAATATATCAATAAAAAAAGAAAGAAAAAAAAAGAAATGTTAAACATCATCAATCACTAGGGAAATGCAAATCAAAACTTTCCTTCATTTTTAAACATTGTTTATATTATTGTTTTTTGTTTGCTTTGCTTTTTGTGTGTACGTGTGTACGTGTGTGTGTGTGTGTGTGTGTGTGTGTTATTCTTAAAAATGGAGAATATAAATATGCATGGGTAGAGAGGTAGAGAGAATATGTGAGGAGTGTTCTCCATTTTACCTTTATAATCTCCATTTTCCTATGCATCACCTCTGTCTCCTCTCTATCTAGAGGCAGTTAGTCCTTTGTCCTCCATGGAAAAGTTTCTGGGAACCTGATGTCAAATGTCACCTGTGCATACTTCCCTGAGAAGTGGAATCTGGCTGCAGTGCAACACCAAGAGAAGGTATTTTATGAAACTTGCAAGGAGAGTTACCAGAATTAGGAGCTACTCATTTGGAGGCTTCAATGAGACATTTCTGGATATTCCTCCAGGCCTCCAGGCCACTGAGGGAGACAAGTAGCTGTCTGGACCTGCTGACAGTGAAGGCCTCTCTCTGCCTTGCCCAGTGACAATCTTCTAGTATAAGAATGAGGCTCTTTCCTGAAAGGCTCTCTGCTGAAATCCAGAAGACCCAGTTATGGGGCAATGCATGAGACAGCTTGTCTCTTGCTCAGCTTCCAGAAGATGCTCATGGCCACTGGATTATATCCGAGAAGAAAGGAGGCACAGGACAAGGAAAGCACTGTAGGGATACGCGTCTGATTTGCAGTCTTTAGGGGAGGAGTAGTGCTGAGTATTCAGACTATGCTAGAATCCTAGAAAGGTGCTGTGCAGCTGAACTGTGTAAGGCTTGTCTGGGTGTGTGTTGGAGCTTGCTCCATCCATCTATTGTGTGCATTTTTGTATCTATGTGAGAAGTGTGTGATGCCTGCTTGCTGGAGCTTTGCGCTAACCAATCTATGTGTGAAATGTCTGTCTGTCTGTGTATATGTCTGTATGCATGAATGTATGTGTGTTTGTATGCATGTGTGTTTGTATATATGAAGTTACTGGATTCTGTCTTTTGTTTCATCCACTCAGTGTGTGTGTGTGTGTGTGTGTGTGTGTGTGTGTGTGAGAGAGAGAGAGAGAGAGAGAGAGAGAGAGAGAGAGAGACAGACAGACAGACAGAGAGACAGAGAGACAGAAAGACAGAGACAAAGAAAGAATTTTATCTTTCCTTATCTTTCTTTCAGGGCCCCTTGTTAAAAAGAGTTCATAGTTTTTCCACTACCCTCAGGGAGTGCCAGCCCCATTAATGTAAGCTTTGTTTTCTCATAAAAAAATTCTGTGGAGTAATTTCTCTAATTCCTGGCTGCCTTTACCAGCAGCATCTGTAGGTATCTGGATCCTCCCTTGTCAGCAGCTCTAAGCACTGACTTGCAATGGCTGCCTGCCTCAGTTTGCCTACCATATGGATGCCCAAGCTGGTCTGTGGCAAGTAAGTACACTAATTTCTTAATGGTGCTCCCAATATTAGTTCCTATTAGAGTAGATAACAGAAGAGATATCAGAGTTAACTCTTATGTTTATTTAATGTGATAGATGTTGCTTGTATTTTTCTAAATTTAGAAAAGATTCTGATGATTGTAAAATGTAAATTATTGATTTTCATTCATGATTTTTTTAACTTTTGCAATTTACTTATGATTCATAAAGTGTCTGATTTCAACACTAATGTCCAAATGACAACAGATAAAAGTAAAAGTTAGGTGCAGAAGAACAGTTTGTGTCATAGATGTTGGAATGGAAGTACAAGCAGAACCCCTTGAGTGGGAAGACAAGAGTGGCTTTATCTCTTAGTGGCCCGCATGGTAGGCACAGGCTCAGCACCATGACAGGTATGAGTGAAGCTTCCTAAGAACTGTTGACTGGGTGGGGTGGTGGTCCATGCCTTTAATCCCAGTACTCAGGAGGCAAAGACAGGCATATCTCTGTCAGTTTCAAGGCACTGTAGTCTCCCCAGTGAGTTCCAGAACAGCCAGGCATGTTTCTCAGTAACTAGAAAGCAGGAGTGTAACTTTAATTTTTTAAAAACCTATTTTTAATGATGGTTCTTAAATGCTTTAACCTTCCTTTAACCCCATCACCTACCAGAGGTGGTGGGAAGGAAACAATATTGGGGACATGGACCTGATTAGACATAGTTCTTTGGAGTACCTCCCATCTGTGTTGTCTGAAAATCAGCAGTTCAGTTCACAGGTCAGCAGCAGTAGCTCAATCCACTCCCAAACACCTCACAGATACATCAGCAGTCCAGTTTGGTAGAGACGTGATAGCAAATATGAACCAGTGTCGGCAGCACTACCTAGCAGAGTCAGCCATGCCTCAGCCTCAGCTTGAGTCAGCAGGAGGGACCCTGAGGTAAGCCAGGGAAGGTCTCTGCTGTGCCTCTTTCAGGGAATCGAAGATCAGCAAAGATGCAAGACCTACAGGCATCGCGCATCTAGCTCTGTAAGCAAACCAAGGGCAGCCTCCTCACATGTCCTTCATGTGTCTTGTCTCAGCGTGTGTCTCACCTCAGCATGTGCCTGACTCAGCTGAAATCAGGCTGCTGCTCAGCCCAAGTCCACCGAAGCAGCAAGAAACTGCAGCACGCCCCCAGAAGTCCCTTGGTGCATTTCCCTCCATGGAATCCCAACAAGTGCAGCTCAGTTACACAGTGTAAAGCAGACTAGTGTCTGCTTTAGCCTAATGTCCCTTCACGAGGGAGCCTTAGTCTTTCCCCTGTGTCCACTCCAGGAAAACACTTCTTCATGCCTTTGCCCCAGCAAAACGCCATCCAATACAATGGACTTTCCAGGGAACCCTTAATTTTCCACTTCAGAGGAGCCAAAGACTGCAACTTGAAACTCCTATGACACATGTATTTCAGTGCAGCTAGCCCGGACTGACTTCATGACTCCCTGCAACCGTCTGCACAGCATGCATATCAAAACCTGCCTTAGCCCAGAGAGACTACACAGTCCTTCTTAAAATTATTCAGGCCACTACCTTTGCATGCTGGCACAGGCCTCTAATCCCAGCACTTGGGAGACTGAGGCAGGCAGATCTCTGAGTTTAAGATCAATAAAGTGAATTCAAGCATATCCTTAGGTACCCAAAGAAACCCTGGGGGTGGAGGGTAACAGGGCTCCTCCCAAGCTTTAGTTAAATTCTTGGTTTCTGTACAAAATATTCAAGAGAATAGGTGGTCCTTTCTCAGACCCCAGATATATCAATCAATTGTTTTTTTGAAAGCAGTAGAAAAAACCTGTCTTAAAAACCAACCAAACAAACAAAAACAAATGAAACACACACACACACACACACACACACACACACACACACACAAGAGAGAAAACACTAATACATATTCTAAGCAGGGAAGCAGGTGAACTAACTGCAGATGTTGACCTCACCTTCCACACCTGCAAATCAAATCCCTGAGTCTCACATCCAGCGTTGCTATAGCACACCGAATATAGCCTCTTGTTCCCCAGTCCCAGACTCCAGTGGATACCATCTGTCTTCCTATATTAATCTCCCTGGTTCTCCAACTTGTTGCTTTGTTCCCTTGGCATACATTACCTAAGACACTGAATATAGAGGACAAAGAAAGTATATTAAAAGCTACAATGGGAAAAGGCCAAGTAACATATAAAAGCAGACCTATAAGAATTACATGTTGCCAGGCAGTGGTGACACACACCTTTAATCCCAGCACTTGGGAGGCAGAGGCAGGTGGATTTCTGAGTTTGAGGCCAGCCTGGTCTACATTGTGAGTTCCAGGACAGCCAGGGCTATACAGAGAAACTCTGTCTCCAAAAAACAAAAAAACAAAAAAAACAAAACAAAAAAAAAAAAAAAAAAAAAAAAAAAAAAAAAAAAAACCAAAACAAGGGAATAGGAAAGCCCAGGGAATACCTTGTTCAATTTAGAAAGTGACTTAATTTGCTACACTTGCTATGATAAAACAGTGATGAAATCAACTTCTGGAGGACAGGTTACACTTCATGGTATACATCCAGTTACCAGTTAACCACTGAGAAATGTCAGGGACTACACTGAAGCAGGGCAGGTACCTAGACACAAGGAATGTAGCAGAAGCTGTGTAGGAGTGTAGCATCCTGTCGTCCACCACATATCTCTCTGTCTCAATAATTGCTCCAGGGTGGCACCATCCTGGAGATATCTGCCCTAATAATTCAGTTGTTAATCAAGCCAATATCCCATAGATTTCCCAGTCTGGAGGCAGTTTTTTTCACCTAAGATCCCTCTTCTCACCACCTTCTTCTCTTAGTAATTTTCCTATTGCTTTAATAAAACAGCTGGACTAAAACAACTTACAGAAGTAAATACTTACTTGGGAATTAGCTATCCAGACAGATTACAGTCCTTCAAAGTCATGACAGAGAAGCATAGCTGCAGGAAGGTAGAACAACCAACAGGAAGCAGAGAGCTGGTGGCTCTCAACTCAGGCAGCAAACACAAAGCACAGAAAGGACACTGCAAATCGCACCTGACTTCTGTCACCTTAAATTCTAACCAATGACAAACCTCCTATGGGGAAGCCAAGCCACTTAATCCACCCAAAAGTTTTCACAAAGATGGTGTCATAAATTATGATTTCTGGAATTAGTCAGTTGTCCCATTCAAACCATCAAAAGAAAACTCCACCTCCTCACACACCCTGCAAAGTATCACCAATTCAAGAAACCTGTGAGGTCATTAATTTGTTTTATTCAGTTAGTCTGCATCATATCAGTTCTTAATTATTACATTGCTTAATAGTTCCCCAATTCTTTGCAATATGTTTGAACAGTCCAAAGAACTTTGTGTCTCCATTTAAGACAGATACTTCACAGGTTCATATCTGTTTGGACTAACTGCTATTTTCCTCACGATTTTGGATTTCAATTTTTTATTGATTTCAATTTGGTAAACTATGTGAAATAATAGAGGATCTTGTTTATACCTTGTGGTATTACAGATGTCTATTATGCAAATCATGATTGACAACTATGTTGATATATTTGGAGATGAGGACCATATCATTTGTGACAATAATAAAAAGAGGTCAAATGACTTAAAGATGTCAGTAAATACTGCTGGTAAGTCAGCTGTTATAAAAAAAAGCCATAGATGGTCACAGTGGGAAACCTTAAATGCTAATACTGCACAATTAAAGATTTCATCTACTGCTCCTCATGCAGAAGTCCCTACAGTTTAAGAGAATTCGAATTAGTTACCAAATAGATGGAAGGATGCCATCATTTCCTGATTTCATAAATTTGAAAATAACAGAGCAGCATTAGAGCATATCATGATACTAAAGCATTGGAAAAGTGTTTTAAACAACATTTAACTTGTGTAGGATTATATGAATATATACATAGGTATACATACAGACACACATATGTACAAACTTACAAACATGTAGGTACAACAAAGGAATATTTTTAGAGCCTGTATGAATTCAAGAATATTATGTGCTACATTTCTTTCCTTTCTTTCCATGGTATATAATTCGTGTATGATATTCTGGATATGAAATTATTTTTAAAAAGTTCGCTTTAAATCAATTATTTTATTTACAAATCCATTCAACATGAGATTAAACTATAAGCTTAAACTATGTGCCAACAAACTGTGCTATCTTGTACAAAAAATGATGTTTGAGAGATAATCTTGCCAAATAAGTAGCATTTGGTATACATATTAAGTTGCAACAGATTTACTACAACACGTATATGAAGAATCTTAATAGGCAATATCATTCAAAATCAGATATAGTGTCAACTCAAGTAATTCTTTGTGTAGAGTTCAGAAGATATATTGATAACTTAGTCTTATTTGAAGTGGGGTGAATCTATAACTGAGAATGTTTAACTATGACATTTTTATATTTCCTTTAGCAGAGGACAATGAAACAACATCAACATAGAACTTTCCACAATGGAAACTTCTTAATGACTGAAGAAGGGGCCGGTTATGCTATTTCAATGTTCCGTTCTAGTTCCCTCTTAACTATAGCAGAAGAGATTATTACAAAAAACATTTCAGTTTCTTATTTAACTTCATTGTTACAAATAGTTTCACTCACTGTAATTATTTTATGTTATGTATTACATATTCTTATGTATTTTAATGAATGTTATTAAATTTTGTTATTGCTTGGACTTCAGTGTGCCTGACTCTTGATTCTACACAGTATTTGGAAGATTGCATTTACAGTACTCCCTTCCATTTCTGTTAATCAGGCACCTGATTTCATGTGACAGATCCTCTAGAATCACTTAATAAATTTTTTCTTCCAAACTACAAAAGACTGTCACTCCAAGTACTGCTCAAAAAATGAAAGTTATTTGACCAAATTCTTCCAGATTCTTAACATAAAACTCTCCCCATATTCTGAACCAACAACTAAGGGATACACATGGTTCCAGCCAAAATATGTCAGAGGAGTTCCTTGTCGTGAATTAGTGGGAAGAGAGGCCCTCGGTTCTGTGAAGGCTCAGTAGATGCCCCAGTGTGGTGAAATCAGTGGGGGGGTGTAGATGGGAGTAGGTCATGTGGAGGGATATATAATTGGAGCCAGGATGTGGGAGGAGGGTTTGGGGATTTTTGGAGGTGGTATACCAGCAAAGGTTTTAGCATTTGAATTGTAAATGAAGAATATATTCAATAAAAAATATTAACTATAAAAGCATTCTCCATGACTGAGTCAAAATTTATTAATACAATAAAATCAAACTCACTCCTGTGCATTGTAGTAACACTTTTAAAAAATAATATTATCCTATTTCTGTGAAAAGGAACTCTAGAAAATTATTTACATTAGAAAAAATAGCTCATTATTTGAAGGCTCAAGTTATCATCATACAGTAGTTCTGATGTCAGGAGTTTATAGGTAATGAAATTGCTCACCTAGTTGAGAAGCAGAGGAAAATGAATCCTCATATTCAGTAAGCTTTGTCCTTTTATACATACCAGGAACTATGACAGGAATAGTAGATCCCATTTGTATTGTTACTTTGACCATTTCAGTTACTTAAGTATAGACAGAATCTAATAACATTAAATATATCCTCAGAGTCATGCCCAGAATGCTTTCTCAGAGAAAGTTATAAATAAAATTCCAAAAATGGTCAGCATTAATTATCACACATAATAAATTAGAGGGAAATACACTTTTAAGAAAAAAACAATTTTCAAAGTCCTTAGTGATCAGAGATTGGCAAATCAAAATATCCCTGAGATTCTCCCTTACACCAATCAGAATATCTAGGATGAAAACTTCAGCTAACTACAAATGTTGGCAAGAATGTACAGAAAGAGGAACACTTATCCATTGCCTGTGGGATTACAAAGTGGTACAACCATTCTGGAAATCATTCTGGAGACTTCAGAAAAGCATAAGTAGATCTACCTGAAGACCCTACAATACCACTCTTGTGAATATACACAAAAGATGCCTCACTATTGCATAGGGTTATGTCTTCCACTATGTTCATAGCAGCCTTGTTTGTGATAGCCAGAAGCTGGAAACAACCAAGATGTCCCAGATAGCAGAATGGAAACAGAATATGTGGTTCATTTACACAAAGGAATCTATTTAACTCTTAAGCATGAGGACATCCTGAGTTTTCCAGGCAAATGGATGGAATTAGACAATATCCTGATGAGGTAACTCAGACACAAAAAGATATACATGGTATGTAATCACTAATAAGTGGATATTAACCACAAATCAAAAGAAATAAAAGAAATACAGAATACCCAAGATACAGTCCATAGAACTCAAGAAGATAAACAAGGAGAAGCACCCAAGTGAGGATGATTCAGTACCATTAGGAATGAGAAGAAAGCAATCACAAGGGAGTAGGAAGGACCTGGGAGGGAAAGTGGACAGGTGGGGGTTTGGGGGAAAAGGGATTCTGATCTGTTATTGGGTGACAGAAAAGGAATGAAGCCCTGAGGTCCAGAAGAAAAAATGGAAACAGTCAACCACCGGAGGTAGGAGGTTGGGAGGAACCTCCAGAATGTACCAGAGACATGGGAGGTAAGAGACTCTCAGGACTCAAAGTGAAGAAAATAATGTGGTTTGGAGAAAATCTTGAGACAGTTCCTCTTCCTCACCATTATGGATTGGGGTAAGCCTAAATGGAACCTGTGACTGTATTGTATATGAAAATATACCTACTATGGCTGGATCAGGAAAGGGCTATAGGAATCTCTTTGATTCCCTTTGGTGTTTCTTCCAGCATATAAAAACACAGTATAGATTCCAGGATGTACACTTAAATGTCTTAGTCAGGGTTTCTATTCCTGCACAAACATCATGACCAAGAAGCAAGTTGGGGAGGAAATGATTTATTGAGCTTACACGTCCATGTTGCAGTTCATCAATAAACGAAGTCAGGACTGGAACTCAAGCAGATCAATAAGCAGGAGCTGATGCAGAGGCCGTGGAGGGATGTTTCTTACTGGCTTGCTTCCCCTGGCTTGCTCAGCCTGATCTCTTATAGAACCCAAGAGCACCAGCCTAAAGGTAGTACCTCCCACAAGGGGCCCTCCCCACTTGATCACTAATTGAGAAAATGCCCCACAGCTGGATCTCATGGAGATACTTTCCCAAATGAAGCTCCTTTCTCTATGATAACTCCTGGCTGGGTCAAGTTGACACACAAAACTAGCCAGTACACTTAGGAGACAGGAAGTTCAAAAAAGTGTGGTTTTATGACATGTGTTTCTTTAGCTTGACAAATCTCAGGTTCCTCCTTCCACTCATTCTCCTTCCTCAGGTCAATTAGTCAAGATTCACTATATTTTATAATATAATAGAAATGATTATGACAATATCAGTGCATGCAGGAGATAATATTTCATATAATTCCACTCCTTTTATGATAAGTAATGAAAAATTGAGAAAGAAGCATTGACTTATTTTGTTATTAGAATACATGAGTAAATATTTTTGTTTCCTCTTCCACATAAAATTCTGAAGGTTAATGAGAGGATTTTAAGGCATCTCTGTCAGTGCTGAGCAAAATGCAAAGGAAAATTGTTATATGATTCTATCCTACTCTAGTCAGAATGTCTAAGATTAGTTTAAAAAGACAGCAAATGATAGAAAGGATGATGGGAACAGCAAAAGACTCATTTGCTGTTGATTTGAGTGAACACTGGAAGAGTCCCTGTAAAATTCAGGGTGGAATTTTCACAAAAGAATGAAAATAGATATTCCAAAAGATCCAGATATACCAATATTGGGCATATATGCAATTGACACTATATGTTACAACAGATATTTACTTATATAGGTTCACTTCTGTTCTATTTCTAATAACTAGAAATTGGAAGCAGCCTACATGTTTATCTCCTGAAGAACAGGTTGTAATAATATGTCACATTTAAACAATCCAACACTATTCATCCATTGAGAAAAGTGAAATTATGTTATTTGCAGGTAAAAGAGCAGCACTAGGAAAAACCTGAAGAAGGTTGTTGCGATGTTGGCATGAAAATTGCCCAAGGCATCTTCTATGCTTCTGGTTTAGGCAGGATGGATACAGCCTAATTTACACTTACACTATGTGGACTTAGAGAAGTAGTCCTTCATGTTTTGATAAAATGATCCTCCTATACAAGCACATAACACAGAGTCACTCATTATTGTGGTTGGTAGAAGCCAAGTGAAAAGCCACTTATACTAAATATATTACAAACATATTCCAAAAGGATTGAATGATATACAACAATTTACCTTATTTATCACTCTTTTTAAATTATCTTTAATCTTTTACTGTCCAGTCTTTATCACCTTCCTGCTCCACCATCCTACAGTTCCTCTTCCCATTCTTCCTCTGTCCACCACAGTCTCTAGGATGTTGTCCCCACCTCTACATCCCATCCAACTAAGTGTACTCACTCCCTGGGCCCTCATGTTTCTCAAGAGTCAGGGGTATTTTCATTCACCTAGGAAAGAGCAAGCAGTCCTCTGCTGTATATGTGTTAGGGTCTTCATATAAGCTATTATATACTACCAAGTTGGTGGTTAGGTGTCTCAGGGGTCCAGATCAGTTGAAACTGCTGATTTTCCTCTGGTGTCATCTTCCTCCTCAGCTTCTTCCAGTCTTTCCCTAATTCAAACACAGGAGTCCCCAGCTTCTGTGCATTGGTTTGGTCTAAGTATCTGCATCTGACTCCTTAAGCTGCTTGTTGGTCCTTTCAGAGGCCAGCAATGCTAGGTTCCTGTCTGTAAGCACACCATGGCATCTGAAATAGTGTCTGGCTTTGGAGCATGCGCTTGAGCTAGACCCCATTTGGGGCCAGTTACTGGACCCTCTTTCCCTCAGATTCTTCTCCATTTTTTCCCTCAGGAAAATTTTGGGTCATTATTTTTTAGACAGGAACAATTTGGGGTCAGAATTTTTTACTATGGGATGCCTACCCAGTCTCTTCACTGGATCCCCTGTCTTTCTCCTGGAAGTGAACTCTACAACTTCCCTCTCCCCTCTGTTATATATTACATTTAAGATTCCTCCATATGAGTCCTGGGGGTTTCTTAGCCCACAGGTCTCTGTTACATTCTAGAAGCCCCCCCCCACCTCTTACCTTCCAAGGTTGATTGTTTGCATTCCTTCTTCTGGACCAAAGAGCCTCACTCCTGCTTCCCCATCTGCCCAACAAATAGTTAATCATGTTCCCTTTTCCCTCCCTGGATTCTCTCCCTCCTAGAAGTCTCCCAAGTCTCGCCTTCCCCATGATTGCTTTCGTCTCTCTTCCAAGTGTGATTGGGGATCTCACTTGAGCCCCTCATCTTGCTTATCTTCTTGAGTTCTGTGGATTGCAGAATCCTGGGTATTCTGTACATTTTGGCTAATATCAACTTATTAGTGAGTTCCTACCATGCATGTCCTTTTGGGTCTGAGTTACCTACTTCAGGACAATATTTTATAATTCCATACCTTTGCCTGAAAATCCATAATGTCCTCATTCTTAATAGCAGAATTGTATTCCATTCTGGAAAAGAATCACATTTTCTGTATTCATTCTTCCAATATGGGACATCTGGGGAAATTACCACTTCTATGAAAATAGTGGAGCATGTACCCCTATAGCATGGTGGGGCATCTTTTGGGTATATACCCAAGAGTGGGACAGCTGACTCTACTTTTAGATCTATTTCCAATTTTTTGAGAAAGCTCCAGATTGATTTCCAGAGTGGTTGTACCATTTTCCAATCCTTCCAGCAATAGACGAGTGTTCCTCTTTCTCCACCTCCTCCCCAACAAGTGCTCTCATCTGAGTTTTTGATCCGGGCCTTTCTGATTGGTGTATGGTGGAATCTCAGGATCACTTTGATTCACTTTTCCCTGATCACTAAGGATTTTAAACATTTCTTCAAGTGATTCTCAAATATTTGAGATTTCTCTGTTGTGAGATCTCTGTTTAGTTCTATACCCTGTTTTTGATTGAGTTGAATGGGAAATTAGCTTCTTGAGTTCTTATTTATTTTGGATAGTTGAGTTAGTGAAGGTTTTTTCCAATATACTGGTTGCTGGTATGTCTATTAACCATGTCCTTTGCATTCCAGAAACTTTTCAGTTTCATGAGGTCCCATTTATCAATTCTTGATCTTAGATACTCAGCTACTGGAGTGCTATTTAGGAAATTTTATCACATGCCAATGAGTTTGATGTTCTTTCCCACTTTCTCTTCTATTACATTCAGTGTATTGGGTTTTATGCTGAGATCCCTGATTCACTTGGATTTAAGTTTTTTTGCAAGGTCACAAGGTTCTTTTATCTCTGTAATGATTGCCAGTTATTCTAGGACCATTTCTTGAAGATGCTTTCCTTTGTTCATTGTATAATTTTGGATTCTTTGTCAAAGAGCAAGCATCCATAATTGTATGATTATATTTCTGAGTTTTCAATACTATTCCAATGATGAGCAAGTCTGTCCATGTGCAAATAGTGTACAGTTTTTATAAATATTGCTCTGTAGTATAGCTTGAGGTCAGGGATGTTCTTTTATTTTTAATAATAACTTTCTCTTTCCTGTTTTTTTTGTCAAGTCAGACATCAATGAGAGGAGAGGCCCTTGGACCTTGGACCTGTGAATGCTCATTCCCCCAGATGCCAGGACAGGGAAGCAGGAGTGTGTGCATTGGTGAGCAGCAGGAGGGGATGGGATAGGTGGTTTTTGAGGGGAAATGAGAAAGGGGAATATCATTTGTAATGTAAATAAAGAAATTATCTAATAAGAAAATGAAAAAAGAAATGATAAATAACACTAAAAATTTATTAAGAATATGTAATGCAATGCAAAACAAATTATAAATATATTAAAGGTGATAAACATATATACTGAAGCCTTCAAGCCAAATATGACTATTTCAAATGGCTATAGAAAGGAATTTCCCTAGTTGAAATTCCCTCCTTTCTAGACATATTTAAGTTTAAATCATTTAGACAAACGAAACAGCCAAATCTATCCCTTGTCAAATTGACACACGGATATCATTCCATAAATGACACACATATATCATTCCATAAATCCATGCTTATCCTCTTTTGTTCATTCCTTATTCCATAGTAATATCATTTGTTTTGAAGATTATATGTAAGTACACTGTATCTGTCTTCAGACACTGTAGAAGCAGGTGTCAGATCTCCTTATGATTCAAAGAAAAAAAGTGATATTACCCATATTCATTTAAATAAGTTACCCAAATTCATTTAAAGAAGACTTTGAAGTCTGTTATATAAAACAAAAGTAATTAACATTTACATTTTTATTACTAAAACTATTGAAAGGTTAAACAAAGTGAACAAAATCAAATGAAGAACTTCTCAGCAATAAGGGACACTGGGGTCACCATCATAACATGGAGAGTTGGGGAGGGCCTTGAAGGGAGCGGCCACTCCCATGGCTCTGGAGCTCAGGTGTCCTTTTAAGATAGGAGATGTTTTCCACCTTGGTTTTTCATTAGAAAAGTGTTGCGACCTTTTTCAGAAAAGGGGTTGATAAATCTACAAACACTTCAGTCATTCAGAAAGAATACTGGTCAGAGAAAGTTCTGTGATGAGCAACCAAACATTTCAGGGCCTTCCTGAGCAGCAGGAGGGGATGGGATAGGTCGTTTTTGAGGGGAAATGAGAAAGGGGAATATCATTTGTAATGTAAATAAAGAAATTATCTAATAAGAAAATGAAAAAAGAAATGATAAATAACACTAAAAATTTATTAAGAATATGTAATGCAATGCAAAACAAATTATAACATCCTGTAGAAATGCCAGGACATGAAACATTCCTCTACATGTGACAATGACAAAAACATTAAATTAGATGTCATTGTAACTTACACAGTCATGGACGCTGACTTAAAACAGGTGGACAGGCTCAGGGTGCTGCGACGCACATGAGCTATAGATGCAGTTAGTTCTCCTCCATTCCACTATGTTGAAAGACAATACCAACACTGCCTGGAGAGCTGTCTGGACAGTTCCTAAACTCATGTACATACAGAACTCATCTACCAAAGGCAGAGGCACCTTACAGGGATCAAGTAGCATACAATGTATGACCATGTAATAGTTAGGTTATATAAGACTCAAAGATCTGACCACAAAAACCTTATTTTATCTAACTGTTTAATATTTCAACCTTGTCAACATTTAGTAAAGTTAAACGCCAAGAGGAATGACAGAGGCACACTGCTCCACTGCTGGTGGGAGTGTAAGATGGTACAACCACTCTGGAAATCGGTCTGGCGATTCCTCAGAAAACTGGGCATGACACTTCCAGAGGACCCTGCTATACCACTCCTGGGCATCTACCCAGAGGATTCCCCTGCATTCAATAAGGGCACAGGCTCCACTATGTTCATTGTAGCCTTATTTATAATAGCCAGCTGGAAAGAACCTGGATGTCCTTCAATAGAGGAATGGATACAAAAAACATGGTATATTTACACAATGGAATACTACTCAGCAATTAAAAACAATGAACTCACGAAATTTGTAGGCAAATGGTTAGATCTGGAAAATATCATCCTAAGTGAGGTAAACAAATCACAAAAGAATACACATGGAATGCAATCTCTGAAAAGTGGATATTAATTAGCCCAGAAGCTCTGAATACCCAAGGCACAATTAGCATAACAAATGACTCCCATGAAGAAGTAAGGACAGGGTCCTGATCCTGGAAAGGATTGATCTAGCATTGGAGGGGAGTATCAGGACAGAGAAAAAGGAGAGAGGTGATTGGAGAATGAGTGGATAGAAGATGGTTTATGGGACATATGGGGAGGGGGGAACTTGGAAATGGGAAATTATTTGTAATGTAAACAAAGAATATAGAAAATAAAAATATATAATTAAATAAAAACACCAATTATTAAAAGGCAAATACAACACCTAATTCATACCTCACAACAATATTCTCAGGCTGCCAAAACAATGCCATTTACCTGTTCTCACACTTACTGTATTGCCTGAGCTTCCATAATTTTAACTAAAACTACCTTTTTTTGCGATCACCTGTGTATAGGACACCTGCTCCTGAGGCATAAAAGCACTGCCTAAGATCTGTTTTCAGGCAAGCTACAAAATCGCCATTCCAAGTCTTCTTGTTTGAGCAAAATAATTTCCTTCACACACAATGACTGGAAAAGAAGTTAGGTGACAGTTACTGCCATTTAGTGACACATTTCTCAGTATTTTGTATGTGGGAAATGCATCTGAACTGCAGAGCCAACTCTGCACAAAGGCCTTGCTTTGTGGAAGTTGCACTCTGGTGGAAAGTTTAAACAACCAATAAAACATTTCCTTTTCTCTGTGTGGTCATCAATCCAGCATGCAGTGTAAAACAAATAAAGCCAAAGTGCAATATCAAACTTTCTGTATCTACATTCTTGGTTTCGTTGCTTAAGTACAGACAAGACATGGGATCATTTGCTCTGGGCTGCCATTCCACATTTGATCCTGCGAAACTGCCCAACAAGCAGCCCAGGCAGACCTGGGCACACCCTCCATGGATGGTCAGACTCACTTGATTAGTTCTACCCAACCACAATTATAGTTCTCTGGGAAACAAGGTTGATTGCTAGAATTCCCCCTGAAACTGATACAAAGAAACTAACCACCAAGTTTATTTTCCATTTTAAGGCTTCTCTATTCAACCAGTTCTGATCTAAAACAATCACTATACAAGGCTGGTATCAAACTTGTTATTTTGTTTCTTCCTGACTACCTACCAGGCTTACTCTCAAGCAGGATAAGTACAAAACTTTGTTACAAAATATGGAAAAGAAGGCTGCAAAATTGTCTATCCACAAATGGGTAGTTTGAGTACAGTATAAATATAAGGACAGAGAAAAAGGAGGGAGGTGATTGTAGAAGGGATGGAGAGAAGAAGGTCTATGGGACATATGGGCAGGGGGGATCCCAGAAAGGGGAAATCATTTGGAATGTAAACACAGAATGTAGAAAATAAAAATATTTAAAAAACTATAAATATAAGAACACTGTCTCATTTCTACAAAACATGAGTAGAAAAGTACAAAAAAATCCAGATTTTGTAAATTGTATTGCAGAAATGTTTGTTTGAATGCTGATGATTTAGAGCAAATTTTCTTCCTTTTCCTTACAAGACTGAGAGAGAGAGAGAGAGAGAGAGAGAGAGAGAGAGAGAGAGAGAGAGAGAGAGAGAGACAGAGAGAGAGAGAGAGACAGAGAGACAGAGACAGAGAGACAGAGATACATATACAGAGAGACAGAGAAAAAGTTCTAAACTAGAAAAAATACCAAACAGATTTCCAATCAGAAAAGTAAATTAATATGCTTCCATCAGAAACATCCCCCCCCCCATTCAACAGCCCAGAGGCCATGTTTATTTGTGGAGAGGAACATACATTCCATTCCTGAAGAGGCTTTCGACGAAGCCTGAAGGTGATGGATGCCACAGGGTGCCTCAGCCAAAGACTGGCAAGGGTTCGAGGATGCTCCCGGGCCTCTCTGCCAAGGGGATTCTGTTCAGCTTGCCCACCTCCGCCTGCCAGCCTGGGATCTTCTTGGTTGTCATGTGTGGATGAGCATGCTTTGTTTTGTGGTCATACTGTATGTAGTGCCAGTCACACAGAGGACACACCAGCTTCTTCCCTCCAATGTGAGTTCTGTGGTGGCAAGACAGCTCATCTGACCTTGCAAACTTGTTGTCCCAGTCATCACATCACAGATGCAGATAAAAGGTAAGTGTGTGGGCAAAGATGATCTTAAAGGTGGGAAATTTTGAAGTAGGTCTTCTGTCATGCTGTACAGCAGTGGTGATGTAACCAGAATCAAAGACAGGTGTGAGGGCTCTCATCTGGGACCTCTATCCCCAATAACTCATGTAAACCAGAGCTTCCACAGCATCAGTCTCGATGTGCTCCAGGATGCTGCATGTGGGACTTTCTCTGTTATGCTGCTTCCTCTCCAGGATGACTCACTAATGTTCATGAGGTCAGCTGCATGTGTATCCCCCTGGAATGGTGGAGTCTGGCAATTGCCTGGGGCCATACAGCCTGTAGGCAGCAGTGCTGGAAAACAGGAGCTCTGCCTGGCACTGAGGCTGCACATGTGCAGGCAGCAGTGTCATCTGTTCCCAGCATGCACCTCTGCTCTCCTTGACATGCAGGTATTCCCACCCCCACCAGCCCAGGAATCATCACTGTCATAAATTTTTAATGAAAACATTATGAAAATATCTATTCATGTGTCTTTGTACTGCACTAAAATAGTTTTTCTTGTTTCATTTCCCCTCTTTAATTCCCTTTGATAAAATTAGTTGAAATCAGTAAAATCATCTTTCCAATTTTTACTTTTTGAACTCATAATTTCTAATCGTGTCTTGGGGTAATATGAAAGAATAATATTTATTGGACAATGCTTTACAGTTCTTTGTTTTGGTAGAGTAGAGTAATAAATGAGTCTGTATTATTGTAGAAGCCACTAAGCCATGACATTCTCTCTCCTGGATGTCATCCTCACTGAATACCTTCTAAGAAGAAAATAATGGACTTACAGTAAAAGAAAATATTTTCTGTCCTCTCACTACCAAAGCCTTGTAGTCTTTTTGTCCTCCTGTCAGACACATGGAACTTGAGAAGGAACTACTGGATTGATGTATAAGCTTACAAACTTTGAGTAATAAACCGACCTATAAATTAGATACCTACACTGCTGTATTCTTTTCATTGTGGAGGGGGGAACCATTAAACATAGGATTTTATATAAGAAGCAAACATTTATACAGTTTTATTATGTACAGAACATGATTCAACTGGCTTTATTTAATGGTGCTTTTGTTCTTCTTTTTAAATATTTTTTATATTTACATTTCTAATGTATCCACTTTCAATGCCTCCTCTTCTTTTTTGGGGGGGGGTGGATTTGGATGTTTTCAAGACAGGGTTTCTCTGTGTAGCCCTTGCTGTCCTGGAACTCACTCTGTAGACCAGGCTGGCCTTGAACTCAGAAATCTGCCTGCCTCTGCCTCCCAGAGTGCTGGGAATACAGGTGTGCACCACCACCACCTGGCTAATGTTTCCTCTTCTTAAACTCCCTGTCCCATCCCCCTGCCCCTGCCTCTATAATGGTGCTCCCCCTTCACCTACTATCAATCGTACAAAATGGCAACCAACAGATTATGAAAATCTTTACCAATCCTACACCTGATAGAGGGCTAATATCCAATATATACAAAGAATTCAAGAACTTAGAATTCAGTGAACAATGTAACCCTATTAAAAATGAGGCACAGAGCCAAACAAAGAATTCTCACCTGAAGTAACACTGAATGGCTAAAAGGCATCTAAAGAAATGCTCAAAATACTTAATCATGAAGGAAATGCAAATCAAAACATCCCTGAGATTCCAACAAAATCTATAAGAATGGCTAAGATCAAAACTCAGGTGACAGCAGATGCTGACAAGGATGTGGAGAAAGAGGAACACTCCTTCATTGCTGCTGGGTTTGCAAGCCAGTACAAGCACTCTGGAAATCATTTTGGAAATTCTTTTAAAAAATTGGACAAAATACTACCTGAGGACCCAGCAATACTACTCCTACTCAAATACCAAGATGATGTTCAAACGTGTGATAAGGTCACATGCTCCAATATGTTTATAACAGCCTTATTTATGAGAGCCAGAAGCTGGAAAGAATCCATTTCACCTTCAACAGAGGAGTGGATGCAGAAAATGTGGTCCATTTACACAATGGAGCACTAGGCAACTACTAAAAACAGTGAATTTATGAAAGGCAATCCGGAGACCGTCCCATCTGGGGATTCATCCCATATATACTTTCCAATCCCAGACACTATTGTGGATGTCAACAAAAGCTTGCTGACAGGAGTCTGATATAACTGTCTCCTGAGAGGCTCTGCCAGTGACTGACAAATACAGAAGTGATGCTCACAGCCAACCAATGAACTAAGTACAGGATCTGCAATGGAGGATATACAGAAAGGGACCAAGGAGCTGATGGGGTTTGCAACCCCCTAGAAGGAAAAATGATATGAATCAATCAGTAACCCCAGAGATCCAAGGAACTAAACCACCAACCAACAAGTTCACATGGAGGGACCCAGGGCTCCAGAAGCATACATAGCAGAGGATGGTCTTGTCAGACATCAATGAGAGGAGAGGCCCTTGGTCCTGTGAAGGCTTGATGCCCCAGTGTAGGGAATTCCAGGACAGGGAAGATATGGTTGGTAGATTGGTGAGCAGGGGGTTGGGGGGATGAGATAGAGTATTTTTGAAGGGGAAATTAGGAAAGTGGACAATATTTTTTATTTGATATCTTCTTTATTTACATTTTAAATGACTTCCCCTTTCCTGGATTCCTCCTCCATGAGGTCCCATAAGACCTCTTCCCTCTCCCTAACCCCCTCAGTCCACCTCTTCCTGCTTCTGTGACTTAGTATTCCCCTACACTGCTGCACTGAGTCTTTCCAGGACCAGGGGCCTCTCCTTCCCTCTTCTTGGGCTTCATTTGATATGTGAATTGTGTCTTGGGTATTCCAAGCTTCTAGGCTAATATCCACTTATCAGAGAGTGCACATCATGAGTGTTCTTCTGTGATTGGGTAACCTCACTTAGGATGATATTCTGCAGTTTCATGTAATAATTCTTCCGTTTGTCTAAGGATTTCATGAATTCATTGTTTTTAATGGCTGAATAGTGCTCCATTGTGTATATATATATCACATATTCTGTATCCATTCCTCCGCTGAGGGACATCTTGGTTCTTTCTAGCATCTGGCTATTATATATAGGACTGCTATGAACATAGTGGTGCATGTATCCTTATTACATGCTGTGGAAGCCTGTGGGTTTACATTTGAAAGGTAAATAAAGGAAAGATCTAATCAAAAGAAATAAGAAGCATAAAATGTAAAATAAATATATCAGTTGTATGAAAGACACAAGTAGAGTTGAGAATAAATGAATTAAACTAATCAGGAGACAGTGTAAAAAAGAACTATATAGAAGCTGCACCGAGAATACTCAGTTACACACTGCTTCCAGGTGCAAAAATCAGCAAAAAATAATGGCCAAGTGCCTGGGATCAATTAATAGGTACATAACAGTGGGTATACAAGAGAAATGGAATCTCTCTCATCTATAGTGGGGTGTGAGTGGAAAATATACCTTAATGTGATTCAGTGTAATATCCAATGTGTAGTATCAAAATAAAAGTAGAACTTTCTGAGTGTGCAATTAAACTAAACTGGAGACTGTAAAAGAGTCTGAGATTCCACTACATTCATAATTCTTCCCTCCCCCCCCCCTTTTTTTGGTGCTGCACAATTCTTGTTACTACATTTCTGTGAGGTATCTGGTATTACTTTTTTGCCCAGGAGTGCTTTAGCTTTCAGGGTATTTTGGGTTCAATAGGTATTTTACAATTATTTCTGTAGATCTGTGAAAAATATCTGTATTGTGTTGATGATCAGTGGAGATATAGAATGGCGATCTGTAAGGTAGTTATTGAAGAAACTAGCAATAAAAATGAAATCTGGTACAGTTATACAACTTCTACATCTCTAGTGGAAGGACTTTAAGTCAGCTTTGCACAAACATAAGTGCACATACATATTTATTGTTGTCATGTTTAAAAGAGTCAGGTAAAAGAATGAGCATAGTCGACCATCATATGAAGAAATTTGAAATAAAATGTGCACTTGTACTTAAAAGAATCTCATTTAAACATCTCAGTGTTAACTTTGAGGATATCTTGTCCCTACCTGAGAAATGTATAGCAACTATGGATCACTAAGATGAAAATGGTCTTTAGGCATGTTTGTGAGGGGTTGTTAATTGATGAAGGAGGACCCATACAACTGTGGACATTGTCCACCATTCCTTGAAAGGAGGTTCAGGGCAACTAAGCATGAGCTTGGGAGTCAGCCAGCAAAAACAGTGCTCATTGCTGCAGAAGATTCTGTTCATCATGGCTGAGAGTAGAGTATGCTGGAGCACAGCATTTTAGCCTTGCAGAAAGGGAACAAAGAAGAAGGGATGCACTCCTCTGGTGGCCATCTACTATGCTGCTGTTTATTCAACCTCAGCTTCCAGGTCAAGGGTCACACACTTCCCACATTCAGACTGGAACACTTGGATCTTTTAATTCCATCTAGAAAATCTCTAACACATACAACCAGAGGGATGTATCTCTAAATTCATAGATGATTCCCATCAACTTGACACTGTATAAATCATGAAACCATAGTTCTCAATCCCTATTTATTGATTACCGTATACCTTTCTTCAACTTTGCTTTGAAAAGCAAGTGCTTGAGAATTTTAATAGTCCTAGGGAGACATTCTCAGTAGATCCAATTCCTGACCAAAAGGCAAGAGAACTCTTGTCAAAACACTTCCACACAAATACTTGCACATGCATGATTATGGTTGCATTGTTTCAAAGAGCCAGGAAATAGAATGGGTCTAGCAGCCAATCATCCAAAGAACATTAAAATAGCATGTGCCAATATACATAACAGAACTGTATTAAAATGTCTCAGTTATCCTTGAATGATTGCTGGATACACCCTAAAGCATCAAAGACACAAAATTAGAATTTCTGATACTCATATTTCAATACTCAATATTCAGGCTTTTTTCTGATATATTTTTTATTTACATTTCAAACGATTTCCCCTTTACTGACTCCCCACTCCCTGAAAGTCCCATAAGCCCTCTTCCCTCCCAATATTCCCCCATCCACCCCTTCCCACTTCCCTGTTCTGGAATTGCCCTATACTTCTACACTGAGTTTTTCCATAATAAGGGTTATTCCTCCGTTCTTCTTGGACATCATTTGATGAATGGATTATGTTTTGGGTATTCCAAATATCTAGGCTAATATCCACTTATTGTGAGTGCATTCCATGACTGATCTTTTGAGACTGGGTTACCTCACTTAGTATGATATTCTACAGCTCCATCCATTTGTCTAAGAATTTCATGAATTCATTGTTTCTAATGGCTGAATAGTATTCCATTGTGTATATATACCACATTTTTTTATCCATTCCTCCGTTGAGTGATACCTGTATTCTTTCAAGCTTCTGGCTATTATAAATAGGGCTGCTATGAACATAGTGGAGCACGTGTCCTTATTGAATCCTCTGGGTATATGCCCAGGAGTGGTATAGCAGGGTCCTCTGGAGGTGACCTGCCCAGTTTTCTGAGGAACTGCCAGACTGATTTCCAGAGTGGTTGTACCAATTTGCAGAAGTTCTTCATGTGAAAATTCTTTGTTTAGATCTGTACCTCATTTATAATAGGATTATTTGGTTTTCTGGAGTCTAAGTTCTTGAGTTCTTTGTATATATTGGAAATTAGCCCTCTGTCGGATGTAGGGTTGTTGAATATCTTTTCCTAATTTGTCCTTTTGATGGTGTTCTTTGCCTTTACAGAAACTTTGTAATTTTATGAGGTCCCATTTGTCAATTCTTGATCTTAGAGCATAAGCTATTGGTGTTCTGTTCAGGAACTTTCCCCCTGTACCAATGTCCTCAAGGGTCTTCCCTAGTGTCTTATCTTTTAGCTTCAGAGTGTCTGGTTTTATGTGTAGGTCCTTGATCCATTGGAAGTTGAGCTTATTACAAGGAGATAAGGATGGATCAATAAGCATTCTTCTGCATGCTGACCTCCAGTTGAACCAGCACCATTTGTTGAAAAGGCTATCTTTTTTCTATTGGATGTTTTCAGCCCTTTTGTCGAGAATCAAATCAAAAGCATAAGCTATTGGTGTTCTGTTCAGGAACTTTCCCCCTGTACCAATGTCCTCAAGGGTCTTCCCTAGTGTCTTATCTTTTAGCTTCAGAGTGTCTGGTTTTATGTGTAGGTCCTTGATCCATTGGAAGTTGAGCTTATTACAAGGAGATAAGGATGGATCAATTCGCATTCTTCTGCATGCTGACCTCCAGTTGAACCAGCACCATTTGTTGAAAAGGCTATCTTTTTTCTATTGGATGTTTTCAGCCCTTTTGTCGAGAATCAAATGGCCATAGGCGTGTTGGTTCATTTCTGGATCTTCAATCCTATTCCATTGATCCGCCTGATATTCAGGCTTTTTTAAGAAAATATTTTTCAATGAATTTTACCAATTCTAAACATCAGTGAGATATTATATCTTGTGTAAATAAATAATCCACATTATGGAAACTTGAAATCAGCAGAAGTAATAAATCCATTGTTTCAAGCATTTTCATTGGTTCCTGTTAAAACACTTCAATCTTCTAAATATTTTCAAATAAAATTATGAGTCATTATTAATTACAGTTAATCCACAGTTCAATACAAGTCAGAATATCTATTTTCTAAATAATACTTCATAACCTATCACAGATAATATTGATTTTTGACATTATTAATTCTAAACACATTCAGGAAATATGGCACTCATGCACTGCCAATGAGTCCCAGCTGCATCTGCCTTCCAACTCAAGGACTGAAGACCAGGGGATACCTATGATTCCTCCAGGCCTTGGGAGGCAGAAGAGGACTGCTCCAAAAGATGCAGGAAAATTGCACCTGATATAGAAAATTGGAACCAGGATGTAAGTGGCTATTGGAACTAAATTTGACTTTGTATTGCTTACCCTTTGGAAATGGAATTAGAGTCCAAATCTAGAATTAGTTGGAGGGATGCACAGAAAGACCCTATGATGCAATAAGCACGACTTAATGGGTAATCTAGTGAGATTTCAGAAACCAATGGCAACAGCTGTGTAGACAGTGAAGGCTGGGAGAATTTGACAGCAATCAGGTTGAAGTCCTTTTACATCTCATCCTGCAAAGGAATATTTTTCTGCATTTATCTATGCCTGGAGGTTTCAAATGACTCTGAGATAAAAATGACTGAATGACTTCCACCTGCCTCATCCACATCCTGCCTGTGACATGTGTCTGCCGTGTTCATAGGCACCTCAGCCTAAATCTTTTTTTTAAATATATTTTTATTCGATATAATTTATTTACATTTCAAATGATTTCCCCTTTTCTAGCCCCCCCACTCCCCGAAAGTCCCGTAAGCCCCCTTCTCTTCCCCTGTCCTCCCACCCACGCCTTCCCATTTCCCCGTTCTGGTTTTGCCGAATACTGTTTCATTGAGTCTATCCAGAACCAGGGGCCACTCCTCCTTTCTTCTTGTACCTCATTTGATGTGTGGATCATGTTTTTGGTATTCCAGTTTTCTAGGTTAATATCCACTTATTAGTGAGTGCATACCATGATTCACCTTTTGAGTCTGGGTTACCTCACTTAGTATGATGTTCTCTAGCTCCATCCATTTGCCTAAGAATTTCATGAATTCATTGTTTCTAATGGCTGAATAGTACTCCATTGTGTAGATATACCACATTTTTTTGCATCCACTCTTCTGTTGAGGGTTACCTGGGTTCTTTCCAGCATCTGGCAATTATAAATAGGGCTGCTATGAACATAGTAGAGCATGTATCCTTATTACATGGTGGGGAGTCTTCTGGGTATATGCTTCTGGCGGTTCCTCCGAAAACTGGGCACCTCACTTCCAGAAGATCCTGCTATACCACTCCTGGGCAGCCTAAATCTTTTGATGTGCAAGAAACATAATATAGAATCTAGGCTCAAACATTTTCCCAATTACATTGTAATAAACATCTGAGAAAAGGGGTCAGGAGTGTGTACTTTTTTGAGGTAAAGAATTAAGTTGAATCCTTTTCCAAAATAAATGACCAAGGTAGTGGATTCTGTATTATCATATATTACAATTATCAAAAACTATGAAACTGTTAGTAAATTGATACATCTTGTCATCATATTTAATATCACTTGCTAAAAGTATACTAAATAAACTTGTTTGAGGTATATTTTACTTACTTTGTATCTGTGGGTATGTATGTGAACAGGCACCACAGCATGCATATAGAGGTAAAAAGACCAGTCCTTTCTCTGCACCATGTGAGTCCTGGAGTAACTCACATTATTACCCTGGGAAGCAACTCATACCAATTCCTTCTGTTCATATTGAATCTTAGAATTACCAAACCCCTAGAGTGTGTACTGGTAGCAGTCAGAAGGAAGAAGCCTCCATTACCTTCCTCTTCTATGATCTACAGTATAAAACTCACTCAGGGTTTAGTAAATAGGAATTATATATTGTCTTCCCAGGTGCTACACAATGAGTACTCTGATTGCTGTTTCTGAGGGCAGAAAATAGGTGTTCTTTTTTTTTTTTTTACTTTTTTTTTTTGTCTTTTTTTTTTATTTGATATAATTTATTTACATTTCAAATGATTTCCCCTTTTCTAGCCCCCCCCCACTCCCCGAAAGTCCCGTAAGCCCCCTCCTCTTCCCCTGTCCTCCCTCCCACCCCTTCCCAGTTCCCCGTTCTGGTTTTGCCAAATACTGTTTCACTGAGTCTTTCCAGAACCAGGGACCGCTCCTGCTTTCTTCTTGTATCTCATTTGATGTGTGGATTATGTTTTGGGTATTCCAGTTTTCTAGGTTAATAACCACTTATTAGTGAGTGCATACCATGATTCACCTTTTGAGTCTGGGTTACCTCACTTAGTATGATGTTCTCTAGCTCCATCCATTTGCCTAAGAATTTCATGAATTCATTGTTTCTAATGGCTGAGTAGTACTCCATTGTGTAGATATACCACATTTTTTGTATCCACTCTTCTGTTGAGGGATACCTGGGTTCTTTCCAGCATCTGGCAATTATAAATAGGGCTGCTATGAACATAGTAGAGCATGTATCCTTATTACATGGTGGGGAATCCTCTGGGTATATGCCCAGGAGTGGTATAGCAGGATCTTCTGGAAGTGAGGTGCCCAGTTTTCGGAGGAACCGCCAGACTGCTTTCCAGAGTGGTTGTACCAATTTGCAACCCCACCAGCAGTGGAGGAGTGTTCCTCTTTCTCCGCACCCTCTCCAACACCTGCTGTCTCCTGAATTTTTAATCTTAGCCATTCTGACTGGTGTAAGATGAAATCTTAGGGTTGTTTTGATTTGCATTTCCCTAATGACTAATGAAGTGGAGCATTTTTTAAGATGCTTCTCCGCCATCCGAAGTTCTTCAGGTGAGAATTCTTTGTTTAACTCTGTACCCCATTTTTTAATAGGGTTGTTCGGTTTTCTGGAGTCTAACTTCTTGAGTTCTTTATATATATTGGATATTAGCCCTCTATCTGATGTAGGATTGGTGAAGATCTTTTCCCAATTTGTTGGTTGCCGATCTGTCCTCTTGATGGTGTCCTTTGCCTTACAGAAACTCTGTAACCTTATGAGGTCCCATTTGTCAATTCTTGCTCTTAGAGCATACGCTATTGGTGTTCTGTTCAGAAACTTTCTCCCTGTACCGATGTCCTCAAGGGTCTTCCCCAGTTTCTTTTCTATTAGCTTCAGAGTGTCTGGCTTTATGTGGAGGTCCTTGATCCATTTGGATTTGAGCTTAGTACAAGGAGACAAGGATGGATCAATTCGCATTCTTCTGCATGCTGACCTCCAGTTGAACCAGCACCATTTGTTGAAAAGGCTATCTTTTTTCCATTGGATGTTTTCAGCCTCTTTGTCGAGGATCAAGTGGCCATAGGTGTGTGGGTTCATTTCTGGATCTTCAATCCTGTTCCATTGATCCTCCTGCCTGTCACTGTACCAATACCATGCAGTTTTTAACACTATTGCTCTGTAGTATTGCTTGAGGTCAGGGATACTGATTCCCCCAGATTTTCTTTTGTTGCTGAGAATAGTTTTAGCTATCCTGGGTTTTTTGTTGTTCCAGATGAATTTGATAATTGCTCTTTCTAACTCTGTGAAGAATTGAGTTGGGATTTTGATGGGTATTGCATTGAATCTGTATAGTGCTTTTGGCAAAATGGCCATTTTAACTATATTGATTCTACCGATCCATGAGCATGGGAGGTTTTCCCATTTTTTGAGGTCTTCTTCCATTTCCTTCTTCAGAGTCTTGAAGTTCTTGCCATACAGATCTTTCGCATGTTTGGTAAGAGTCACCCCAAGATACTTTATACTGTTTGTGGCTATTGTGAAGGGGGTCATTTCCCTAATTTCTTTCTCAGCCTGCTTATCCTTTGAGTATAAGAAGGCCACTGATTTGCTTGAGTTGATTTTGTAACCTGCCACTTTGCTGAAGTTGTTTATCAGCTGTAGGAGCTCTCTAGTGGAGTTCTTTGGGTCACTTAGGTAGACGATCATGTCGTCTGCAAATAATGATAGTTTGACTTCCTCCTTTCCAATTTGTATCCCTTTGACCTCCTTATGTTGTCGAATTGCCCGAGCTAGTACCTCAAGTACAATATTGAAAAGATAAGGAGACAGGGGGCAGCCTTGTCTGGTCCCTGATTTCAGTGGGATTGCTTCAAGTTTCTCTCCGTTTAGTTTGATGCTGGCTACCGGTTTGCTGTATATTGCTTTTACTATGTTTAGGTATGGGCCTTGAATTCCTGTTCTCTCCAAGACTTTAAGCATGAAAGGATGCTGAATTTTGTCAAATGCTTTTTCAGCATCCAATGAAATGACCATGTGGTTTTGTTCTTTGAGTTTGTTTATGTAGTGGATTGTATTGATGGATTTCCGTATATTGAACCAACCCTGCATTCCCGGGATAAAGCCTACTTGATCATGGTGGATGATCGTTTTGATGTGTTCTTGGATTCGGTTGGCAAGAATTTTGTTGAGTATTTTTGCATCGATGTTCATAAGGGAAATTGGTCTGAAGTTCTCTTTCTTTGTTGGATCTTTGTGTGGCTTTGGTATCAGCGTAATTGTGGCTTCGTAGAAGGAATTGGGTAGTGTTCCTTCTGTTTCTATTTTGTGGAATAGTTTGAAGAGTATTGGTGTTAACTCTTCTTTGAAGGTCTGGTAGAATTCTGCACTGAAACCATCTGGTCCTGTGCTTTTTTTGGTTGGAAGACTTTCTATGACTCCTTCTATTTCTTTAGGCTTTATGGGACTGTTTAGATGGTCTAGTTGGTCCTGATTTAATTTTGGTATTTGGTATCTGTCAAGGAAATTGTCCATTTCCTCCAGATTCTCCAGTTGTGTTGAGTACAGGCTCTTGTAGTAGGATCTGATGATTTTTTGGATTTCCTCAGTTTCCGTTGTTATGTCTCCCTTTTCATTTCTAAGTTTGTTAATTTGGATACTTTCTCTGTGCCCTTTTGTCAGTCTGGCTAAGGGTTTATCTATCTTGTTGATTTTCTCAAAGAACAGGCTCCTAGTTTTGTTGATTTTTTGTATGGTTCTCTTTGTTTCTACTTGATTGATTTCGGCCCTGAGTTTGATGATTTCCTGCCTTCTACTCCTCCTGGGTGAGATAGCTTCTTTTTGTTCTAGGGCTTTCAGGTGTGTCATTAAGTTGGTAATGTATGCTCTCTCCATTTTCTTTTTGGAGGCACTCAGGGCTATGAGTTTTCCTCTTAGCACTGCTTTCATTGTGTCCCATAGATTTGGGTATGTTGTGTTTTCATTTTCATTGTGTTCTAAAAAGTCTTTAATTTCTTTCTTTATTTCTTCCTTGACCAAGGTGTCATTGAGTAGAGTATTGTTCAATTTCCACGTGTATGTGGGTTTTCTGTTGTTTCTGTTGCTATTGAAGACCACTTTTATTCCATAGTGATCAGATAGGAGGCATGGGATTAGTTCTATCTTTTTATATTTGTTGAGGTCTGTCTTGTGACCAATTATATGGTCGATTTTGGAGAAGGTACCATGAGGTGCTGAAAAAAAGGTATATTCTTTTGTTTTAGGATAGAATGTTCTATATATATCAGTTAAATCTAATTGGTCCAAAGCTTCAATTAGTTTCATTGTGTCCTTGTTTAGTTTCTGTTTTCCTGATCGGTCCATTGAGGAAAGTGCAGTGTTGAAGTCACCCACAATTATTGTGTTAGGTGCAATGTGTGCTTTGAGTTTTAATAAAGTTTCTTTTATGAAAGAGGGTGCCCTTGCATTTGGAGCATAGATGTTCAGGATTGAGAGTTCTTCTTGTTGTATTTTTCCTTTGACCAGCAAGAAGTGTCCCTCAGAGTCTCTTTTGATGACTTTGGGTTGAAAGTCAATTTTATCTGATATTAAAATGGCTACTCCAGCTTGTTTCCTGAGACCATTTGCTTGTAAAATTGTCTTCCAGCCTTTTACTCTAAGGTAGTGTTTGTCTTTGACCCTGAGGTGTGTTTCCTGTAAGCAGCAAAATGTAGGGTCCTGTTTACGTATCCAGTCAGTTAGTCTGTGTCTTTTTATTGGGGCATTGAGTCCATTGATGTTAAAAGATATTAAGGAGTAGTGATTGTTACTTCCTATCATTTTTGACGTTATTTTTTAAATTTGATTGCTTAACTTCTTTTGGGTTTGATGAAAGGTTACTATCTTGCTTTTTTCAGGGTGGAGTTTCCCTCCTTGTATTGGTGTTGTCCTCCTATTATCCTTTTTAGGGCTGGGTTTGTGGATAGATATTGGGTGAACTTGGTTTTGTCGTGAAATATCTTAGTTTCTCCATCTATGGTGATTGAGAGTTTTGCTGGATATAGTAGTTTTGGTTGGCATTTGTGTTCTCTTAGAGTCTGCATGAGATCTGCCCAGGACCTTCTAGCCTTCATAGTCTCAGGTGAAAAGTCTGGTGTGATTCTGATAGGTCTTCCTTTATATGTTACTTGGCCTTTTTCTCTTACTGCCTTTAGTATTCTTTCTTTGTTTAGAACATTTGGTGTTTTGATTATTATGTGACAGGAAGTATTTCTGTTCTGGTCCAGTCTGTTTGGAGTTCTGTAGGCTTCTTGTATATTCATGGGCATCTCTCTCTTTAGGTTAGGGAAGTTTTCTTCCATAATTTTATTGAAAATATTTGCTGGCCCTTTAAGTTGTAAATCTTCACTCTCATCTATGCCTATAATCCTTAGGTTTGGTCTTCTCATTGTGTCCTGGATTTCCTGGATATTTTGGGTTACAAGCTTTTTGCACTTTGCATTTTCTTTAACTGTTGAGTCCATGGTTTCTATGGAATCTTCAGCATCTGAGATTCTTTCTTCTATCTCTTGTATTCTGTTGTTGATATTTGCATCTCTGTCTCCTGATTTCTTCCCAAGGCTTTCTATCTCCAAAGTTGTCTCCCTTTGAGTTTTCTTAGTTGTTTCTACTTCTGATTTTAGATCCTGGATGGTTTTGCTTAGCTCCTTCCCTTGCATGTTTGTGTTTTCCTGTAATTCTTTAAGAGATTTTTGTGTTTCCTCTTTCATGAGCTCAGCCTGTTGACCAAAGTTCTCCTGTATTTCTTTAAGAAATTTTTGTGTTTCGTCTTTCATGACCTCAGCCTGTTGAGCAAAGTTCTCCTGTATTTCTTTAAGTGTTTTTTGCATTTCCTCCTTGTTGGCTTTTGTATTCTCCTGGATTTCTTTCAATGATTTTTGTGTTTCCCTTGCAAGGGCTTCTAACTTTTGATCCATTTTCTCCTGAATGTCCTTCATGTGTTCCTGTACCAGCATCATGACCAGTGATTTTAAATCCAAATCTTGTTTTACTGGTGTGATGGGGTATCCAGGACTTGCTGGTAGAGGAGAATTTGGTTCAGATGTTGCCATATTGCCTTGATTTCTGTTAGTGACGTTTCTGCGTTTGCCTTTTGCCATCTAGCTCTCACTGGTGTTACTTGGTCTTGTCAGTGCTGGACTCACCAGTGCAAGCTGCCCCTTCCCCGTTGGCCTCTGGTGGACAGCTTACACTCTGCACTGCCTATAGACAGGGTGCTGTTGTCCAGGCTGTTCAGATCCCGAAGCAGGCACCTGAAGGCTCCCGCTGGGGCCCGCAGGATTTATTGGAGCACACTGACTTCTCCCAACTGGCTGCCCGGAAGCCCCCACTAGCCTCTTGAGGGACCTGGAGATGTGGCGGCCACCCAGGCTGATCTGAAGCGGAGAGAGTTGAGCTGGGGGCTTCTGCCTGAGGCCTTGCCCCAGATTGTGTCTGTGGACCAGGTGGAACCCGTGTGCACCCCCAGGGAGCTCCGAAGGTGAATGTTGCTGTGACCTCCCCTGTGCTCCACTCACTCTGCTGGGCAGCCGATTTCCCCAACCGGGCTGGCGCACACTAGGTTAGCCTTGTCGCCTGGGCCCTGAGTCCAGGCAAACGCCTGGGAGGCCAAGGTCCGAGCAAAGTTCCCCTAGGGCTATGTCTGTTATTTGGGTCCGCCAGGTGACCCGGATGGCGGGCGTGCGCGTCCGGGCTCCCCGAAAGCACCGGGAGAGTCTGTTGTGCTAATAACCTCCTGGGCGGGTTGACACACAGATGGCCCACCAAGCCGCCCAGTTCTTGGGGTCAGTCCTGTGCCTTTTGGGGCCTAGACCCCCGTTTTGTTAGCCTCAGGCTACGCTTGTTAGCAGTCTCTGCCCTCCCGAGCACTCTGGCTCCTGTAGGCAAAATGGCGGCGCGTGCACCGGCCGGGGCAAAAAAAAAAAAAACTCCTGGCTGGGTTGGCACCCCAATGGCCACTCGAACAGCCCAGGGCCTGGGTGCAGGCCAACGCCCGTCTGGCTCAAACCCCTGCGGTGTTGGGCCTAGGATTATGTTTGTGTACCTCAGTCTGACCGATCTCTGGAGCCCGGGATCAAGATGGCGGTGAGTCTCTCCTGACTGGCGGGCAGCCGAGTTCTGAAGTGGCTTCCGTGCAGCGAAAGGCTCCGCAGAACCGCAGTTGCTTGCCGCCCGGCTGGTCAGCGAAGGTCAGTGGTCGTGGGCGCAGGGCCTAACTGGACCCTGTGTCGCCTTGGTTCCACCGCTGATGGCCCTTCAGCTGGAGCAGCCACTGCTACCGCCGCCGCCGCCGCCGCCTCTCCTCGAAAATAGGTGTTCTAACACTGAGCCACACAGTGGCAATAACTCAAGAACATGTGGATTTCTCTATTTCAAGATGCAGCTATACTACCCAAAAGATACTTCTTCCTATCACAGATACACATGTTCAAACATGTTCAGTGCTGCTGCATTCACACTAACCAGAAGTTTGGAACAACCTACATGGTCCTCAACCAAAAAGCCGGTAAACAAAATGTGGTACATTTACACTATAGAGCAATACATAGACATTTACATGAATAAATTATGAAATTCAAAGATAAATGGAACTAGAAAAAGGCCCAGTGCTTTCTGCTTCTCTTTTCCATTTCATGCTAGCTTTGCTCAGATGAATTGGAGGGCTCTGTTCTTCTTTTCTTGCATTCTGTCTGCTTTGACATCATTTTGCCCTCCCATTCTGCACAGTTCCCTGATATATGAATGGGTCTGGGTAGGAGGATTGATGGAGACACATCACATAGGGCTGTGTGTTTCATACTCTGTCTCTGCCTGTGTATTTCTGTTTCTGTTGCTCTGTCTGTCTCTGTCTCTCTGTCTGTCTGTCTTTGCCTCTGCCTCTGTCTCTCTGTCTCTGCTTCTGTCACTCTCTTTCCCACTGTCTCTCTCTTTCTCTGTCTCTTTGTCTCTGTCTCTCACTCTCTGTCTCTCTGTCTCTATCTCTGTCTCTCTGTCTCTGTATGTCTGTCTGTCTCTCTCTCTCTTTCTCTCTCTCTCCATAATATCTATTCCCATTTGCTGCAGGAGAATGCCTTTCTTATAATGGCTGAATAGGGAGGGCATTGATAAGTTGTATTAGAAGAATTGGACTGCTAGATTGTTTCTTTTATTTAATTGTTTAGACCAGTAGGATTTGATTTTAAAGTAGGTCTCTGGCCATCTAGACTCTATGGTTTTGTCACCTAAGCAGTGTCTTGTATGGATTCTATCTGATTAATTGGGTCTTAAGTCAAATCAGACATTTCTATATTATTCCTAGATGTTCTCTGACACCACTGCCCTAGCATATCTGGCAGGTAGAACTGCCCAATGAGACTGAATAACAGACTTTCAACAGAAAATATTGTAGGTGAAGGGTTTTGTGGCTGAGTTGGTATTTGCTTCTCTTTTGGTGGCCAACAGATAACTCTCCTACAATAAAGAAACTAGAACATAAGGGTTAAGCTGTCAATCATGCATCAGCTCAAATTCAATTTCAATGTGCTGAGTAGGTGTTGGCCTAAGCAATTGAATTCCATTCCCAGTTAGCAGAGACTAAAGAGTTGTCTTAGCAACAGCCTGGGTTGTTTGTATATTTCCGTGGGATGACCTTGCAGAACAACTCAAATGAATGCAATGCAGTCACTTTTCATGGAAGCCTTATTGGTGACAAAAAGTGGCCAGTAGAGACTCTGTATTCCCCATCAGTAGAAATCACTAAGATTGCCTTCCTATAATTTAGGATTTCCTGTACACTAGGTTTCCATGTTATGCCTCAAATGCCATTGCAACTGAACCTATATCTCCCAGGATTCTCTTCCTTTCCCTTAGCTCCCTTCCCATTCCTCACTGACTGTGTCCATTGTCTTTAATATAGGTCACCTGTAAAATCTAATCAATTTCTCACTTCCATGAAGATGCATGTATCCATCCTAGTTCATTTCTTCATACCCTATCTCTGGATGTATGGATTAAAGGTTGATTAGTAACATTTAGTGACTACTATCTAGATATAAGTGGATACATATAATATGTATATTTCTGGATCTTGGTTATGTCACTTTGGATTTTTTTTTATTTCCAAACTTTTGTCTGCAAATGCCATGCTGTCATTATTTTTTTTAATACCTAATCTGCTACTATATAAATGTACAACATTTCCCCTAAAGGAGATTTTCAATCTAGGACCATCCTTTGGTTCTTGGAAATTGCTCAGTGACATTGAATGACAAACTTTCAGCAGTAATATCTTTGTTCAGCATAGAGGTCTCTCTCCTTCTTCTTCCATTTCCTGATGATTTGAATGAGCACAGACCCACAGACTTATATATTTGCATTATTAGTCCCCAGTAATAAACTGTATGGAAAGTCAGAAGGTATGGCCCTGTTGAAATTATGGTGTCTATTGGAAGAAGAATGAAACTTGGGGGACTGTAGGATGGGATGTGTCAATGGGAGTCTGGACGTATATATTAGAGGAGGTAGGTCACTGGGGTAGACTCTTGGAGGAAGTGTTTTACTGGGGGTGGGTTTTGAGATTTAAGATACCAGTGATAGGACCTGAATGTAGCTCTATATCTAGTTATGTCTGTCTCTGTCTCCGTCTCTCTCTGTCTGTCTCTGTTTGTCTTTCTCTGTCTCTATGTCCTCACTTTGCCTGTCTCTATCTCTCTGTATCTCATTTTATCCTGTTTCTGTCTCCCTTTCTCTCTGTCTGTCTCTGTCTCTATCTCTCTCTATCTCTGTCTCTGTGTCTTTGTGTCTCTGTGTCCCTCTGTCTGTCTGTCTGTCTGTCTGCCTGTCTGTCTCTTTCTCTCTGTCTATCTGTCTTTCTGCATCCTTTGGTTTATTATGAAAAATTCTGATATGACATCAGTGATTCTATCTGTAAAACTATAAGAAAGCCCCAATTAAATACTTGCTCTTCAAAGAAATTCCCCAGCCATAGTGATTCTTCACAGCAATTAAACAGCAAATAAACACCTACTGAGGACATATCTGTGAATATAACATATACTAATATTATCTGTTAGGATGTATAATCACAGTTCAATGATAAGTGTCTTATTAACACTTGCAAGAAATGTGTGACACTCTTTCTTAACTAAGAGCCCTGGAAATAGGAACTACCATTTTTGGGTTTTGTGCTTATAGCTGCCTTCATTTCAGCCATGTCGGACTGCCCTAGGCTTCCTTTCTAGCATGGTGTCAAGTCTGTCCCTTTTAAAACATGGCTTGTGAGATTACTGTTGGCTTTCATCTGCCTTCTGACATCAGATTCCAACCTTTTGTCTGCAAATGCCATGCTGTCATTATTTTTTAAAATATCTAATCTGCCACTATGTAAATATACCTCATTTCCCTAAAGGAGCTTTTCAATCTAGGACCCTGCTTTGGTTCTAGGAAATTTTCCAGTGAGACTGAATGACAAACTTCAGCAATAATATCTTTGTTCAGCTTAGATTTCCCCCTCCTTCTTCCATTTCCTGATGATTTGAATGAGAACAGCCCCACAGACTTACATATTTGCATCATTAGTCCCCAATAATGAAATGTATGGAAGGTCAGAAGGTATGGGATGTTGAGATTATGGTGTCTATTGGAATAATAATGAAACTGGGGGACTGTAGAATGAGATGTGTCAAAGGGAGTCTCAAAAATAAATATTAGAGGGGCTAGGTTTCTAGGGGAGACTCTTAGAGGATGTGTTTCACAGAGGGTGCGTTTTGAGGTTTAAGATACCAGTGACAGGACCTGAATGTAACTGTCTCTAGTAATGTCTGTCTTTGTCTCCAGCTCTCTCTGTCTGTCTATGTCTGTCTTTCTCTGCCTCTATCTCCTCACTTTGTCTTTCTCTGTCTCTCTGTATCTCATTCTGTCCTGTTTCTGTCTCCCTTACTCACTGTCGGTCTCTGTCTGTCTATGTCTATGTATCTCTGTCTATCTCTCTCAGTCTGTGTGTCTCTCTGTTTCTGTCTCTGTCTCTCTGTCTCTATGTCTCTTTGTATCCTCTCTGTCTCTCTCTGTGTCTCTCTCTTTCATTCTCTCTCCTCTCTCTTCCTCTGTCTCTTGAATCCTTTGATTTATTATGAAAAACTCTGATATGACATCAGTGATTCTATCTGTAAAACTATAAGGAAGTAGCAATTGGATATTTCGTGTTAAAAAAAATTCCCCAGTCATGGTGGTTCTTCACAGCAAGAAATGTGTGACACTCTTTCTTAACTAAGAGCCCTGGAAATAGGAACTACCATGAAACACCTTTCATGTTTAGTCATTGTCTTCTGAGTCCCTAAACAGTGATGATGCTTTACAGTTAGGAAATGAGCTTTCTATGCATATATTGTAGAACCAATTCTTAGTGCAATGTCTGGGCTCAAGAGTAAAATTCTAGCACACAGGTGGCATAGGCAGAGGGATTGATGCTAGTTGTGCCCATTCTAGAAAGAATGATGAATTATAGGCAAACTCTGACTATGAAGTCAAATTATTACTAAAAAGAAATAGAATTCTTTCTGAGCACTTGTGGTTGACAGGTGTCAAATGGATGGGACTGTGCTGGGGATTTTGTTTTACTCTGAAACTAGAGAAATCATGATGATCCAGATTCTCTTTAGTATTAGAGATCAAGCTAAAGCAAGTTTCCCAGCTTTATAATCATTTACCTCAATAGACACAGTGTAATCTTTATAACCAGAAGGAATTATAAAGCTACAAAGATAAGACAGGAATCCATAAAGACTCAGCTGTATACCACTAATAAGTCTGTGTCTCCCCAACCAGGAAATCTTGGGATAGAGCTACCAGTACAGTTTCATGATACTATTCCACCTACTAGCCAATCAAAACCTGAATCATCTTGCGGTCCTTATGATAAGGACAAACCTGTTTTCCCAAACTGTGTTCACATTACAAACCTTACAATATCTGGTATGGAAAGAAATGGAAACATTTCTTTAGCTAATATCCCCATATTTTGAGAATTCCAGACAGTATGGAAACATAGGGAATGTACTGAACTAGAATCTGGTGCTCTAGTGTCATATTTGGCCCTGATTTATCTGAGATTATGATTTTGGACAGAGCATTTCCTCTTACACTATAAGAATCCTCACATTCTATAGTAGCAAAACTAACAGGCTGTCCTGTGAGCACAAGTAAATATAGAGTGCTTAAGAGTGCACACTATATTCTCCAGCTCCATCCATTTGCCTAAGAATTTCATGAATTCATTGTTTCTAATGGCTGAATAATACTCCATTGTTTATATATACCACATTTAGCTGGAGAACATCATACTAAGTGAGGTAACCCAGACTCAAAAGATGAATCATGGTATGCACTCACTAATAAGTGGATATTAACCTAGAAAACTGGAATACCCAAAACATAATCCACACATCAAATGAGGTACAAGAAGAACAGCGGAGTGGCCCCTTGTTCTGGAAAGACTCAGTGAAGCAGTATAGAGCAAAATCAGAACAGGGAAGTGGGAAGGGTTGAGTGGGAAAACAGGGGGGAGGGAAGGGGACTGATGGGATTTTCGGGGAGTGGGTGTCCAGAAAAGGGGAAATCATTTGAAATGTAAATAAATATATCAATAAATTTAAAAAAAATGTAAAAAAAAAAAAAAGAGTGCACAGTATAGAGAAAGCACCCAGGTAGCTCATGGGAGGTTTTGCAGAGAAGCAGGCAGTGGTGGTGCATACTTTTTTTCTTTTGTTTTGTTCTTAATTCGATATATTCTTTATTTACATTTCAAGTGATTTTCCCCTTCCTGGATCCCCCCTCCTCGAAAGTCCAATAAGCCTTTTTCCCTCCCCCCTGTTCGCCAATCCATCCCTTCCCACTTCCCTGTCCTGGTATTCCCAGGCACTGCTGCAGTGAGCTTTTCCAGGACCGGGGGCCACTCTTTCCTCCTTCTTGGACATCCTTGATATGTGCATTGTGTCTTGGGTAGTCCATGCTTCTAGGTTAATATCCATTTAACAGTGAGTGCATACCATGAGTGTTCTTTTGAGACTGGGTTACCTCACTTAGGATGATGTTCTCCAGCTCCATCCATTTGTGTAAGAATTTGATGAATTCATTGTTTCCTTTTTCTTTCTTTTCTTTTCTTCTTCTTCTTCTTCTTCTTCTTCTTCTTCTTCTTCTTCTTCTTCTTCTTCTTCTTCTTCTTCTTCTTCTTCTTTTTTTTGCAATTTTACATCTCTTGGATCATACCAAGAAGATCAAATAAAAATATATTTAAAGGACAAAATAAAAAAAGTAAATAATTTGACACAGCAAACAGCTACCCTCGTGAGGAATGACTGATGATCAACCAGTTTTTAGAATTAGTTTAGGGGTCAGTAGCCCCTGCACTAACAGGCAGCTGAAGTCCTGATATAGTCATTTATCTGGGTAGTGGTTGTTCTCTTAAAAGATACAGTTTTCTTTCCTTTTTGGTATTTTATAACAATTTCTCTACTAAGTTAACAGTATTTGTTTTTCCTACAACTATAGATGGGAAATGCTAGTGTTTACACAGATCAGAACTGATACAGCAGGATTGGGTGCCGGCTGTTCTGGAGAGTTTATTGGTGACTTATCAGACAGGACAACTACTTTCCCTCCAATCAATCGAGGTCTGGAAGGAAGACGTTTCCCTGTCAGAAATGACAGCACAGATGGAGTTAATCATACAAACTGAGGCAGATTTACTTCTTTCACACAATTCTTAGTAAAAAAATGGATACTTGTTACAAGCAGCAGGACAGAACCACCAAGTATACAATGTCAACGGCCCATTTTAAAGTTCTGTTGTATTTAAATGACTTTTATTTGTTTAAAAAAACAAAAACAAAAACAACTTGCTATTCCCACCTATAACATGGGACATACTGAAGTCTTTTAAGATGACACATTGGAGAAGTTTATGACTTCTCTCAGTAGAGAGACTGAGAGAAACATTTGGAGTTCATATAGAGCACCCAAAGTACAGTGGTTTCCTAAATTCTCTAAGACACAACCCTCATTATACCGCTGAGAAGCGATATTGCAAGGGACAGTTAAGAATGCGAGGATAAAAACTGAGCTGCTTTTAGTGGCATGAGAAGACATTTAATTCAGTCGCTTCTGCTCAAAATCAGAAAGGGAAATAGCCAAATACCACAACATACGGAGTCTCTGTTTTTCGATAAAAAAATGCCAGGTAAGAAGGTCTTATTCAAATCCACACAGTATTATCCACCTCTCCTGAAGTTGGATTTCCCCTTGGCACAAAAGGCACAGCCCTAATTCCCTAACACAAAGCCCTGAGTAACAGCGCCATCTAGTGGATTTTTGTGACATAGGCACCACCACTACCTGCCTGAATATTTCCCCAGCCACTGATACAATTGTGGGTCAATATTTAGCACCTTGTTGGGGGGAAAAAGTCTTCTGCACAGAGGAGGAGTAGGCTGTAACTGAATCCCAAGATCTCTGTTTTTTTTTTTTTAATTGAAAAAGATGACAATATTGCTGTATTTTTTTCTTGTTAAGGATCATCAATCTTACCACAAGGGATTATAATGTTTTTGGACAGGACAAAAAGCTCACTAAATGTTTCCACATACCAACCTAATACTGTTCCTTTTATTGCTGTACACTTTCTACTGTCTTCAGAAAAGTCACCCCAGGCCACTCAAGCAGTTCAAACTAGGGCACTGAGTCCTTTGTGTCAGATCTAGGAACTACCCACACCTGGCCCCTACACCTCGGGTGCCGACAGCAGCACAGCCCTTTGTCGGGCTGCCAGGTCAGGAATCTCTTGGCAGCTGCCTCTTCCACCGCTGCCCTCCTCCCCTCCCGATCCATCAAGAAATTTAATTCCAAGCTAGCAGGCAGAAGGTCAGAAATCTTTGAAAGCCTCAATGTCTACCACCGCCTCTCAGGTCTCGCCTCTGCACAGACTGCCAAATGTCAGCTGATTTCCCTCCCCCTTCCATAGCGCCTGGTGTCTCCGATGTCCAGGTTGTCACCTGAATCTTGCCCTCACATCTGCTTCCACCCTGTCCTTCCACAGCAGGGCTGTCCTTCATTAGTAACGTCCTGTTTCAGCCGTCCCCAAAGGCTCCGCATGCCTTGTCATCCAGGGATCAGCAGACTCCTCGGAGTTGTGGACTCAGCTTCGCCTGTATCATGGGCATCCAGAGACCATAGCTCTCGTGGAGCTCTAGGGAATCCGAGCTACAGGACACCTGAAGTCTGCACGATCGTGCCTTGTTAAAGCCAAGAACTTGTTTTTAACGAGTCAAAACAGACAGAGGACAAACATCAAACCCAAGCTGAAATGGTGACAGTTTTCTGTCTTTATAATTTTTAAAAATGGCATGTTCAGAGCAAATATAAAACAGCCTTTCAAAAAAGCTTTCCCATGGCTTCATGATTTTTTGCGGCCACTCAAAAAGAGACTTTTAAAAATACGTGAGGTAGGGAGGGATCTTAAACCATTTTTTGGAGACTATATCAATGCTCAGGTTTGAAGATATAGATTGCATAGAAATTATATTCTCTTATACAAAACTGCTGTGTCTCCTTAACATCTAACCTCCAGTGTAGCAGGCTCAGAGCTGTCTCACAAAGAACCTATAAGAAATGGGGAAGTTTTGAAAATAGATAAGATGACAACTATTAGCTATAATACAAATAAAGACCAGGCAAAGGCTGGGAAGGGGTGCAAGACTCCAAAACTCTAGAAACCACAAAGCTAAATGAATGACTCACTAGCAAGGAAAAGCAAACTTGCAGAAACATCTCTGAAATGCTCCTTTTTTTTGTATAACAGACATTTTTATTTGGAGACTAAATTCTGTTGAGTGTACATTTGGTCAGCAGGTGACATATTTTGGTAATATGAATATGGCACACTGAAATATTGCTAAAAAACTAAAGGCAATCTGCTTATATGCTTTGTATTAGCTTAAGGGTTTATTACCCTAATAAAATAAATTTGGTGTTATGTTTTCAGGTTTAATTAGTCTTGGGAAAAAAAGTATGTTTAATAAAAAATATTTCAGGAATTATATTTATCCTTTTGTTTTCTTGTAATATTTTAGGAAACATTCCAACAGCAGACTGATTTTAAAAACTCAGTTCAAGTTGACCTTCCATTACTTGAAGAACAGTGTTTTTATGTTTATAGTAAGATGTGTAGTTTCCTTCAGTTTCACATTCCTGCCTGCTATCAAGATCCCACTTTTAGTGGGACATTTGAAACAATTGATTAACCCAGTATTTTCTATTCTGTAACAGTATTTTATATTCTGAAATATGGATTTCATTATCTATCTATTGTTTCAGGAGACTTTATTATTTTTTTTTTAAATTTTATTTGATATATTTTTTATTTACATTTCAAATGATTTCCCTTTTTCTGGTCCCCTACTCCCCGAAAGTCACATAAGCCCCCTTCCCTCCCTCTGTTCTCCCACCCATCCCTTCCCACTTCCCTGTTCTGGTTTTGCCCTATACTGCTACACTGAGTCTTTCCAGAACTAGGGGCCACCCCTCCGTTCTTCTTGTACCTCATTTGATGTGTGGATTAAGTTTTGGGTATTCCAGTTTTCCAGGCTAATATCCACTTATTAGTGAGTGCATACCATGATTGATCTTTTGAGACTGGGTTACCTCACTTAGTATGATGTTCTCCAGCTCCATCCATTTGCGTATGAATTTCATGAATTCATTGTTTCTAATGGCTGAATAGTACTCCATTGTGTAGATATACCACATTTTTTGCATTCATTCTTCTGTTGAGGGATACCTGGGTTCTATCCAGCTTCTGGCTATTATAAATAGGGCTGCTATGAAGATAGTGGAACATGTATCCTTATTACATGGTGGGGAGTCCTCTGGGTATATGCCCAGGAGTGGTATAGCAGGATCTTTCATGAAGTGAAATGGCCAGTTTTCTGAGGAACCGCTAGACTGATTTCCAGAGTGGTTGTACCAATTTGCAACCCCACCAGCAGTGGAGGAGTGTTCCTCTTTGTCCACATCCTCACCAACACCTGCTGTCTCCTGAGTTTTTAATCTTAGCCATTCTGACTGGTGTAAGGTGAAATCTCAGGGTTGTTTTGATTTGCATTTCCCTGATGACTAGTGAAGTTGAACATTTTTTAAGATGGTTCTCTGCCATCTGAAGTTTTTCAGGTGAGAATTCCTTGTTTAACTCTGTACCCCATTTTTAATAGGGTTATTTGGTTTTCTGGCATCTAACTTCTTGAGTTCTTTGTATATATTGGATATTAGCCCTCTATCTGATGTACAGTTGGTGAAGATCTTTTCCAAATTTGTTGGTTGCCAATTTGTCCTTTTGATGGTGTCCTTTGCTTTACAGAAACTTTGTAATTTTATGAGGTCCCATTTGTCAATTCTTGATCTTAGAGCATAAGCTATTGGTGTTCTGTTCAGGAACTTTCCCCCTATACTGATGTCCTCAAGGGTCTTCCCCAGTTTCTTTTCTATTAGCTTCATAGTTGAATAGTACTCCATTGTGTATATATACCACATTTTCTGTATCCATTCCTCCGTTGAGGGACTTCTGAGTTCTTTCCAGCTTCTGGCTAATATAAATAGGGCTACTATGAACATAGTGGAGCATATATCCTTAATACATGCTTTGAAATCTTCTGGGTATATACCCAGGAGTGGTATAGCCAGCCCTCTGGAAGTATCATTCCAAGTTTTCTGAAGAACTGCCAGACTGATTTCCAGAGTGATAGTAACAGCTTGCAACCCCACCAGCCGTAGAGGAGTGTTCCTCTTTCCCAAAATCCTTGACAGCACCTATTTTCTCCTAACTTTTGCATCTTAGGCATTCTGACCGGTGTGAGGTGAAATATCAGGGTTGTTTTGATTTACATTTCCCTCATGACTAAGGATGTTGAACATTTCTTATATCTTGGATATAAGCCCTCTGTCAGATGTAGTGTTGGTAAAGATCTTTTCCCAATTTATTGGTTGATATTTTGTCCTGTTGACAATGTCCTTTGCCTTACAGAAACTTTGTAGTTTTATGAGGCCCCATTTGTCAATGCTAGATCTTAGAGCATAAGCTATTGGTGTTCTGTTGAGGAAATTTTCCCCTGTGCCCATGTCCTCAAGGGTCTTCCCCAGTTTCATTTCTATTAGTTTCAGTGTGTCTGGTCTTATGTGGAGGTTCTTGATCCACTTGGAATTGAGCTTAGTACAAGGTGATTAGAATGGATAAATTTGCATTCTTCTGCATGCTGACCTCCAATTGAATCAGCACAATTTGTTGAAGAGGCTATCTTTTTTCCACTGGATATTTTCTGCTCCTTTATCAAAGATCAAGTCAACATAATTCTGTGGGTCCATTTCCGGATCTTCAGTTCTATTCAATTGATCTACTTGCCTGTCACTGTACCAATACCATGCAGTGTTTAACACAATTGCTCTGTATTCCTGCTTGAGGTTGGGGATACTGATTCACCCAGAACTTCTTTTACTGGTGAGAATAGTTTTAGCTATCCTGGGTTTTTTGCTAATCCAGATGAATTTGAGAATTGCTCTTTTTAAGTCTATGAAGAATTGAGTTGGGATTTTGATGGGGATTGCATTGAATCTATAAATTGCTTTTGGCAAGATGGCCATTTTTACTATAAAAATCCTGACAATCAGAGAGCAAGGAAGATTTTTCCATCTTCTAAGGTCTTCAATTTCTTTCTTCAAAGACTTGAAGTTCCTGTCATATAGATCTTTCCCTTTTCGATTAGAGTCACACCAAGATACTTTATATTGTTTGTGGCTAGTGTGAAGGGGGTCATTTCCCTAATTTCTGAGATTACTGATGGCTTTTATCTGCCTAATCACATCATATTCCCTCTCATCCAATCAGCTCCTAATAGAATCTTGAGGTTACCATGGAGCTAAGTAAACAAGTCTGGCTCAGTGTTCAGTTGAACTGCTTCAACCAGCACACGTGAATTTTGCTTGTGAATCCCAATAACCTGCTTATCACCCCTTTATCCAAATCCTATACCTCTACTCGTCTTCATGCCTCCACAATGTCAGGGAGGAAAATAAACTAACATGTTTATTTAATTGACAGTCCCTCAAATAAGGAGCCATTAAAATAAGGTGGGATTGGGAAGAAAGTATTGAAGGACAAGACTGTGCCCTAACTAAGGTCTTGGCTCTGACATTTCCTCGGTTGTAACTTTGGAGTGAACTTTTACTTATCTACTTGCTGGCAGATTCTAGGGCTCTCTAGGGAATTGAGACTTTAGGAGAAGGGGTTAGAGAAGGAAACCAGATAGTTCCTGGGGCTGTTTCAACTGAAGCAGAGAGAACTGTGTATAGAACTGTGTACAGGAGATCTGAGGGCCAAGATCCTTTTTTTTTTGTTGACAGACTACATAGTTTTCCACAATATTACTGCAAAGTTGGCCTCTTTAAGAGTAATGTTGATATGAGATTCAATAAGACATCTGCCACTGTTCAATTAGCAACTTAGATTGACTAATTTTTGCCAACTGGGTAGATGTATTTCTCTCCTCCATGGTTGCGCATTTGTGTTCTCTCAAGCTGTCATGTGGAAAAAAGTATTTCTGTGAAAAAAGAACAGTTTGTTACATTCCAGGGCACAGGAACAGCTGTGTTCTCCCTGGTAGTGCACACTGGGTTAATGAAGGGTACCTTACTGATGTAGTAGGTTGCCTCTCAATTTTGATAATGGTTTAACACCATTACATATCCAAGATTGTTAGCACAAACAAACTCCAAATGTGAATAGCTAGAGTAGTCTCCCATAGTCTGAACATCAGCCCTTGGGAACCAGAGGCATGAGGACCAAGGAGAACATGAGAGTGTCTATTGGACAATAACTTCAAAAGAAACTGTCTGGGGCTATAAGACAGTTACTCCAGAAATAAAATGAAAATCCATTTTAAAAATTAGCATTCTCAGTATTTGGAATCTTATGTCTGAAAACAACTGAGACCAAAGGGTTGATCACAGGCCAATAAGGATACTCTTGAGAAGGCAAGCTAGGGACCATTTATATAAAGATCACACCACCTACATAGAGATGGTGAAGAAAATTAAAAAGGGCCAAAACTCGAGGAGAAGAGAATATGAAAGAACAGATGAAAGGAGAGGACAGAATATAGAGGTGTTAGCCATGTAACACAGGAAGCTCAGCACTGAATACTCAAGGCAGCCAAATGATATTAAAAATACATTTTAAAAGGAACAGTGGGTACAAATCGCTGAGTACATGGCAAACATTGAAGGATTTAATGAACATATAGGTCAAGAGATCAGGAACAAACCTGAGGCTGGGGCAGGATTTGACTAGGAGGATCAGCTTATCAGGAAAAAACATTTTCATGTTTAGTTTTTGTCTTCCTAGACCCTAAACACTGATGATACATTACAATTAAGAAAATGAGAATTCTATGTATATATTGTAGAATCAATTCTTAGTGCAATATCTGGACTCAAGTGTAAAGTTCTAGTACCCAGGTGGCATAGGCAGAGGGATTGATGCAGGTTTATGTCCATTCTAGAAAGAATGATGAAATATAAGTAAACTCTGGCCATGAAGTCAAATCATTAATAAAAAGAAATAGAATTCTTTCTGAGCACTTGTTGTTCACAGGTGACAAATGGGTCAGACTGTGTGTGCTAGAGACTTTCTTTTACTCTGATCTGGAGCATACACAGGAACTGGAGAAATCATCTTGATCTGGATTCTCTTCAGTATTTGGCATCATGCTAAAGGCAATTTCCCAGCTTTATAATCATTTACCTCACTAGACACAATATAATCTTTGTAACCACAAGGAATTATAAAGCTACAAATATGAGACAGGAATCCCTAAAGACTCTGTTTTACATCACTAATATGTCTGTGTCACCCGAACCTGGACTTTTTTGGCTAAAACTACCAGTACAATTTCATGATATTATACTACCTACTAGCCAATCAAAACCTGAATCACCTTGGGGTACTTATGGTAAGGACAAAACTATTTTCCCAAACTGTGTTCATATTACAAACCTGAAAATATCTGGTAAGTAAAGAAATCTAAACACTTCTTTAGCTGATATCCCCATATATTTTGAGAAGTCCAGACAGTGTGGAAGCATAGGGAATGTACTGAACTAGAATCTGGTGCCCTAGTGTCAGTTTTGGCCCTGATATATCTGAGCTCATGATTTTGGACAGAGCATTCCTTCTTTAATTATAAGGATCTTCACATTCCATAGTAGCAAAACTAACAGGCTCTGGGCACACCTAGAGGTAGAGTGCTTAGGAGAGCACAACGTAGAGAAAGCACCCAGGTAGTTCATGGGAGGTTTTCCAGAGAAGCAGAGAGCTGGGGTGTACACAGGAATGCTCAAAGCCAAGATGTCTCATTGTGGTAGCCATTCTGCACTCAGTTTCCACATTAACCTTTGAACTGCAGTGCTCTTCAGTAGCAGTGTTGTGATGGGAGGGAAACTGGCTGCCACATCTGCCAACCCTCTATGGACAGGGTTGTCCTGGCTGACCTGCCAGGATTTGCAGCTGTGTCCTACTGGGGACTCAGAGCACAACTCTCATGGACTAGATCTTTATGGTTTGAATGGAAACTTCAGGACAGAAAATGTGACTGTGTGTCATGTCTAGGACACAGAGAAACTATATTACCTGCTGTGGTCCTTCAGGCAAAATCTTTTTAAAAGTGCCAGTGCCAGCATTACTTGTGAAGATATGCCACCTGAGCACTAGGGGGCCATGGAGATACAGATTTTTATTCCTATAATTCAGTGACTGAAGCAGGATGGTAGACACAACACATATTGCAGAGTAAAACACAATTTTAATTGAAATATGGATTAAATCAACACTTATCAACTATAGGAATTTTCTCTTTTTTATTTTCTATATTCTTAGTTTACATTACATATGATTTTCCCTTTCCCGGTTTGCCCCTCAGCATAAGTCCCATAAGCCCTCTTCCCTTTGCCTGTTCCTAAATCAACCCCCTCCCACTTCTCTGTCCTGTCACATATCAAATCATTTCCAAGAAGAAAGAAGGAGAGGAAGGAGAGTTCCCTGGTCCTGGAAAGGCTTTATGCAGCATTGTAGGGGATTACCAGGAATTTTCAATGGAGATTGACTTACTATGGCACAGTGGTTTATTTAGCAATGCATATATTAATGTAATATAACATTAATTCACAAAGAAGCAAAGTTTTCCTTTCTTAACTTATTGTTCATCTTGTGACAGGTGGGAACCTCCTGAACCCTAGGCACTCAGACCAACAGAGTCTAGGCAATGATATAACTTTCTGTACTGGAACAACAATTGTGGTCTCAACACAGCTACAAATAAAGGTAATTTGCATGGAATTCTTTGAGGCAAATTTAACATCTCAATGTCTTTTTCTGTATTTAGACTGGTGATCCTCAAATGTTTTCACCCAACTGGTCATATATAATTATTTCCTTATATTGCCACTGGGATCAGGGAAAACAGGTCAATGCTCTGTCCAGTTAGTCTTCACACTATATTGAACACTGCCCTCAAACACTCTAACCCAAGACAGCCTGTACAATGCTGTGGTCCAAGGTGCTCAGAGTTCTCAAAGCCTGTATGGCCTACTGAAGATTCTCAGCCTTAATTTCTGAACCTCTTAAACATCAGGAACTTAGTTTTCATTCCTCATGATTATGCAAATGCATAACCCTCCTATTTGTACACAACCACTCACAGCTATGTGAAGTCTTCTGGTCCTGATTTCAATAAATAGCCTATTTGTAAGCCAGCTGCTTAACTTGAACATTCCCTCAGAGCTCCTTTGCATTATGTTTTTAATCGGAAGAGACAGCCCTAATCCCAAATCTACCACTTTACTAGCATAACAAGAAATACCAAAGTATGATTATTCACTAAATGTATGAAGCTGAATTGACACAAGGGGTGTTTTATTCATTCTAATTTCTTTAGGGAGAGAGGTTTGTGAATCTGACACAGATATACATACACAATTGTGTGTGTGTGTGTGTGTGTGTGTGTGTGTGTGTGTGTCTGTGCGCAAAGGCATGAATGTGCTAGAGAGCTGAAATGGCAGCATGCCAGACAAAGTGTTTTGATGTTTCCTGTCTTTTCTTTTCTGTCTTAGAACATCGCCAGGCATGATAATGCCACCCTTCTTCCCCAAGAGCGGTTCCAACTGCTAAGTGCTCTTGGGCAGAATATCGAAATCAACAAGAATTATTCATTAGCATTTTATATGAGCCTGAGCAAACACTTCTCCAAAATGGCAGCTGACCTCGATCACTGTGGATAAAAGGAAGCAACCTTTGTGCTCTACCACAAATTCCTCACGTGAGAACCTGCAGTTTATACTCCTTTTCTCCAAAACTTTTTTTTGCTCAGTCTGCTTTTCTATTCAGGGTTTTCCTCTTTGTTCACAGCTATAGAACTTGAGGATGTTATATTTTCATCAGATTTCTGGCACTACCCACACAGACTTTTTCTTGTGATTCAAAGATATGAGGACCAAATGTGGTGGTATTATAAATGAGGAACTATAATGGTACACAAGGTCCAGCTCATAGTGGAAGAAAAGAGGGCTGAAAATCAGTGTGTATCTGAATTGATAGCTATTTTGATTTTCAAATCTCCCCTGATGTAAACAGTCACAGGACTGTCTTTGATGTGTGCCCACACTTATTGAGTTCTATGGGAGAGAGGTAGGCATTCCTGTAGCTCCACAGTCACCAGAGGACTGTTGACTACCTGGCTTCAGTGTGGTTAACCATCCTTAGAAATTTCTCCAAACTGTTCATTATATTGCGTAGGAAGAGTAAAATACAGATTGCAAAGCTGCCACCATGAAATAGTTCTTACAGCCTCAGTGACAAGGGTGCTTTGACTTTAGTAAGGGGAAAATGGAAAAGTCTCACCAATCCTAGTTGGCCTTAAATTTTGTGAAACAGAATATAAGAAGATATAGTGTGTGTGTGTGTGTGTGTGTGTGTGTGTGTGTGTGTATAGTATAGGGAGGGGTTTTCTGGACATGATTTCATTGATCTTCAGAAGACTGAATGTTTAGTAGGTACATCAATTACTGTTCAACAACTAGAGAGCTTAGATTTACAGATGAGTAGAGGTACCACAGTTTGCATTCCCTTTGTTGTACACATACTACAACAGGGTTTCTCTTGGTTTTCCACTGGTGGTTTCCAGTAAAATGAAGGCATCCTCTTGAGATCATAATAAATCTACTCTCATTTCTTCCCTTATCCAATAACAAATCTCTCTTACCAAGGAGTCACATGTTTTCCCATACATCAGTTTCCCAGACTGAGTTTCTGGTCATATCCTCTTCTCAAGAAGAGTTTTTGACAAGGCAGTGAATCTTGAATCTTGGACAGACATGAGAGTTGAAGCAGTTTACTAGCATCTTTCAGTGCATCATGAGACTAGGTACCCAGGGAACATCACCACCTAGAACTGAGCACCCTCAGTATGTCATCTCATTACCTAGTGATGTCTGAGGTAAGGTGGTACACTCCCAGGAAGCAATAAGCAAAAGTGCTATGTGAGCAAAGATTAATAGTGGGAATGAAAGACTCAGACCACTGTGTTTATTTCCTAGTATGAAGTCCAAGAGTCCATCCTGTTTCTTCAAGGGTTGTGGATCTATCTGGTGCCTCCTGGGTGTTGAAATGACCAACTGGCACTGTGTCACTTTAACTATGCTTATTGACAGCTAATGTTTGCTGAATGTGCCAGTTTCATGGAAGAATTTTGATAGTCTTTCTCCAGTCTAAATAATGGAAATGTGCTCAGAGTGTGCCTTATTAAACACCAGTAACTTCTGAAGCAGTGACCACAGAGTCCAAATTTCCTTACGGACTCATTTAGACAGTTTAATTGCTCTGCACAGCTTAGTCTCTCCACTCTATTCCTTTAGACTCTATGTGGAAAAGCTCCCTGTGAATAAAAACTACAAAGAGGTTCTAGAGATTTATAAAAAATCAAATATTCTCAAGGTAGGTGTTCATTCTCAATGTGGCTCACCAAAAACTCCAGAGCAGAACACAGCTGTTCACAGAAAAGCCACAGATGATGACACTAGAAGGAAGGGCGGGCAATGCTGTTTTAAGAATTCTGTACAGAGGGGATAGCTGGGAATGGGGTTCAAGTCATGCACGAGATACTGCTGCCCCTGCCAACTTCTTTTCTTTCTCTCTTTTCTAACATTAGCACTTTTCTAATTATCCATTTTGGTTTTGTATTGCAAACAACAAAACAGATTTTTGTGAGGGCTGAGGACCGGAAGAGAGACCTGATAAATCAATACTCTGAAGAAAATCTCATTTGCTTGACAAAAAAGTTCAGTGTGAGGAGATGCATGGATATAAGAGGACTGTGTGACACCTACACAGTCTGTTCCCAGAACTGTCTTGTGCAGTGTCTTTGAAGTGTGTGAGTCAATGAAAGGGCTCCACATGCCCTCTGTAACCCAGTCAACACACATGAACATGCACACACACACACACACACACACACACACACACACACACACAATGTCATGGCATACTAAGAAGACTGAGACCTAACTTTATTAAAACAGGAAAATAGTAAGGTAGAAGAATGGATTTTCCAAAACACCAGGGATACAGGCCCTAGGCTGAAATGTCAGACTTTAACGGAACTACACTTTGTTCATATCTGGGCTGAAAAGAAGTTTCTTCCAAAATTTGAAGTAGTGGACTAAATTCTTTTCCTTTCCTGCAGAAGAAGAAAGAAGAAGAAGAACTGTCCAAGAAGGAATCATTGTGGGAGGAAAAAGGAAAGATCAGAACCCGATTTTCAAAATGGGCTTCCTTTCCTTTTCTAAAACGGTATGGTTCTCAAGAAAAATAAACAAGGTGGGGAGGTGGGTGCTGGAGCACCAATTTCATCAAAGGAAGCTCAGCCTTATTCAGTAACAACTGGAACCCTCAGCCCAACAGTGGTGCCTTCAGAAAAGAAAGCCTGTGATGAAGCAGCTCCAACAACATCACCAGCTGCCAAGGAGGCTGCAGAAACTGGCACCTTAGAATGGCCAGGTGAGGCATCATCGGTTTCTCACTTGGACAAGCCTTGTGTAGAAGTTGTTCAAATTGCATCTGGGTCAGGAAAAAAGGAGTGAGACTGAAGCTCACCAGTAAGGTAAGGCAGAGGTGCCGGACAGTTGCCTCAAGTCTGGAACACTGGGCCCCTCAGCGTCAGAGTTCTATATTACCTAAAGGTAAAAGAACGCAGACAGAAAGCAGAAATGCAGGTAGCCAGGCATAAGTCCCGGAAACAGACAAGTTGCCTAGTTGTAACCAGAAATCAATGGCTTTTAGGTCCTGGTCTGAGTATCTACTCTGGTAAGCTTTTGAGCACTAGTTTCCTAGGTATCTCTAGACTCCTGAGCAATCTTACTGGCTGCTACTGGAAAGACCCTAAGCCCAGGATGTGTCAAGCTGGACATCTACATTTCTACTCAACATCTGTTCCTTTTTAACTGTATCTCAGCAAAGCACAAGAACAGCCAAGGATTTGAAACCACAAATGGAGAAAGAAAAATGAGATTCATGCACTGTCTGGTCTGGGGCCTATTGTGTGTCTGAGAGAATGGGTCTGAGACCTCCAAGAGTTGTGACAAGTTGTTTTCTCCTGGCAGGTTGGAGAGGAATATCACATCAGCCATATCCTCATTCCTGTCCAGGAAGGAGACCCAGATTATTGCTGTGCAAAGCATGAGGAGGATCTCTTCTTTATTCAAGAAGGACTCGGACTTCTTACATTAGGATGGATACATGTAAGCAAAAGGACCTCTGGGAATGAGGGTTCCTTTTCTGTTTCTTTGAAACAGCCTATCTAAAACTTGCTGTGCACAGAGTCAATTCATTCCAGATCATCGGCTCTGAGCACATATAATCAAGTGTGCAGTTCAAATCAAAGGAGCATTTCCTAGCACTTTTACAGCTCTTTGTATTTTATGTCTTACTAGGAGTAATTGTTCAAACTTTGAACTTCATGTGAAACTGCGTGGAGAATGGTAGCTTGCTACGATATATGAGAAAATGTACATAGACCATTGTATTAGTTTGGGTTCTCTAGAGTCACAGAACATATGGGCAGTCTCTATCTAGTTAGGGAATTTGTCAATGACTTACAGTCTATTGTCCAACTCCCCCCAAAATGGACAGCAGCAGCTGTGGATGGAAGTCAAATGATCTAGCAGTTGCTCAGTCCCACAAGGCAAGTAATATAGGAAGAGTGTGTAAACCTTCCTTCTTCCAATGTCCTTATATATCTCCAGCAGAGGGTGTAGCCTAGATTAAAGGCTGTAGGTCTTCAACAGAGGGTGTGGCCCAGATTACTCGCCTGTGGTTCTCCAGCAGAGGGTGTGGCCCAGATTAAAGGCCTGTGCCTCCATGCCTTTAATCCCAGATGATCTTGAATTTGGACATCTCCTTGTCTTAATCTTCTAAAATTCATAGCCACTGTGCTTCAAGATCTCCATGCCAGGATCCAAGTCAGAAACTTATATCTCTGAGCCTCCAGATTAGGATCATAGGTGAGCCTTCCAATTCTAGATTGTAGTTCATTCTAGATATAGTCAAGTTGACAACCAGGAATAGTCACTACAACCATATACCTAAAAGGTATAGAAATGAAACTTAAGTAAGCCAAGAGTCTGTTCTAATGATTGTGTTTTTTATTTATGAAGAAGTACTTCCTTTGTGTACACCAAAATGATCTTACATGCAAGATTTTGAAGTGTTTGAACATGTAGAGCATACATCTTTTGACTTTCAAGAAAACACATTTACTTGCCTAGAGAGTCCCTTGGATGATTCTGTCATTTTCAAAGACTGAAGTTCACAAAACTATTAAATTTCTTCTAACAACAAATATAAGCCCCAAGGAAGAGGATTACTTGTGGTTTTTGTGAGATCAAAAACTTCTATTCAGACCTTGGGAAGCGCTGATGCTCTTCATTCCAATTGTATAAATTCTTCCTGCTGTGCCTAATTTAATAATATGTTATGCCAACTGATATTGGCCTTTTGTGGCTTGGGACTCAAAAGGGAAATCACACAAAAATGCGCACCAAGTCACATGAGACAAAGTGCACAATATACTTCAGGTGAGAAATATAGGACAGTGAGGGTTGCACAGGAAGAGATGTCACATGTAAAGTGACATGATGACTTGGGAAGAGGTGCCCAAAAAGTTTATGGGAGAGGGGATCATATTGGAGAGAGATACGTGGAGATCCTATATCAGTGAGCATTTCTGTTGTCTGGGATTTGTGGTTTGTATTGGAAATGAATGCCTGATCTGCACTGATATCACCAAAGAGAACCATGGCATACCTTGTCTAGGATGGAATGTGAAAATAGAGAGTGATTTTGAGTAGAGAGAAAACTCTGGTCTATTCTGAGCAAAAGATTGATGTAACCAACGCCATACTCCAGAAGTTAAAATTAAGGAGTTGAAGGGCTCCTTGGGAAGGGAATGTCAGGTGTGGTTTGGGAGCTTATACCATGGAATGAGGATGAGAAGGTGATAGTCTTGTTTGTGTGTGTAGGAGGGATCAGGGTAATTCAGATACCCAGGCAATAGGGGTAGAGGCTGAGGAGTCAGACTGGGCAGGAATTCAATTGGGCTCATGGAGTTAGAAGTGCTCCTCTCATAAACATGAATAGGGTTGAGAAGAGGACAGACCTTGACAGCAGGGTTCAGTTATACTGTTTGGAATTGAAGGCACATGTTAGATATTCCAACTGCATCAACATTGGGAGGATGTTGTGAGAAACCTAGAGAGGGAACTGAGCCACATGCAGGTGGGTCATGAACCTGGTAAATAGGGAGAACTGGCTGCAAGAGAAACAATTCCCTGGCAGATTAGGTGAATGTCTAATGAGGAAAGCAGGGTATATAGGGATGAAGAAGAAACAAGGGTGAAGGAGAACTGGATATGATGTTCTCAGAAGCAGCATAACAGGGATGCAGGAAGAATGACGTCAGGATTTGACCTGCTGGAGCTCTGAGGATATTGACTTAATGCCTTCTAAGTCATGGTGGGCAGAGATTGCAATGTTCAATAATGTCATAAAATCTGGGTGTACTGTCACACTCCTGGACCCCCAGCATTCAGGACAATAATACTTGTAGGTAGTGAATTTGGTGCCAAGTTGAGTGAACAGTAATGCTGTGCCTCAAAACTAAAAGTCACTTGATGAGGAATTGGCCAATGTGGAGTCTGTCATAATGGTTGTACTGAAGCTGGCATCTAGGACCTAGAATCTAGGGGAATTTGAAGTGAGGAGGGTGATCTTAGGGAATGGGTTAGCAGATTACTGACATGTAGGACCTGTGAGATGGTTTGGGCATGGAATCTTCTTGTTTGTTGTTTTCTTCAATTTTTCTTTGATTTCACTTTAGTTGTCAAAGGCTTGATGTTTTAAATTATGGCATAGTTGTGAGTGTACATACATAAATAGAGTTGTTAAAGGGCTCAAGGTGGAAGCATCTATATGCATACACAACTTAGAGATAGAAATGAGAATTTGCTAAAAGCCTGCTCCAAATTTCTCCCTTCCTTCCTCTGACATTGAAACCTCTCTTGATCTCACCATGGCTTCCTCCATTTTATATGAGAACCTCCTCAATTCTAGCAGTACTTCACGTTCATTGGGCAGAAATGTAACTTTTTTAACTGGGTTGCAACTATTACTCTCTGTAAGATTACTATCTGTAAGTGGGGACTCATGCATGTATTTGTCTGATGGGTAGTTACATCTGGTGAACCAGTGAGAATGGGAGGGAAGTAAAGGAAAGAGTCATAGTATGATCGTGTGAATAGTACAGTACCACATCAGAAGGACGGTAGTAGCTCCTCTTCACATTGGGAGAAATCCCATGGGTCTCAGAGGAAGGATTCAATGTCAACAGCTGCATTCCCAGAGAGATTGTTGAAGTAGTCATCAGAAAAAATGATGATTTAATCAGTGTGCTCTTGGCAGGAAGGAAGCAGAGATGGGTTAGACGTGAAGGACAAAACTTGAAATAGTTACTGTCTAGACATCAGGCTTTAGTAGGCATGGATGATCAAAAGGAAGTGACACTATTAGAGGGTATGGCCTTGTTGGAGTAGGAGTCTCATTCTTGGAGGAAGTGTGTCACTTTGGGCATGAACTCTGAAACCCTTCTTCCTTCCTGTGAGATTTTATGTTCCTGTTTGCTTTTCAAACAAGATGTAGAACTCTCTGCTCATCTGGCACCATGTTTGCCAGGATGATGCCATGCTATCTGCTATGATGATAATGGACTGAATTTCTGGACCTGTAAGGAGCCCTGATTAAATTCTTTATAAATGTTGCATTGGTCATGGTGCCCATTCACAAAATTGAAAACAGAGGCAGTAAAGGAGAAAACCTTCCTTTTTGATTCATGATGTTTTATTATCCATGCTAAGCAGGCACTAGGCCATGCCCATAGCACCTTTACTGTGTTTTTTATTAGATATATTATTTATTTAAATTTTGCATGAGTTTTCCTTTCCTCAGTTCATTTTGAACTTTATGATGTAGCAGGGCAAGGCATATGGTTCAATTTTCCTTTTCCACATGACAGATGTGGGTCTGCATGGAGAGATTTTGGAAATCACAGGAGAGAACAGATTGTTAATGATCCATGGCCTCCCTTCCTTGCTGGATCAAGCATAGTTGACTGGGCTAACTTACAATTCTTGACTTCTTTTGTCTTCTCAGTCCCATCCAACCCAGACAGCCTTTTTGTCAAGTGTAGATCTACACACACATTTTGCATACCAAATGATGCTCCCTGAATCCATAGCTGTGGTATGTGCTCCCAAGTATAAACAGTAAGTATGTGAGATTCAAGTCTGGAATTTAGAATTACAACATTGTCAATGGCTCCAAACTATTTAAAAACTGTCTATGTACAGAATGTCTTAACTGATTGCTATGAAAGCCTTCCTTTAAGGTGCATATTCTAATGATCACCAGCCACTCTTAAAAGATAATATGACACCTCTGCTAGTTTTCTAAGACAACCTCTCATGAAATTTCCTCAAGAAGCAGAGATTGGAGAAATTCCACAGAAAACATTGTATAAGAGTTTCAGGTCTTTTATTTCCCAATGATGTGTTATTCTGAATTCTTCAGGAGAGGTACTATCGATCAAGCAATGAATCATCCTGCTTTCTTTTATAATATTTTTTGTAGACTTGATGTGCTACAGGAACAAAATTTCTGGCTTTAGAAATTTGTCCCTTCTCCCTCACATTTATTGGTTTAAACAGACCTAACCCATTGCTACATTGTTCTTCCTACATATTTCTACTGTTGACTTCCTCTGCCCACTTAGATTATCATGCAAGAAAGGGATCCAGAGATATAGAGACAGAGATGTTTATATAGATAAAGATGCAAGAGGAGGAGGGCACAGAGGAGAGAGGAAAAGACTCAGAGATGAGAGAGGAGAAGAAAGAGGGGTATGACAAAAGGAAGGAAAGTGAATGAATGAATAAATGAATAAATAAATAAGAAAGGGTAGATGGAAGATCAGGGGGAAAGACATCAAAGAAAAAAAGAAAGGAGAAAAACTGTGAAACTAGAGGATAATTAAAACTAGGACATGGATGTCGAGGTCTAGGAGGAGGACACCGTGGACCATGATCAATTACAATAGGCAGACATAGTCCGCAGTTACTATAATAGAAGGGAAACATTGTGCAAAGAAGATGAGAAGAGAGATGGGAGGTTTTGAGAGAGATGAGACGGTAAAAGAGAAAGAGGGAGAGACATCTAAGAAAAAAGAGACATCTAAGAAAAAAAGAGAAGAATGACTAAAAGAAAACAGAAACAAATGAAAAAGTTAGAGAGAAAGGTGGAAAAGAGAGACAGAGGAAACTAGGACTTGGAGGCAAATGTGTGCAACTGTGTCTGCCTTTTCTCATGTCAGAATTGGAATTTTCACACTGACACCTACTGGACTACAAGAAATATCCGATTGTCCACGGAGAGGGTTCCACGCCCACAGACAGGACACAGCTCTCTTCTGTGTATGTATCTTTGTACAAGTAATCAAGGCCGTGTTTTCAGGCAGGACACAGTGCTGATTGGGTTCATCATTTTTTCCTTACCCTCCTGGCAGTTCATCTTCACCACCCTCTTCTTAACAATTCACAATAACCAAATATCTAGGATGCAGGTATCAGTGGATATAAGTTTTCTCATATTTGAAATCTAGTCATTGACTGTCTCTGAGATGCTAGTCCTTTCTGTCCCTCAAACCTGATATCTGGGGTAACTAATAACATCAAGATAAGATTAAGGAAGCAAAACTGGAGTGTACTTCAGGGTCAGAGTGTGAGAGCAGCATGCTTGAGGCTCTGAATTCCATCCCCAGTAACATGAGGAAAAGAACAAAGTATTAAATCCATTAGCTTATTTAATGCTTTATCAATGTCATTAACTAACTCACAGTCAGCAATCTGAATGTAAATGGAAAATATGCAAGATAGGTTAATTATGCAAATTTTGGCCAGGAATTTTGTCTGGAAGAGTATGGTTCTAACTCTCTAGGGAGGTAGTTTCTTCTCCCATATTATTTTCTCTGGTCACACACTTAGTATGATTAGATCTCTGTGTGTCAGATCAGCCCCAGATAGCAAGATTCTTTCACTTTATTGCATATCAGCCAGGGCTCTTCCATTGAGTTTAGATTCAAAGGAAATGTAGCAACATAGTGAAAGGACCAGAACCTGTCCCATAAAATATATAAGAACCAGAAATTCAGTCACAGAGATCCAAACTTAACTTAGATCCTATATCAGACTGCTAATTCCAAGAGTATATAGCATTATACTCTTGATTATAACAAAAAATATTAAGACCTCATATAATTTAAGATTTCTTTTGTAAAACATGTATATTTCTGTTTCTTTCTGTAACATCATTGTGTAGACTTGTGAAAGCAGATACCATTTTCAGTTTAAGCCTGTTATCTGTGGGTTCAGCACCTGTAGTGCTGAGTTTGTCAGATGCCCTAGATCTGGAGTCAGGTGATTGTGCAGTGCCTGCTTCTGTATAAGATCAGTGGATTCTGTTACACATTTTATCATCTCCCTTGTTCCCAGTTGAGTACTCTCATGGATCAAAAGCAGAGAAGGTTTTTTCAGTTAGATGGGAGAAAGAAGATCTGAACAGATGTATTCTAAACTACATAGCTCTGTCTTGTAATATAACAATGTTAAGTATTGCAAAGTTGAAAGAGATTGCATGATTATAAAAAATTACCTGGAAATCTACTCCCAAGGTTCCAAGTTGTAATGATCCTTTCTATTTCTGGCCAATGTAAAGCATACCGACAAAGCCAGCAGCAGGACAGGTATAGCAGGTGAATCATGAGTTTAAAGCTATCTGACATTATGTAGCCAAACTGAGTCAGACTGAGTACTCCTCATGTTGTTGTATGCTATATTTAAGCATTCCTCAAAGACTATTAGATAAATTTTATCATCTGATTTATACAATGACTCCAATACTACATTGGACTTACTGATCCTTTTAATAAAGCAATACTTTGCAAGTGACTCTGTAAAATATCTGTCAAGATACATGGTGACACAGACTCTGATCATGAGGAGAACTAGGGAGGAGTAAAGGGTCCCAGCCCCTTTCCCATAGCTGCCACCAACAAGATAATCTCACCTTTAAGATGAGAACTACTGCTCTACAGTGAGCTTTTTTACATTAGAGGCTTGGGACAGGGCTCTGCAGTGAGATTGTTTGTGTTTTAAACTTTAGGCCCTGGATTCAGTTCCAGAACTTCCACTTCTGGAATCTGCCAAATTGCTGCTTGACTATAACATAGCTCGGGAGAGCAGGAGTCAGGAGGATAACACCAAGATCCTTCTGTGCTTTCTAGGATATATGGTGTAGCCTAGATCACATGAGACTTTCCTTTCATATAATATAAGAAGTATAAGTTGTTTCAAATTCGGGGTTTTCCATGACTTATCCACATTTCCTTTACTCCAATTGCAGGATTGCAGTCATGTCACCTCCTGGGACATCATGGTGACTGTCACAGATTTGAGATGAGTCAAATCCCAAACACTTCATTTGTGGGGGAGAGAGAGAGAGAGAGAGAGAGAGAGAGAGAGAGAGAGAGAGAGAGAGAGAGAGAGAGAGAGAAAGAGAGAGAGAGAATGTGTGTGTGTGTGTGTTTGTGAGCACTTGTGTACATGTATGTCTCTCTCTGAGTGTTTTATACATATGAATGTGTTATATGTATGTAGGGTGGTATACATATCTGTTATGTTCAATGTGTTATACATGTTGCTTCTATCTCTTGAATGTTTAATCTACATCATATATGTGTACCAGTCTGGATGGTTATGCTTGGTGGCCAAAAGAAAACCTATATTTTCTAAATGAGGTTTATTTAAACATAGGATAGTGTATTAGGATTTCATAACAATTAGAAATTGATTTTGTTATAAATCATATTAAGAGGTTAAGACAATATTTTTGGCCATGAACCATGAGCATACATTGTATGTAAGGATTCAGTATACCCCAAACTGGTCTGCATCATCTGTCACAGGGTGGATGTGGGAGAGATTGTAATTCCGACACTCACTAACCAACTGCAGAAGGGAATCACCTCAAAGGTCCCAGACATCAGCCTACATTTTTCATCTACTCAGAATGTTGTTCTGAGAGAAATGGATTAATGAAGACTAAAAAGAATTTTCTGACTCAATAGAAACTTCATTGCTTTTGGATTGACTGAAATGAGTTGACCATCGGTATTGAGTTTCTAGTACAAACGGCATGATATGATGTCTCCCTACATGAGATTATTATAGTCTGGTACTGCAACATCATGGAAAACCGAAAAAGATGTATTTTCCAGAAAATATCCTAGGGATGTGTGTTTCTGCTAGGCTCCCTGAAGAACCTTTGAGGATGCTGTGTCAGGCTTACACCATTAAAGTGCTGACTTTGTTCTGTGATGTTCACTGCATATTGAATCTTCAGTTCATCACAGATGTGAAAAGAACTTTGGTAACAAAGTGACCACCTCTCAAACCCTGGAAGACAAGAGAAGATGACTACAGCCCTGTGGAATTTGTCACATTTATAGAACATAAATAAGATGAGGAAGACTTTCTCCCCTCCTCATACACCATGTCACCTGCTCCAGTTTGTCCAGTCCTACAACCAAGTTGTCCTGATGGATATACTACTGACTCAACAATCTTGCCACAAAACACAAGACAATACACCAGGGAAATCTGGCCTACACAGAGTAATGTGCTCGCCTGAACATGGTTCCTACAGCATGTGATTTCCCGGAATTCTTAATGACCTAATCAATGAGAATAGTACTTACATCCACCTCACACAAAGATACTGTCCTCAACAAGAGATGGCAGGACAAACTCACTGCTGGTCCTCAACAAGAGATGGCAGGACAAACTCACTGCTGGTGGCATACTGGCAGAAAGAAGCTCACTATGACCTGTGGGTGGTCAACTATTCTAGTCAATGCTTCTGACTTTGGCCCTGTTCAGAAGTGAAGCTAATCACAACACATTGATGTTTCCCGCAAATTACACAGAATCCAATTTAAAAAATCTCTTTAACTATCATGTCTCCTTTAAATGTACATTTATTTTCTCTCTCTCTGTGTCTCTGTGTCTCTGTGTCTGTCTCTCTCTGTCTCTCTGTTTCTCTCTCTCTCTCTCTCTCTCTCTCTCTGTGTGTGTGTGTGTGTGTGTGTGTTTCTGTATGTGTGCTTATTGTTTTGCTTCTAGAGGACATATGCTAGAGGTTCTCTCGAGTTCAGGAGCACTTGAAGGCATCAGGTATTTTCTACTACTATGTTGGTTTCCATGATCAAACTCTGTTTGTCAGGCATGGTGCTAAGGTCCTTGTGCCTGAAAGCCAAGGCACATGTACTATTTAAAACAAAACAAAACAAAACAAAAAACCTGCTGTGTTTAATCAGGTGTGTTACATGTCTTCCTTGTGGTGTCCCACAGATGCTGGACAAATTCTTTCCTCCATACCTCTAAAGAAATATGACTCCTCATACCGAAAACACTTGATATTAGTACCTCTTCTTATAAAGCTGGACTAGGAGCTTCTTTAATATGTATGACAGCATGCTGTAAGGGCTTCACTTTTTAAAGGTATAGTGCAAGTAAATACAGCCCCTGGGATTTATGAGTGCAATGGCTTATCCTGTCCAGAACAGACGTTTTCAAAGCACTCCTCCTCATCTTCCACCTTTTATAATGTTTCTAGGTCATGTTATACCATGGCCTCTGAGTAGTTAGGTCTGGTGTGTATTTGTGTGATTTAAATGTCTCATTTGGGGTCAAACACTTAACATTTGCTCTCAGCAACTTGAGGTAAATAAGGAAATAGGTATACGTCTAAATAATAATAACAGTGATAATAATAATAATAATAATAATAATAGTACCAATAAGAGTAATCATAATAAAAATGAGAGTAAATTAGTCTATACATTGACAGATCCCCCTGCAAAAGTAGTTTCTCTGACCTCTGGGAAAAGTAGCACTAATCTATGAACATGAACACATTCAGGAAGCAGTTTGAAAGTATGTCAAAATGACAGCAGTGTGTCTTTTCATGATCTGTTATGTACCAAGTGTGGGTTTAGGACCAGATTAAAGATCTAGGTATGGATTTCATCTTGTCTAATGGCCAAAATTTTAACCAGAAAGTGTTGGTTACTGTTATAGCAAGACTGTCATGATTGCATCTGTAGGCATATCCTACCAAGCACGTTAGAATAATAGCATATAAAATCCACTAGTGGTCAGAACATGACTGTTCTCCCATGTATAGCACCACACTTCACAGAGAATGCAAGGCAACAGTCAGACATCTGCCAGACTCAGTTCATTTCTCTATGTACCAAGACTGAACTGTGGTTTCTTCAACAGTAGGTTCTTACCATCTACTCCTGGTATGTAACCAAGAGAAGTAGTACTAGCTTATATTGTTTATGTAGCTTCAGGGTTCACTGAATAAAAGTACAAGGTGGGTTTCTCACTCCTGGGACTGAATTTTTTGATCACAATCAAAACAAGCTGAAACAAGCTGCAAGTGTTCACTGCAGAGGGTCCTCCCTTTAACTTAAGATTCATGGTCTCCAGCTTGGATATTGAAGCCTGTGGACAGGGTGATTCCTATTGGATCCTCAAGAGCAGCCAGGGTCTCACTAACCATTGCAACCTGAGAATAATGAACTCTCAATTATTTCCACAAGTCCGCACTCAGCAAATGCATCATATAAGGATGCCACACTGATAACTGTTCCATCACTACAGCACGAGGTTTTTTTTACCACTGGTCCCTTTGCATGTCTGTGCCTAGATGAGTACAGAAAGTGAATCTCTAAGTGTCCTTTTTGCAATGCTTACATTCTAGTCCACATCTGTCCCAGACACACACTTTTTCTTCACTTCTCCTATTAGAGCCTTCCCTATTATTCTCACCTCTCCTTGATTGTTGGTCTAAGTGAAGACACAGATTAGGTCTTTTCATATCACAGTTGGCCCTGTACACATAGACACAACCCAATCCCCAGACCGACTTGCTGCTAGCCAGTGCAGAGTTGTAAGTGAGGTGGTACTATAAGTACAGGACTAGGCTGAGGGGCCAGGTAAACACTTGAAAATGTTCCTAGATCAAAACATGAGTAGGACACAAAGCATTCTGCTCTCCAATGCTCTGTAGAGTACAAATTAATTTATAGACACTGCATGAGGCTCCAGACATGGCTCATTCCAAAAAAATATCATTCAATATGGATCCTATTTGATCTCAGCTCCCATATGTTTGCTCATAAGTTCTCTACTCAATTTCTAATTTTCTCAGGTAACCTTGGCTCTAGTAATGAATTCATATACATACATATAGACCAAAAATTCACATGCACAAAGTCTTCTGAGAAAAAATAGAAATCCTTAAACCTAGAACTCTATAAGTATGTACGTGCTCAAGAGCCTGCCTGGATTTCCTCAGTCTTGATGCATGTACCTCAAGGGATGTCAGGTGGGGGATCTGGCAGAGAACCCATGGGTAAGTAGAGAGTGTGGAGTTCTAGGGGAAGCTTAAAGTCCCTGAAAAACCTAAGACAGCAAGAGAAGGAGAACATGGAATATTTTAACCAGTTGTGTATGGACTTCCTATTCAGCGATAAGCTGTCCTTAATTTGAATCAGAGAAAGAATAATAGTATTTATGTTGTAGACTCTGAATGTGTTTTCTGGGGAGACCTTGTGGCTACAAGTTGAAGACCTGTTGGAGATATTGGAAGATAGGAAATCTTGCCAATTTTCCTATTGTTTAATCAGGTAAGTCACCCAGAAGACATCTCAAGTCCTGCTTCTTGGGATAGAGACAGAAATATACCAAAATATCTAGGTAGCTTGGTTTACATAGTTAGACCTGATCGAAAATAAAGCCAATTCTAGAGTGGAGAGGAGGGATGTGCTGATATTTTGGTGATTCTCCATCAACAAGCAAAGAACCTCTCAGGTGATTTCATTAACACACTTAAAGAGCAGTTTATCCTCTTTGCTGCTGACATTTTCCTGTTAGCATAGTAAGAGGCATTTGTAGTCTATGAGATGTCAGGTACAGTGACATTTCTGAATGACAATCATGCATTTTTTGAGGTAGAATTTCCATATAAGGCAGGCTGGCCACATGATTTTCTTGCCTCAGCTTCAGTGAGGTTCGAGTGACAGTGATGTTGATGTTCTATTTAGGCCTGAGTTACTAATATAGCATGCTCAAGTTCTGGAGAACCAAACCTCACAAATCATCAATATAGGAACCAGAGGCTAAAAGATACTTCACAGTTAGGCAAAGGGACAGGTGACCATAAAGAAATACTCATTGCTCACAAGCTGTGTTGCCGTGATCTCTTAGACAACTTACCTTTAATTGGTCAAGAGAGATTCCAAGGGAGCAGAGGGATGAAGTTCTCCACAGACTGACTGGAGCCAACAGAGGAGACAGAGATTCTAAGCTGAATGAAGTAAGTGGCATGCCTGTTGCTTTCTGTTGAATGCCTCTCCCCTCTCTGCCTTGTGAGAGCACTATGCATCTACCTCCATCTGTGACATGGCTTTCTTGATAGATATACCAGGCTGAAAGATTGGCAACCACACTTGTCATGCAGTTTGCTTTCCAGGACCCTTAGCTATTTTATCCAGAGATATCTGAAAGAGAACATGATTGGACAGTGGTTGATGGAAGTCCAGGAAAAGAAGGAAGCAGTAGATGCCACAGTTATCATGAACTAACACACAAGTCCAGTTTCTTGCTGGCTCAGGGCAGTTTCTCAAGTGTACAGTAGATTAAATGGCTATACAGTTGAAAAAACCCTTTGAAGTATGTGTGTCTACATGTGCTTCTCTCTCACAGGTTTCTCCAATTGTGTGTGATACATGAGTATGTACAGAGATGAGGGTCTCCATGAGTGAGAGATTATGCTTGTATATGTGAGCATTCATTCATGTGTACTTAGTTCTGTGTGCGCCTTCTCTGCCTCTATGCATACAGCATGAGTAATAAACCAAAGACTTTGATCTCAGGGCTCTATTGCTGCCCTGAGAGCCTGTTACCAAGGCTCAAAGGGTATTTGTGCAAGAGAGAGATGTGAGAAGGCTGGGCTACACTTGTCAGGCAGGAAGGACCATTGTGTTTGGAAGAGGGATGGAAGCTTCTCTGGATTCCTCTATGTAGGAAACCATGAAATTGTCTATCAGTCATCACATATTGTTTTGCAGGTATGTATTGTTGTAAGCATAGATGAAAGCAGGGCTTTTCACAGAGCAGCTTACAGGAGAACTAAAACATAGATTTCTGTATTGGTCAAAGCTGTAGGCATTTTGATTGGATAGCTCATTTAAACTTCAAGTTGTACAACAATCTACCTATGCAATTGGGTCTTGTTGTTTACTGCTCTGTTCCCTATCTTCTGTTTCCATCAGTATCTTTTCATACTCCTGCATCTGCTTTTGTCCCCTCTGTTGTCTACTGCCCTGGTCAACCCCAGTAGTTTTGACCTGACTATTGGCTGTCAGATATTTATAATTAGCAATCAGCAATAAGGCAGTGCCAGAATATCTCTTGGATTGCCACCAGACAATGACATTCATGTTTTGAGCAAAACAGCAAAATTTAAATCAGCAAAATGTAAAATCTAAAACACAGTGATGGTTCAGAAATGACAGTATCAGACTCCTGCCATCACTTAGGTCTTTATCAGTACAGATTTAACAATTGAAAATATAGAGATGCACCTTCATATACAGTAAGGAATGTCACCTGAACAATGGGAGGATATGTGCACACAGCATGCAAATATGGAGGTCAGAAGACAATTTCAGATGTTGCTTTATGTTACCTTCCACTTTCACGGTTGGGAGCCAGCTTATGAGGTACCAGAACTTCAGTAGGGTCTTCTGCAAGAGCAGTACATGCTCGTAATCACTAAAGCATCTCTCTAAACCTCATCTAAGATACTTAACATTTGTTTGTTTGTTTGTTTGTTTGTGTGTTCAATATTGATCAGTAAAGGGATAAAAGTTTGGAAGTCAGCAGATAAATTCAGGAAGGTGGTTTCTTTTAGATCTGTATATTGAATTTAAGAATGAAACTTAGGCTACCACACTGAAAACCTCAACAAAGTAAGACTTGGCAAACCAATAGAAGAAAAGAGCTCAAGAGAAGACACAAGAAACTGAGACATATTTTTACACACTTAGGATTCTCATAAAAATACTAAAGTGTAAGGTAGGTTTTGGGAAGACTTTGTACACCCCAGTACACCCTATGTTTGCTGCCTCGGTGTCTGTGTATACAAATAAGTTTTGATCAGTTGACTTAGAAGGCTTTGTTCTCCTTGTGTCTAGTCTATCCTATGGAAAGTATATTATTTATTCTTATTTTTCTACTTCAGGATTCCCTGAGCTCTGAGGAGGGGTATTTAATGGAGAAATCTCATATGGAGTTGGGTGCTACTCTTTCGCACTGTCTCTCTCTCTCTGTCTCTGTCTCTCTCTTTCTATCTTGCTCTCTCTGTCTCTTTCTCTTTTCTCTGTGTGTGTCTGCCTGTCTGTTGGACATTCTGTATGTATCTTTGTCTCTCTGCCAGCATAATGTCTGATTTTCTGTCTTTGCATTTTCCCCAACATATTCAAGAGAAATTGGGAAAGATCCTTGAGGACATGGGCACAGGGGGAAAGTTCCAGAACATAATGTATATTCAATTAATGATGCCATTGTATCTTTTAAAATAGTAAAAATATAAAATATAAAAATGTAAATAATGATGCATTTGGAGCTTCTATTATGTGTATATTTACTTTCTTTAAAGAATTGGACACTGAAAGCCTGTGTTCTCTCATTCAGCTTGGGAAAGAAATACCTATGCAGGCATTACCCTTAGCAAGGCAGGCTTTTTATAGACAGATTGATTTTTAGAGCAGCTGGGCAGAACAGACTGCTTCTGGAAAGCATGTAGCTGCAGGCTGATTTTGAGTGAGAGGGTAATACTATAAGTAGTGACAAACACGTCAGATCACAGAAATGTCAACAGGCAATAAAACTTCATACTTGTAGGAGAACAGGGGAGGGAAGGGGGCTTATGGGACTTTTGGGGAGTGGGGGGCCAGAAAAGAGAAAATCATTTAAAATGTAAATAAAAATATATCGACTAAAAAATGTATTTAAAAAATTAAAAAAAAGAAATATCAACAAAACCCTACAAATATATGGTTATTTCCTTCACTTTCTAACACCTTTATAGTCCAATTAAATACATATGCAAATATGTCACAAAGTAGGAGGGTTTTCCTTCTCTACCAGTATGTCCTTAACTCAAGCAATCATGATTTTTTTTTACTTCTACCAAAGTTTTCATATATTTTTTGTGGTTATGGTATATATAATCTTTCAATGTCGCAATCTAGTCAATCAATTTCAAATTACACACACACACACACACACACACACATATAGTATATTTTAACAATAATTACTGGAAATTTGCTTTTTACTTATAATGAAATAAAATACAACTTCTTAAAAAAAAGAAATGCAGTTGGCCCACACTACTGTCTAATATTACTTGTGAATGGATGTTGAGAATTGTATTTCATATTGGGGTCACAGATAACTTCTGGTTAAAAGTTCAAAGTACTATAATGGTGGGAGAATAGGAGCCTTTCCAAGACTCCTTGTTAGAACATAGGGTAACAAATGCATAAAGACAGCGAATCTAAAATAAGAACTGTGGGAGAGTCACAGGACATAAGATGAGTAGAGCATCTGGGAAAGGATCCTTCCACTCACCATCTGCACCCTGGAGCTGGGTGGTTTCATTGCCCTCTGAGCACAGCCTGCCAGGAGAGAGCTGGGATTCCAGCAGTGATGTCACTTCTGGGTCACTTTCCCTCCAATAACAGTCCAGAGAGGGACAAGGAGCTCGTTTCATGGTTGTAGAAAGACAGCAAGAAGCTGCCATGCATAAGTGAGATCGTGAACTCAACACTTCCAGTGACTCCATCATGGAACTGTAAACCTTCAAAATGTAAGAAAAGCATGTATGTTACAAACCCTATTTAAGTAATGACAATTTATTATATTAATGACATCCACTTTGTCTGAAACCGATGTAGCTGCCCTAGTTCATTTTTGTGTCTTTCAGTGTCAACTTGGTACATCCTTCCAGACCCCTTTAGCCTAGATCCTTCTCAAAGGGGTACTAAATACTCATGGGAGGAAATATAGAAACAAAGTGTCAAGCAGAGAAGGAAGGAATGACCTTACAGGGACTGCACTCAAATAGGAATCTATCCCATATACAGTTACCAAACCCAGACACTATTGTGCATGACAACAGTGCTAGCTGACAGGAGCCTGATATAGCAGTCTCATGAGAGGCCTTGCCAGTACCTTACACATACAGAGGGGGATTCTCTCAGCCAACCATTGAACTGAGCAAAGGGTCCCCAATAGAGGAGTTAGAGAAAGTTTCCAAGGAGCTATAGGGGTTTGCATTCCAATAGGAGGAAGATTCTGTTCATCATGGCTGGGAGTAGAGTATGCTGGAGTACAGCATTTTAGCCTTGCAGAAAGGCAAAAAAGAAGAAGGGATGTACTTCTCTGGTGGCCATCTTCTTTGCTACTGTTTATTCAACCTCAGCTTCCAGGTCAAGGGACACACAGTTCCCACATCCAGAGTGGAACACCTGCATCTGTTAATCCCACCTGGAAAGTCTCTAACACATACAACCAGAAATATGCTTCTATGATTTCTTAGATGATTCCAGTCAACTTGAAGGTGTATAAATCATCAAAACGTATTTAACAGTCCCTATTTATTATTATATACCTTTCTTCAACTTTAATTGAAAAGAGAGTGCTCAGGGAAATTAATTATCCCAGGAAGAAATTCTCATTAGCTGCAATTCCTGGCCAAAAGGCCAGAGAACTGTTGTCAAAATAATTTCACAGGAATGCTTGAACATATATGTTTACAGCTGCAATGTTTCAAAGAGACAAGTAATAGAATGGGTATAGCTGCCAATTATCTGAAGAACAATGAAATACAATGTATCAACATACATAACAGAATTTATTTAAAATATCTCAGTTATCCTTGAATGATTTCTTGATACACTTTTGAATATCAAAAGTATAAAATTAGAATTTTTGATACTCATACTTCAATATTAATTTTTTAAAAAATATTTTAAATGAAAATTATCAATTCCAAACATTAGGCAGATACAATATTAAGAGTTAACAAATTTACACATTATGGAATCTTGAAATCAGCTTAATTAGCAAATCAATTACTTCAACCATTTGTCATTGGTTTGTGTTAAGACACTTAAAGTTCTAAGTATTTTATAATAAATGTATGAGACATTTTTAACTACAGTTACTCAACAGCTCAATATAAGCCATAATATCTATTTTCTCAGTAATACATCATATCCTATGACAGATTATTATTGGCACTGAATTATAAGCCAAACTTAGAAATCTTTGGAGGGATGCACTGAAAGATCCTATGATCCTACAAGCACAACTAAATGGGTGATCTAGTGAGATCTCAGAGACCAATGGCAACAGCAGTGTTGAGAGAGGAGGCTTGAGACTTTCTCAGCAATCAGGCTGAAGTCCTTTTACATCTAATCCTGCACAGGGATTTATCTGAGATAAAAATGACTGAAAGATTAATTTTGATCTTCCCTTCACCTGTCACATCCACATCCTCCCTGGGAAGTGTGTCCACATTAATGTAATATAACATTAATTCCCAGGGAAGGAAATGATCTCCTTTCCTAGCTTCTTGTTTATCTTGTGACAGGTGGGAACCTAGTGATACCTAGGCACTCAGACCAACGGAATCTACAGAAGAAAGGATCTTTCTCTACTGGAACAACAAATATGGTAAGTCTCAATGCAGTTACAAATGAAGGTAATTTACATGGAATTATGAGAGACAAATTTAAAATGTAAATGTTATTTTTGTGTTTATACTAATGATCCTCAAATGTTTTCACCCAAGTGGACATATATCACTTTTTCTTTATATTGCCACTGGGATTAGATAACACAGGTCAATGCCCTTATCAGTTAGTCTTTAGACTGCATTGCACTCTGTGCTCAAACACTCTGACCCAAGAAAGTCATGCACAATGCTGTGATTCAAAGTGCTCAGATTACTCAACTGTTTTATTGCCTACTGAGGATTCTCGGGATTAGGTTCTGAACATTTTTGTTTGTTTGTTTTCTGTTTATTTGTTAGTATCTATTTCCTTTATTTAGATTTCAAATGTTATTACCTTTCCTTGTTACCCCTCCAAAAATCCCCTATCCCATTTCCCCTCCCTGTTTACCAACAATCCCCCACACACTTTCCTGACCTGGCATTCCCCTACACTGGGGCATCGAGTCTTCATAGGAGCAATGGCCTCTCCTCTCATAGATGTCTGAAATGGCCATCCTCTGCTACATGAGTAGCTGGAGCCATGGGTGCTCTTTGTTTGGTGTTTTGGACCTTGGAAGCTCTGGGGATACTGGTTGGTACTTCTTCCTCCAGTGGGGCTGAAAATCTCTTCAGCTCTTTGGGTCCTTTCTCTAGCCGCTCCATTGAGGAACCTATGCTCGGTATATCGGTTGGTTGTAAGCCATCGTGTGTTGATCCACCTTTCAAGAAGGATCAATGTACCCACACTTTGGTATTACTCTTTCTTGAGCTTCATGTGGTCTGTGAGTTGTATCTTGGGTGTTCTGAGCTTTTGGGCTAATGTCTATTTATCAGCAAGTGATTACTGTGTGTTTTCTTTGTGATTGGTTACCTCACTCAGGATGATATTTTCAAGTTCCAACCACTTGCCTAAGAATTTCATGAATTCATTCTTTTTAATAGCTGAGTAGGACTCCATTGTGTAAATGTAACACATTTTCTGTATCCATTCCTCTGAACTTCTTAGACAGCAGAAACTGAGTTTTCCTTCCTCATGGTCATGAAAATGCATTACGTTCCTATGTGTACAGAACCACTCATAACTATGTGAAGTTTTCTGGTTCTCACTTCAATAAATAGGCTATTGTAAGACAGCTCCTAAAGTTGAACATTCCCTGAAAGCTCTTGTGCATTACATGTTTAATGGGGACAGACATCCCAATCCCAAGCCTACCACTTGATTACCATAATAAGGAAATCCCATGGTGGGATTATTTACCAAATTCATAAAACTCAATCACCACATGTGAGGTTCTATCCACTCTAATTTCTTTAGCAAAAGAGATCTGTGAATCCAACACAAACATGCAGCAATACAGATGCACAGAACTATGTGTATGTGTTTGTGTGTGTGTTTGTGTGTGTTTGTTTATGTGCATGCATGTGCACGTGTGCTAGAGATCTGGAATGGCAGCAGGCCTGACCAATGGTTTTGATCTTTCCTGTCTTTTTTTTCTGTCTTAGAACATCCTCAGACATCATAATGACACTCTATCTCCACAAGAGAGATTCCAAATCTTAAGTGCGCTAGAGCAGAACATTGAAATCAACAACAATTATTTGTTGGCTTCTTACATGAGCCTTAGGAAAAACTTCTTCAAAATGGCAGCCGACCTATATAAATGTGGACAAGGAAAAGCTGTCTTTATGCTCTATCACAAATTCCTCACATGAGAACCTGCAGTTTCTACTCCTTTCCTGGAACTCTACCCTTGTTCATCCTGCTGTTCTATTCAGGGTTCTCTCCTTGGCTGAAAGCTATGGAACTTGAGGCTGTCATCTCTTTATCAGATTTCTGGCAGCTCACACACAGGCTTTTTCTTGCAATTCAAAGACATGTGGACTAAAGGTGGTGGTATCATGAGTAAGGAATATTATTGGTAGTAGACTTAGTTCTTGAACCTGTGCACACATGGTCCAGATCATAGTAGAAGAAAAGGGGGCCAGAAAGCAGGGTGTATCTGACCTGGTAGGTGTTTTGATTTCCAAATCTCCTCTCAAGAAGTCACTGGCTTGTCTCTGATGGGTGGCCAAGCTCAGTGAATTCCACGGGAGAGAGGTAAGGGTTCCTATAGTTCCATAGTCACCAGAGGATTGTGGACTACTTGGCATCAGTGTTGTTAAGCACAGTTAGGCTTTTTTCAAACTGGTTATCATATTGGGTAGACAGAATACAAAGTAGAAAGCAGAGCTGTCACCAGGAAATAACTATTACAGCTTCAGTGACTGACAAGTGTGCTTTACCTATAGTAAGGGGATGATAGAAAAGTCTCACCTACCATAACAGGTCCTGAGTTGTGAAACAGAATATAAGGAGATACACGTGACTCTGAGGAGCTCAGGCACTGGGGAGGGGTTTTCTGGACATGATTTTATTGAACTTCTGAAGACTGTGTGATGAGCAGATATAACACTTCCTTGTCTACAAAGATAAAGCTCAGGTTTACAGTTGAGCTCAGGTACCACAGTTTGCATTATTCTTCTTTTATAACTCCTAGAACAAGGTTTCTCTTGGGTTTCCACTGGTGCTTTCCAGCAAAATAAAGGCATTCTCTTGAGATCATAGTAAATCTCCCATTGTTTCTTCTCTTTTCCAAAAATAAATCACTCTTACTAAGGAGTCATATAATTACCCAGACATCAGTTTCTTAGACTGAGTTTATGGTCATATCCTCTTCTTAAGCAGAATTTCTGACAGGTTTGTGAATCGGTTTTGAATCTTGGACAGACCTGAGGGTTGAAGCAGTTCACCAGCATCTTTCAGTGTATCATCTGACTAGGTGCCAACAGCACAGTACCTCCAGGAACTAAGAACCTTCGGTGTCTAGTCATTACCTGATGACATCTGATGAGGTTGTGCACTCCTGGTAAGCAATAAACAAACCTTCTATGTGGACAAAGATTCATATTGTGATTGGGAATGGAAGACTGTGAACACTCTTTATTTTCTAGTTTCAAATTTATGAGGACAACCAGTTTCCTCAAATTTCTGTGGGTCCATCTGGTTCCTCCTGAGTGCTGAGGTGAGAGTGGCACTAGGCCACTTTAGCAATGCCCATAGACAGTTGAATGTTTGCTGAATGTGCCACTTTAATGGAAGACTGTGGATATTCTCTTTCCAGGCTAAGGGATGGAAATGGATGTGGAATGTCAGCGTGCACCTTTTTAAATATGAGAAACATGTGAAACCAAGTATACAGAGGCCAAATTTCCTTAGGTCCTCATTTAGACACATAATTTTCTCTGCACAGCTTTCTCTCTGTTCTATTCTGTTAAGACTCTATGTAGAAAAATCCCCACAGAAAAAAAGTACCAAGAGATTTTAGAGAATTTTAGAAGATCAAATATCCTCAAGGTAGGTTTTCATTCTCAATGTGGGTGACCAAAAATCTAAAGAGTAGTACAAGGCTACTCACAGAAAAGCCACAGATGATGACACTAGATGGAATGGAGGAAAATTCTCCTTCAGGGAGAATTTTCAAAGCAGGGGATGTCAGGGAATGGCGTTCAGGTCATGACTGAATTACTGCTGCCCTGCTAACTCATTTTCTTTGTCTTTTTGCTGACATTAGAACTGTTCTAATTATCCATTTTGGTTTGGTATTGCAGAGGACAAAACAAGTTTTTAGGAGAGATGAGGACCTGAAAAGGGAATTACTAAAGGAATAGTTGGAAGAATATCTAAGCTACTTGGCAGAGAAAGTTAGTGTGAGAAGCATGGAGACAGGAGAACTCTGTGTCACCTACTCAGTCTGTTCCCAGGACTGTCTTGTGCTGTGTCAGTGGAGTGTGTTATTTAATAAAAGGGCTCCACATGCAATGTGCATATGAAGCAAAGACACACACACTCACACACACACACACACACACACACACACACACACACACACTGGAGTGGCATACTGAGAAGACTCAGACCTAGCTTTACTGAAAACAGGAAATGAGTAAAGTAGATGAATGGATTTTCAAACACACCAGGGATACAGGTCCTAGACTGAGATGTCAGACTTTAATAGAACTACATTTGGTTAATATCTGGGCTGACAAGAATTTGCTTGTAAGACTTAAAGCAGTGGCCTAAATAATTTTCCCTTCCTACAGAAGGACAAAGAGGAACTTTACCAAACAGCAGCCTTCTGAGAGGAGATAAGAAATATTCTAGTAACATGGGGATTATTCAAATGGGCTTTCTACCCATTTGGAAAAATGGATGGTCCTGAAGGAAACAACTTTGGGCAGGAGGGCCCTGGAGCACCATTAGCATAAAAGGAAGCTCAGCCTTCTTCAGTAACAACAAGGACCTTCAGCCCACCAGTGGTGTCTTCAGGAAAGGAAGCCTGTGAAGAAGCAGCCCCAGCTACATCACCAGCTTCCAAAGAGGCTGCAGAAACATGCACCTTGGAAAGGCCAGGTAAGTTACCACAGGTTTCTGACTTGGACAAGCCTTGTGTAGAAGTAGTTCCAATTTCTTCTGGGTTAGTCACACAGGAGTTCAACTGAAGCTCATAAGTAAGGTAAGGCAGAGATGCTGGACAGGTGTCTCAAGTCTGGAGCACTGGACCCCACAGAGAATACTCAATCTCCGGCCATGTATTCAGTATTTTGCTACCAGGGATCAACTCACTATGCTGTGGTAACAGAACCTACTGTGATGAATGTTTCTTTTTTCAGTCTTGACAATCTAACTGTCTTGTCACCTTGAGTAGACGTAGAAATATTTCTGGATGTGTCTATGAGTTGATGGCAAGAAAGAAAACTTCTGAGCTTGCCTTGAAGTTCTGAGGCCACAAGGTTCTCTCTTTTCCCTACAATACTATACTATTGTGGATATACCCTGATGGTCTGATCTTGAGAATAGACTGTCTTTCTGCTGTACGCAACCTCTTATTATCTGTTGGGGTTTCTCACAGGCTCACAGCTCGAGTGTAAATGCTCCATAAGATTGAGCATGCCCAGAGCTGGCTTCTTGAAGGAGGACTCCATGAAATACTTGCAGTTTGATTCTATGTCTGGAAGTCACGGCCCTTGTAAATCGCTTGTGTGAGACTGTGCTTAAGGAAAATCCCAGCAGGACACAGGAAAACACATGTCCAGATCTTAGAATCCAGAGGCCAAAAAATCTGGAGATATGAACTAAGAATAGAGGCAACATATCTCTGCCTGGGGAAACACAGCAGAAGTTTTCCTATTCTCTGACTGTTTAGATCCCTGGAAGCATATGGTCCATACCTCAGTTAGAAGACTTTGTCCAATGAATCCCTCCACACACATAGAAATTTTATAATCATCTCAGATTCACATCCAGAAACATTGCTCTAGCCACTTAAGCTGATAGTAAAGTCCACGGCCCCATCTCCCAGACACCAATAGCCAGAACCTAGAGTAAAACTTCCTGCCAATTATCAGGAGCAGAATGAAGGAAAGAATCCCTATGACTTTAAATTTCTTTCCCAGGCTGACTGACTGAGTGCTGCTCAGAGATACCAGCCCTGTCACCTCAGACTTCTCTAAATTTTTCATTAGAGTTCAGAAGGGAAGAGACCTGCACCTGCTGGTCCTCCCTCAGGATGTATGTGAGAAATTCCTCACCTCAGAAAGGAAGAACACTAAGAGAGGAATCAAGAAATGTGGGGTGTTACATGGAGCCTTGGTAAAGATATGAACACTTCTCCTGATCTTAGGCCGTTTCTTCCCCCTTGTTTTTCCATGACTTTCAGGGAACATATCTAGGGCATATATCCACACACATCACCCTCCAGAGGGAACTGTGGGTGACAAGGACTGGCCATCTTGAATTTGATGACTGTATTTGGTTGCTTTTCAGAGTTCATAGAAATGAACAATGTGGTTCAACACTATAATTAGAAATTTTCATTCTAGTTGGGGGCTAGAGCCAATAATTCTAGTCACTCACACAATGAGCCTGAAGGCTTCCTACAAGCTCAAATCAGCTCCACAGTCTGAGTGCCATATTATCTAAAGGATAAAGAAGGCAGACCGAAAGCATAAGGCAGCCAGGGAGGCATAAAGCAGGAATAGAGACATGGTGCCTAGTTGCAAAGAGAAAAGGAAACACGAATTGCTTTTGGGTCCTTGACATAGTACCTACACTGGTAAGCTTTGGAGTATAAATTATCAAGACACCTCAGGACACCTGAGCAGACCTGCTGACTACTACAGGAAAGAGCCTAGGACCAGGAGGTGTCAGGGTGAATATCTCCGATTCTACTTAACATCTTTTCCTTTTTACTGTATCTCAACAAAGCACAATAGCACCCAAGGTTTTGAAACACTAAAGAGAGTAGGAACAATGAGATGCATGCACTGGTGTGGTCTGGGTCATGTGTGTGTGAGAGAATGGGTCTGAGTCCTCCAAGAGTTGACAAGTTGTTTTCTCCTGGTAGGTTGAAGGGGAATATCATGTTACCCATATCATCATTCCTCTCCAGAAAGGAGCCCTAGATTATTGCTATAAGGATTATCAGTTCCTCATATAAGAAGAACTGGGGTTTCTTACATTAGGATGGATTCATGTAAGCAAATGGAACTCAGTAACTGGGGAACCTCTTGTCTCTCTCTTAGAAACAGCTAGCCTAAATAGTGCTCTGCACAGAGTCAATCCATTCCAGATCTTCATCACTGACCATATACAGTCAACAGTGAGCAGTTCAAGTGAAAGGAGCATTTCCTAGTACTTTTACAGCTCCTTGTATTTTATGTCTTACTTGGAGTAATTCTTCAATGTTCCAACTTGATACGAATCTGCATGGAGAATGGTTGCTTACCAGGATGTATTAAAACAGTCTGTACAGACCACATACCTAAAAGATGTAGAAATGAAACTTAAGTAAGCCAAGAGTGTCCTTTCTAATGGTTGTGTTTTGTATTTATGAAGAAGTACGTCCTCTGTGCCCAACAAAGAGATCCTACATGCTAGGTTTTCAAGTATTTGCACATGCACAGCATACATCTCTTGATTTTATAGGGGAGGTAGATAGCATTGAAGAGTGATACACTGACCTCCTGTATCAGTGAGCATTTCTGTTGGCTAGGATTTATGGTATGTATTGGAAAAGAATGCCTGATATGTGTTGATATCAGCCATTAGAACCATGGCATCCCTTGTCTTGGATGGCCTGGAAAAACAGTGGCCATTTTGAGTAGGGGGAAAACTCTGTGGGTTATTCTGAGCAAAATTATGGTGTGATCAAAGCCATACTCTAGAACCTAAAATGAAGGAGATGCAAAGCTGCTTGGTTAGGGAAAGTCAGGTGAGGTTTGGGAGCTGATACCATGGAATGATGATAAGAGGGTGATAGTCTTTTGTGTGTGTGTGTGTGTGTGTGTGTGTGTGTGTGTGTGTGTGTGTCTGTGTAGGACTGATCAGGGGATTTCAGATATCCAGGGAATAGGGATAGAGATTGAGGAGTCTGAGACAGGGCAGGATTTCAGTTGGGATCATGGAGGGGCCAGTGTTTATCTCATAAACATGAGTAGGGTTTGTAGAAGAGGACATAACTTGAAAGTGAGATGCAGTTATAAAGTGGAATTGAAGGCACCTGTGAGATATTACAACATCAATATTGGGAGGATGTTGTGAGAAGGCTAGAGAGGGACCTGAGGCAGTTAAACATGCAGGTGGCTCATGAGCTCAGTAAATATGGAGAACTGGCTGCAAGAGAAACAATTCCTGGTACCTTAGGTGAATGTATAATGAGGAAATCAGGGAACACAGTGGGGATGAAGGAGCAACAAGGATGAAAGGGCACTGGATATGAGGTTCACTGAAGCCACAGGATGGGGACACAGGAATCAGGAATTCAGGATGGAACCTGCTGGCGTTCTGGGGATATTTTAATCCATGGTGTACAGAGACTGCAATGTTCAATAATGTCATCAAAAACTGGGTATACTGTCACTCTCCTAGACCCCCAGCATTCAGGAAGATAGACTGAAAGTTGGTGAATTTGGTGCCATGTTGACTGAACAGTAATATTGTGCCTCAAAACAAAAGTCACTTGATGAGAAATTGGCCATTGTGGATTCTGTTATAACTGTCATACTGAAGCTGGCATCTAGGCCCTAGAATCTAGGGGAATTTGAAGTGAGAAGGCTGCTCTTTTGGAATGGGTTGACGGATTACTGTCATATAGGACCTGTGAAATAGTTTGGACATGGTTTCTTCTTGTTTATTGTTTTTTTTTTAATTTTTCTTTGATTTCACTTTAGATTTCCAAAGGCTTGATGTTTTAAATGATAGATTAGGTGTGAGTATACATACATAAACACAGTTGTTTAATGGCTCTTGGAGGAAGAATCTATGTTCATACACAACTTAGAGAAAGAAACGAGAATCTGCTAGAAGCCTGCTCCAAATTTCTCACTTTCTCCCTCAAAGAATGAAACCCCTCTTGCTCTCACCATGTCTTCCTCCATTTTACATGTGCACCACTTCCATTCTAAGAGTGATTCAATTGCAATGGGTAGAAATGTAACTTTTACAACTGGCTTTCAGGGTTTAACATCTGCAAGATTTATCACCATTCATGCATGCAATTGCTTGCTGGGTTTTTACATATGCTGACCCAGTGAAGGAAGAAGAAAAGTAATGGGAAAAGACATAGTATGATCATATGACAGTAATACTATACCACATCAGAAGGACAGAAGTAGCTCCTTGTCACATAGGGAGAAATCCCATGTGTCTCAGGGGCAGGATTCAATATAACCAGCTGCATTCCCAAGAAAATTGTTGAAGCAGTCATCAGAAATATTGATGAAGCAATCAGTCTGCTGTTGTCAGGAAAGAAGCAGAGATAGGTTAGAAGTGAAGAGAAAACTTGGAATAGTTACTGTCTAGACATCAGGTTTAACTAAGCGTGGATGACCAAAAGGGCCCTGTCCTGAGGGACAAGATAAAAGTAAGTGGTTGGAATACTCCTGTCCCAGGCAGGGTATGGTGTATAGCCTTGTTGGAGTAGTATTGGCATTGTTTTAGAAAGTGTGTCACTTTGGGCATGAACTTTGAGTTCCTCCTTGAGAGAGGAGGAGACATTCTTCTGTGAAACATTCTTCTCCTTTTTGCCTTTCAAACAAGATGTAGAACTCTGTGTTCATCAGGCACCATGTTTGCTTGAATGCTATCATACTTTCTGCTATGATGATGAGACTGAACCTCAGTACCTATAAGCCAGCTCAATTGAATGTTATCCTTTATAAGTGTTGGACTGACCATGGTGTTGATTCACAAGAATGAAAACACTAAGGCACTAAATGAGAAAAACACAGTACATTTTGAACATTATGAATTAGGAGGACAAAGAAGATGGTTCCACATTACTGCTGCACATGACAGATGGCAGTCTACATTCAAGGATTTTGGAAATCACAGGAGAGAACAGATTGTTAATGTTCCTTGTGCCTCCCTTCCTTGGTGAATCAAGCACAGCTGGCTGGGCTAACTTAGAATTCTTTGCTTCTTTTGTCTTCTCAGACCGATCAAACCCAGACAGCCTTCTGGTCAAGTGCAGAACTGCACACATATTTTGGATATCAAATGGTGCTCCCTAAATCCATAGCTGTGGTGTGTGCCCCCAAGTATAAACAGTAAGTATGTGAGATTCAAGTCTGGAATTTACAAGTATAGAATCACCAATGTCTCAAAACTATTTAAAAACTGTCTTTGTTCAGAATGTCTTAACTGATTGCTATGAAAGCCTTCCTTTTATGTGCATATTCTAATGATCACCAAGCACTCTTAAAAGACATAATGATACCACTGCTGGTTTTTAAGACAACCTCTTAAGAAGTAACTTTAAGGGGCAGAGATTGAAGAAATTCCAGAAGAAACACTGAGATTTCCATGATTTTTCCTTCCCAATGCTGTATTCTTCTGAATTCTTTATGCAAGGTAGTGTTCAGCAAGCAATGAATATGCTTTCTTTTATAATACGTTTTGTCACTTGATGTCCTAAAGGTACAAGCTAACACTAGTTCTAGAATATTGTCCCTTGTTCCTCACAATCAATGGGCAAGAATTCATTGTACAAGAAAGGGATCCAGAGACGTTGAGACAAAGATGTTTATATACACACAGGGGAAAGAGAAGGAGGACACAGAGTAGAGATGGAAGGACATTGAGAAGATGGAGGAAAAGGAGGAGGAGTATGAGAAATAAAAGGAAAATGAGCAAAGAAAGAAAGAAAACAAGGAAGGAGGGAAAGAAAGACAGAAAGGAAGAAACAAAGACAGACAGAAAGAAAATGTGGATGGAAGACAAGGGAGAAAGAAATAGAAATGAAAGAAAGGACAAAAATAAGAAACTAGAGGGCATTAAGTTTGGACAGGAATGACAAGGTCTAGAAGGAGGACAAAGATAAAAATGATGAATTGCAAAAGGAAGATTAGTTCACAGTTTCTAAAAGAGAATGGTAACATTGTGCAGAGAAGATGAGAGGAGAGATGGGAGGCAAAGAGAGAGGCAAGAAGGGAAAGAGAAAGAGGGAGAGATAGGGAGAGAAATCTAAGAAAGAAGAGAAGGTAAATGAGTAATGGAAAATTGAATGAAAGGAGGAAGGTGGAGAGAAAGGTGGACATGAGAGACAGGAAACTTGGACTTGGAGGAAAATGTGTGCAACTGTGAGTCTGCCTTTTCTCATTTCGGAATTGGGATTTTCACACTGACACCTACTGGATTAAAATAAATATCCAATTGTCTACAGAGTGGGCTCCATGCCCACAGACAGGACACAGCTCTCTTCTGTGTATGTATCTTTGTGCAAGTAATCAAGGCCGTGTTTTCAGGCAGGACACAGCACTGATTGGGTTTTTTCCTTACCCTCCTGGCAGTTCATCTTCATCACCCCCCTTTTTAGAAATCCATAATAACCAAATATCTATGATTCTGGGATTAGTGAACATAAGTTTTCTCATATTTGAAATCTGATCATTCACTGTCTCTGAGATGCTATTCCTTTCTGTCCCATAATCCTGATATCCTGGAATACTAATACTCTCAGGAGAAGATTAAGGAAGTAGGACTTGTGTGTACCTCAGGGTCAGAGTGTGAGAGCAGCATGCTGGAGGCTCTGAATTTCATCCCCAGTAACATGAGGAAAAGAACAATGTATGAAATCCATTAGCTTATACCTCTCCTGGGCATATACCCAGAGGATTCCCTGGCATGCAATAGGGACACATGCTCCACTATGTTCATAGCAGCCTTACTTATAAAGCCAGAAGCTAGAAAGAACCCATATGCCCCCAGTGGAGGAATGGATACAGAAAATGTAGTATATTTACACAATGGAATACTACTCAGCAATTAAAAACAATGAATTCATGAAATTCTTAGGCAAATGGTTGGAACTAGAAAATATCATCCTAAGTGAAGTAACCCAATCACAAAAGAATACACATGGAATGCAATCACTGATAAGTGGATATTAATTTGCCCAGTAGTTCTGAATTCTCAAGACAACAATTAGCATATCAAATGATAACCAAGAAGAGGGAAAGAGAGGGCCCTGGTTCTGAAAAGAGTTGATCCAGCATTGTAGGGGAGTACCAGAACAGGGAAATGGGAGGGGGTGATTGTGAAATGGGCTGAGGGAGGGAAGAGGGCTTATGAGACCGATGGGGAGGGGGTAACTGGGAAAGGGGAAAGCATTTGGAATGTAAACAAATATAGGAAATAAAAAAAGAAATCCATTAGCTTATTTAATGCTTATTCCCTGTTACTTTGTCCTTTATCAATGTCAGTTACAAACTTTCAGTCAGAGATCTGAATGCAAAGGACAAACTGGCACAAAAGGTAAATTATGCAAATCTTGTTCTGGAATTTTGTCTAGAAGTGTATGGTTCTCACCATCTAGGGAGGTGGTTTTTTCTCCTATGTTGTGTTCTATGATCACACACTTAGTATGATCAGATCTCTGGGTGTCAGATCCACCCCAGATGGCAAGATTCTATCACTTTACTGCATATCAGCCAGGACTCTTCCATTGAGTATAGATTCAGAGGAGATGCAGCAACATAGGGAAAGGACCAAAACGTGTCCCATGAAATAGATAAGAACCAGAAATTCAGTCATAGAGATCCAAAGTAATCTAAGATCCTATATCACTCTCTCTCTCTCTCTCTCTCTCTCTCTCTCTCTCTCTCTCTCTCTCTCTCTCTCTCTCTCTCTGTGTGTGTGTGTGTGTGTGTGTGTGTGTGTGTGTGTCCATATAAATGTGAATGTATATGTGTACACATTTTGCATTTTCTCCTGATCATAAAAATACTGAGACCTAATAAAATTTAAGATTTCTTTTACAAGATACACATATTATCTTCTTTCTGTAGCATCATTGTGTAGACATGTGAAAACAGATAATATTGTTAGTTTATGCCTTTATCTGTGGTTTCAGTACCTGTTGTGAGAAGAATTTGGCAGATGCTCTAGATCTGGAGTCAGGTTATTGTGAAGTGCCTGCTTCCCTGCATGATCAGTGGATACTGTTACACACTGGAAGATTTCCCCAGATTCCCTTTATGTAATCTCGTGGATCAAAAGCAGAGAATGATTTTCAGTTGAATGTGAGAAAGACTTTTCTAGCAGATCTGATCTAAACTACATAGCCCTATCTTGGGAGACAATAATGTTTAGTTACTGGGATGTTGAAAGAGATTGCACAATTATAAAAATTGCCTAGAACTCCAAACCGAAGGTTCTTTGTTGTAAAGACCCTTTCTATTTCTGGCCAATGTAAAGCATACCTGTAATGGCAGCAGCAGGACAACTATAGCAGGCGAATCATGAGTAAGAAGCTATCTAATACTAAGTAGTCAAATTGTGTTAGTCTGATTAATCCTTACATTTTTGTATGTCATATTTGAGCATCCCTCCCCGGCATGCAATAAAGACACATGCTCCATTATATTCATAGCAGCCTTATTTATAATAGCCAGAAGCTGGAAAGAACCCAGATACCCCTCAAATGAGGAATGGATACAGAAAATGTGATATATTTACACAATGGAATACTACTCAGCAATTAGAAACAATGAATTCACAAAATTTTTAGGCACATGGTTTGATCTAGAAAATATCATCCTAAGTGAGGTAACCCAATCACAAAAGAATACACATGGAATGCAATCTCTGATAAGTGGATATTAATTAGCCCAGAAGCCCTGAATATCCAAGGCACAAATCGCATAACAAATGACTCCCATGAAGAAGTATGGAGAGGGTCCTGATCCTGGAAAGGATTGATCTAGCATTGCAGGGGAATATAAGGACAGAGAAAAAGTAGGGAGGTGATTGGAGAATGGATGGAGAGAAGAAGGTTTATGGGGAGGGAGCATCCAGGAAAGGGGAAATCATTTGGAATGTAAACAAAGAATAAAGAAAATAAAAATATTAAAAAAATTATTAGGTAACTTTTACCATCTGATTTATATCATGACTCCAATATGACTGCACTAACTGGTACTTTTAATAAAGCAATATTTTGCAAGTGACTCTGGGTAAAATGTGCCAAGGTACGTGGTCGTGACACACTGACTCTGACCATAAGGAGAACTATGTAGGAGTACTGGTCCCTAGACCCTTTCCCATAGCTGCCACCAACATTGCAATCATACTCTCTAGGCTGAGAACTATTGCCCTACAGTGAACTTTTTATATTAGAGGTTGGGGACAGGGCTCAGTAGGGAGAGTGCTTGTTTTTTAAGCTTTAGGCCCTGGATCTAGTTCCCAGCACTTATGCAATCTGTCAAAGAGCTGCTTGCCTATAATACAGCACTAGAGAGCAGCTGTCAGGAGGATAATTCCAAGATCCTTCTGTGCTCTCTAGGATATATGGTGTAGCCTAGATCACATGAGACTCTCCTTTAGTATAATATAAAATGTATAAGTTGTTTCAAAATGTGAGTTTTCCATGACTTATCAACATTTCCTTTTCTCCAATACCAGGACTGCAGTCATGTCACCATCTGGAACATCAAAGTAACTGTCACAGATTTGAGATGAATCAAATCTCACACACCTTCAGTTGTGGGAGTGTGTGTGTGTGTGTGTGTGAGAGAGAGAGAGAGAGAGAGAGAGAGAGAGAGAGAGAGAGTTTAAGTGTGTTTGTGTGTGTCTGCACATGCACTTAAAGTTTAAGTGTCTTTGTGTGTTTTATATATATGAATGTATTATATGTATGCATGTAGTGTAGTGTAAATAACTCTGTATATTCAATGGGTCTTATGCATGTTGCTTTTATGTCATGTATAATTTATCTATGTCATTTATGTGCACTGGCATGGATGGAAGGTGTACTATGATTATATACAGTGTCCAGAAGGAAAAACAATATATATGGCTTATTCAAAAATAGACTAGTATTTGAGGAGTTCATAGCAATTAGAAATTAATTATTTTATATAGCATATTTATTAAGAGGTTGAGACAAAATTTTTGGCTGTGTACCAGTACGTGTGTAAGGCTCCAGTGCACCCAAAGCTGCTCTGCCTCATCTGCTGCAGTGTCAATATGGGCCAGATTGTAAGTCCAACCCTAAGTAATCAACTGCAGAAGAGAAATATCTCAAAGGATCCAGATATTGGTCTATATTTTTCATGTACTCAAAGTGTTACCCTGAGTGATAAATTGATTTTTAAATAATTAAGAGAATTTTCTGACTCAAGAGAAACTTACTTTCTTTTGGGCTGACTTTAATCTGAGATGTCTACCACCAATATTCAGTTTCTAATACAAAGCGCATGATATGATAGAGTCTCTCTCTACGTGAGACTCTATTATCCTCTGGTACCCCATCATGGGAAACTGAAAAAAAAAATATTTCCCGGAAAAGATCCTAGTGTTTCTGCTAGGCTCCCGGAAGAACCTTTGAGGATGCCAATTGAGGCTTATACCATTAAAGCAGTGACAGTTGCACTTTGATATTCACTGCATATTGAATCTGCAGTTCATCACAGATGTGAAAGGAATTTTGGTAACTAAGTGAGCACCTCTCAAACCCTGGAAGACAAGAGGTAATGACTACAGCCCTGTGGAAATTGTTACATTTATATAACATAAATAGGACAAGAAAGCCTTTCTCCATTCTTCATACACCATGTCACCTGCTCCAGTCTGTCCAGTCCTGCAACCAAGTTGTCCTGATGGTCATATTCCTGACTGACCAATCTAGCCACAAAACACATCATAATAGACCAGGAAAATATGTCTGACCTAGAGGCAGAAAAGTGCTTGCCTGAACATGGTTCCTACAGCATGTGATTTCCGTGAATTGTTAATGACCTGGCCACTGAGGCTAGGGTTTGTGTCTACCTCACATAAAGTTATTGTCCTGAACAAGGGATGACACAACAAACTCACTGTTGCTGACAGACTTGCAGAAAGAAGCTCACTATGACCTGAGGGTGGACATCCATTCTCTTCAATGCCTCTGACTTTGGCCCTGTGCACAAGTGAAGCTAATCACAACACATTGATATTTCCCTCAAATTTCACAGAATCCCTGTGATTTAGAGCTTCAGGCATGGATTCCATCCTGTGAAATGGCCAAAAATTCAACCAGAAATTGTTGGTTACTATTATAACAATAGTTCCATGATTGCATCTATAGGCATATCCTTCCTATCAGGTCAGCATTATAGCAATAAGAATCAAATACTTGTCAGAAAATTACTTTTCTCCCAACACTATGCATAGCACCATACTGCACAGAGAATGAAAGGCAGCAGGGAAGAAGTTTGCCAGTCTCAGATCATTTCTCTATTACCAAGACTGAACTGTGATGTCTTCAACAGTAGGTTCTTACAATCTACTTCTGGTCTGTAACCAAGAGAAATAGTACAAGTTTATATTGTTCATGTAGCTCTAGGCTTCCCCAAATAAAAGTACATAGTGGATTTCTCACACCTGAGCCTGAATTTCTTTGGTCATAATCAATAGTAGCTAATAGAACCTTGCTGTATTCTCTACAGTGGATCCTCCCTTTTCCTTAAGACTTATGGTCTTCAGCTTGGGCTTTGAAGTCTATTCAGAGTCCCAGATTACATACAATGTAAGAGTTCAGTTGCCCAGACATCCATGCTCCTAAATTAACCTGTTGACCCTTTGGCCTTAGGACCTGCCCTAGGATGGTGTAAAGCTGAAAACAATAGTGAACTGTTATTTATGAACTGAGCTGGTTATTTCAAGGTTGCCTAGAAGTGTGTGAAATTAGCATGACAGGACTGAGTATCATGTGTTCATAATGATTGCTACTGTATCCCCAAGAGCAGCCAGGGGCTCACTAACCATTGCTATCTGATAATAATGAGCTCTCATTTATTTCCACAAGTCAACACTCAGCCAATGGATAATACATGGAAGTCACACTGATGGCCGTCCCATCCCTACAGTGCAAGGCGTTCTTACCACTGGCTTCTTGGGTGTCTCTGGGGAGATGAGTACAGGAAGTGCATCTGTGTCCTTCCTGCAATGCTCACATTCCATTCCACATGTGTCCTAGACAAGCTCTGTTTTTCACTTCTATTATATCCTTCCTTTGTATGCTCTCCTATCCTTCTTGTTGTTGGTGTAAGTGAAGACAGACAGTATGTTTTTGCGTATCACAGTTAGTCCTGTTGACAGGGATACAACTCAACCCTGAGCCCAAATTGTTGCAGACCAGTGCAGAATTTAAAGTGAGGTGGTAATATCAGTAAAAGACCAGGCTAAGTGTCCAGGTCATCACTTTTATATGTTCCTAGATGAAAAGATGAGGAGTAAACGAAGCATTCTGATCTCCAATGCTCTCCAGAGCACCACTTACTTTAAAGATGGTAAATGGAGCTCCAAACAAGATTCAGTGCTAAAAAGAACAGCACTAAATCTGTGGATCTTATTTGATCTCAGCACCCATATGTCGGTTCACAAGTCTTTGTACTCTAGTTGTAATTTCCTGTGGTAACCTCGGCTCTCATCGGGAATGCATATACCTACATGTTGATGAAATATTCACACAGAAAATCTATACAAGCAAGAAAAATAGAAATATATAAACATGGGAGGCTATAACCATGTACCTGCTCATGAGATACCCTAGGTTTGCTCAGACTTGAGGCAGGTCCCTCAAGGGAATGTAAGCTGAGGATTTGGACAGAGAAACATGGGGAAGCAGAGACTTTAGAGTTCTAGTGGAAGCTTATTGTGACTGAAAACCCCAAGACACCAAGAGATGGAGAACATGGAACATTTTAACCAGGTGCATATGGACTTTCTCCTCAGCCATTAGCTCTCCCTGATTTGCACCAGAGAAAGCATAATAGCATTCATGTTGTGGGCACTGAATGAGTTTTCTAGAGAAATCTTGGAGCTGCAAGTGAGGACCTGAAGGAGAAAATAGAAGATAGGAAACCTTGCCAATCTTCCTATAGTTTATTGTCCTGAGCACAGGCCCCTCAGTACGTGCTCTGGGAGTTCAGCCTGATTGGGATAAACTTTATGTGCACATGTTCTTGGCTGAGTTAAATGCCAAATTTAAACAGTGTCTGAAGGAACATGGGATGAGGAAATTGAGCAATGAGGAAGGAATAAATTTCCTGGTCTTGGTGAGGTTTTAGGTAGAAGGTTGCTAATATCTTTCCTTTTCACTAAGGCTCAAGGTAATTAAGTAAGTCGTCCTGAAGAAAAATGCAAAAGTGTTTTGGTCATGCTGGCTTATATCTGAAGTCTTGATACTTTGGATAGAGACAGAAATATACCATGACTTTTATCCTGTTTTGATTTTATAGTGAGACCTGGTCCCACTAAAGGAAGTTCTAGATAGGAGAAGAGGAGTGTTGGTACTTCTCCATCAACAAGCAGAGAACCTCTCAGGTGCTTTCACTAGCACACTTATAGAGCTGTTTCTCCTTCCTGCTGCTGACATTTTCCTGTTATCATAATAACTGGGATTTGTAGTCTATGAGATGCCAGGTATAATGACATATCTGAATAAAAATCATGTGGGTTTTTTTTTTTGAGGTAGGATATCTATTTAAGGCAGGCTAGCGACATGATTTTCTTGCATCAGCTTCACAGAGCTTTGGGTGACAATGATGTTGATGTTCTATTTAGGCCAGAGTTAGTGATACAGAATGCTCAAGTTCTGGAGCACCAAAATCCACAAATCATTAATGTAGCTGCTAGAAGCTAAAAGATGATACACAGGTAGGCAAAGACACAGGTGACAATAAACAAAAGCTTATTGCACACAACATAGGTCAATGCCCTGCTCTCTCTGGCCACTTACCTTTCTATAGCCAATAGAGATTTAGTGGGAGCAGAAGAATGAAGTTCTCCACAGACTGACTGGAGCCACCTGAGGATACAGAGATTCTAAGCTGAATGAGGAAGTGGAATGCTTGTCAGTTACTATTGAGTGCCTCTCCCCTCCCTGACTTTCTGGATAGATGGCTGTAACACTGGCCACCACACTAGTTGTCCATTTGGCATTCCAGGACTCTTAGCAATTTCATTCAGCAGTATCTGTAAGAGAAAACATGATTGTACAGTGGTTGGAATCCCACACATTATGATGGAAGACCAGGGAAAGGAGGAAGCAGTGGATGCTACAGTTTTCATGAACTAACACCCAAGCTTGATTTCATGGAGACAAGGGGCAGTTTCTCATGTGCACAGTAAAGAAAATGGTGATACAATTATAAAAATATTAGTTGAAGTATGTGTGCGTACATGTGCCTTTACATCACAGGAGGTTTCTCCACTTATGTGCAATATATGAGTATGTATACAAGTGAGGGTCTTCATGAGTGTGAGCATATACTTGTAGACGTTAACATTCATCCATGTGTTCTTTGGTCTGTGTGTGCTCTCCCTGCCTCTAAGCATATAGCCTATAAGGATAAAGCAAAGAACTTGTTGTCAGGGATTCTACTGCTGCCCTGGGATCCTTTTACCACAGCTCAAAGGGCATCCAAGCAAGAGAGAGATGTGGGAAGGCTGGGATGAACTTGAAAGCCTAGAGGGCCCATGGTCTTCAGAAGAGGGATGGAGGCTTCTCTGGATTCTCTGTGAAAAAATCCTAAAAGTGTCTATTTCTCAGCTTACTCCTCCATACACCCACGAAGCTGCAACCCATGCTGTTTTGGAGATATGCATTGTTGAGTGCATGGGGAAAAGCAGGGCTTTTCACAGACAAGCTTACAATATAAAGAACACAGAGATTTCTGTATAGGTCAAATCTGTAGGCCTTTTGATGAGACAGACTCTCAGCTATCTCAATTAAACTTACTTCAAGTTGTTCAACAATCTACCTACCCACGTGGTTCTCACTGACTGTTTACAGCTCTTTTTCCTATCTTCTGTCTTCATCAGTATCTTTTGATACTTCTGAATCTGCTTTTGCCCCTTTTGTCTCTCTCCTCCCTGGTCAACCCCAGTAATTTCTGACCCAACTATTGGCTGTCAGATATTTATTATTAGCACTCAACAGTAAGACAGTGCCAGAACATCTTCTGGGTTGCCATCAGGCAATGGCAGGTGGGAAAGGACAAAATTTGCAAGTCTGAAACCCAGTGATGGGTCATAGAAATGGCAGTATCAAACTCCTGCCTTCGCTGGGCTGGGGTGGCACATGCCTGTAATCCCAGCACTTTGGGAGGCAGAGGCAGGTGGATTTCTGTGTTCAAGGCCAGCCTGGTCTACAGAGTGAGTTCCAGGACAGCCAGGGCTATACAGAGAAACCCTTTTTCAAAGAAAAAAAATCCTACCCTCACTTTGCTCTTTGTCAGTACAGAATTCACAATTGAAAATGAACACACACCTTCATACAAAGTAAGTAATGCCACCACAACAATTGGTGGATGTGCTCACAGCATGCAAATGTGGAGGACAGAAGACAATCTAGGGTGTTCCTTTTGGGATGGCTCTACTTTTACAGTTGTGAGCCAGCTGATGAGGTGCTAGCAATTAAATTCAGTTCTTCTGCAAGAGCAATGCATGCTCTTAATCACTAAAGTGTCTCTCTAACCCTCATCTAACATATTTAACATTTGTTTGTGTGTATCTTTGTTTGATATGGAGCATTAGTGGTATGAAGTGTGCACATTAGCAGACAATATCGGGAAGGGAGTTCTATTCTTTAATCTTTATATTGAATTTGGGAATGAAACTAAAGCTGACAAACAGAAAATCACAAGAAATTACGACATAGCAAACCAAAAGAAGAAGAGAGCTTAGGAGAAGACAGAAGATTCTGAAACATATTTTTACATATTTAGGAGTCACCTAAAAATACTGTATTGAAAGCTGTGTTTGGGGAAGACTTTGTAGAACTCTTTAGACCCTATGGTTCCTGCTTCAGTCTCGGTTTGTACCAATCAGCTTTGATCAGTTGACTTAGAAGGTTTTAATCTTCATGTGTCTAGTGTCTCCTCTGGCAATTGTACTATTTCTACTTATTTTTCTACTTCAGGGTTCCCTGAGCTCCTCCAATGAGGGGTGTTTAATGGAGATATCTCATTTGGATTGTGTGCAGCTCTCTTTCTCTCTCTCTCTCTACTCCCCTCCCTCCCTCCTTCCTCTCCCCCCCTCTCTCTGTGTGTTTCTGTCTGTTTGTTTCACTGTCTCTCTGCCTGCATAATGTCTGACTGTGGGGTTTTGCATTTGTTGACATCAGATACAGGAGAAACCTTCTCTGATGGATGAATAAGGCACTGACCTATGAGTATAGCAGAATATCATAAAAGGGAATTATTTTGTTCACTGTATTCATTTGTGTATTTATTTTTAGATCTGTAGGATTGATATTAAGTATTCTGAATATCTAGTTTCCTTTCCTTGGCCACTTAAGCAGGGTCTGATATATGTAACTCCCTTGAGGTTCAGGAGTGGCTAAGCCCCTCCCCTGAGCACCTCCAACTGCCAGGTTCCACAGAGAGAACACTCTAACTGCCCTACAGGCTGGCCTCAGTTTCCCCATCCACACTCCATCCTCACAGAGTAGCCCAAGCACAGAAGTCGAAATCGCAGCCATCCCTACCCCAGAAAGCTCTGTGCCCAGCCCCATGAACAGGTTTATATCCCTGTCTTGGATTAAGTTTTTCGATGCTTTGCATTTGAGCAGAGGCAGCCGCACCAGAGGAAGTTAAGTTTGCTTCTTCCTCCCAGCCCCATTCCCCAGGAAGAAGACTCGAACTCAAAATATATTTATATATACACTCGTCATATAGTTAGGCTCATTTCTCACTTATTCATAACAAAAATTAAGCGATTTAGTCTAATTGATATTCGGCTGGGAGTCTGTTTACCTTTGCTCAGATAACGTGGGCCTGTTTTGTCAGTTTCCCAGGAGAATCTTCCACCCAGCACTCTCCCAGAATCCTTTCTGCCTCCTGTATGTCCCGCCTCCTACATTGTGCCAAAGCTATAGGCCATCAGACTTTAATTGACAGGTGCCTCATCCACACAGATAGAAGATATTCTCTCCACACAGCCCTCTGGGTTTTTCCTTCCCAATAAAATTTTTGTGTGAGAATTTTGGGCTGTGTGACTCTATAGAATTCCTTGCCTTCTGATTGCCAGGTTACTTTTCTATCCCCGCTGTAACATGTACAGGGGGGTTCCATCTCATATGACATGAACTCAGATTGTTTGGTTACTCCCACATCTTTTGTGTCACTATTGTTGTAGCATATTTTCAGTTAAGATATTAAAAATATTTTTACATTTCTTGGTTATATAAGTGTAAGTATTTTGCATGAATATTTGTGTGTGTGTGTGTGTGTGTGTGTGTGTGTGTGTGTATACAGTGCATATCTATTGGCTACAGAGGTCAGAAAATTGTTTCCAAGTCCCTTGAAAATACAGGAAGTTAGAGGCAGTTCTGAGCCATTCTATCAGAGCTGGAGCCCAAACCAAGGTCTTCCAGACAAACAGCCAATGGTATTAATCACTAAGCCAACCTCCCAATCTGTCTCTTGTTTTCTTTCTGCATCAACTGAAAGATACTTGAGGCATAAGAAATAATATTAAAATAAAATAGATTATCTCTACTTTCTTATTTTGGACATTACACATAGAAAAACATGATCATACAGGTTACCTAAAATGAGGAGCCAAGATGACATGCATAGGAGAAAAATGATATTTAGATATATTTGCTCTGTTTACTCTTTGGTGTATATCTCTGACTGATTTTAGTGAATTATTCACTCCATGAAGATTTGCTAATTTTTACTGTTCAGGAAAAAGAGAAATAATAACACATTTAGATGTATTTCAAAGATATTTACTACAAATTAGAAAATGGTTTCAGAATGCCATTATAATCAAGTTGTGCTTGGCTCCAAAATGATGAATGTAGATATTTCCTTCCCTTGATTTCACAGTTTATGGTTTTCTAATGTAACAAAGATAACTATTTTAACTAAGTGTAGGATCCAGAATATCAGCTGCCAATCACGAAGCAACCACTTCAGAAGCACTTTTCCCCGGTTATAATTGAGAGTGATTGTTTGCAGGGCTGAGACTGCTTGGTGAACAATTAAGTAGGATGCATTCCATTGTCATGGTGCTAAATGAATGACATAATCCATGTCCATAAAGAGGGAAACATTTTGTTCAAAGACTCTCAATAACAATTATAATACAGGCTTCTTCAGAAACAACTTCCAGGATATAAAACAGCAAGGGAGGGGACAGAGAGGAAGAAGACTATGGAATTCTACCCTCTGGAACAGGCAGTAGGCAGGGAAAGATATTTTATTAATATACAAGAATAGTTATATGGAATCCATTGATCTTAGATGGATTAATGTCAACTCTCTGAAGTTTTCAATAAGTTTTAATAACATAATGTTTAAGCCTATATTTAGAAGACATCCTAAAAAATTTAAAAGTCACAACTTGTTGATGCTAATAATAATAATCTCTCTGTGTGTGTGTGTGTGTGTGTGTGTGTGTGTGAATGTCACATTGTAGCCCTATATAGTAACTCACATGTTATATTATATATAATATATTATATTATATTATATTATATTATATTATATTATATTATATTATATTATATTATATTACAATATAATGTGTCCTGCCAACAAATTGCGCAGAGACAATGATAGAGACCGAGGGAATGGTAAACCAATGATTGGCCCAAATTGATACCCATCCCATTGGCAATAACCAGTCCTGAAACTATTAATGATACTCCTTTATGCTTACAGACAGGAAGTTACTCTAACTGTCCTCTGAGGGACTATCACCCAACGGAAATAGAGGCAGACTTGCTCCCAAACTTTAGATAGATTTTGTGGAGTCTTATTGCAAATTTATCCAACTATGAAGATGATGAATTTAATATTGTACTTTCATCCACAGAGATGATTCAAAGTTGCATGAACATAGAAATAGAGGAACATGCAGAATGCCCACATTATCATACAGTTTAGGATTAGTGGGGACAACATGTACGTTGTACTTTTCAGATGGTTATTGCATTTAATATAAGAATTTGAGTGTTATTCCTGCTACCTGTTGGACACTATTACAGTTGTTACTATTGGTAACAACTAAAAAGAAATGTATTAAAGGTTATTTAGTTCTCTTACATAGCAACAAAATATGGCCAAACTTATTCTCAGAATCCATCTACCTCCAGGATGTCTTCTCTATTAAAAACTCAAAAACAAACAAATGAAGAACAATAACAACAACAAAAAATCAGAAGAACAAAGCAATGAAAAAATGAAATAATCAATGATATTTTTCTTATACCCTTATTTATTTCCCTATATCATCTATGGTACTCTACAGAACATATACAGAACCTACCATCTCTTTGTGTAAGGGTACATGATTCACCTAAGAAGGAAATACTGCACACTATTCTGTATAAGTTATTCTGTATAAAATGTATACTTATTCTGTATAAGTTCAACATGCTGGGGTCTCGCCATTACCAAGGTAGATGACCAAGGGAGCTTGCAGGCACATGAGTGTATTCCAGGATAGGAGACCTCTATCTTACTCCATCTTAAAGGCATTCATTACCAGGCATGGGAGCTGGAACTTGTTACTGGGGAGATCTGGAAACTTGCCTAACCAATGTTCTTGCTTCAGGCTAAGTAACTGGGCACTTTCTAGTTTTTGACAAACTGCCTGGAGCCTGAGATTTTTTGTACCTGACTTGCCTGGACTTGCCCAGTTGTTTAGTCTTAGCCTCATAAACTGCCAGTTTGAAACCTGTCATGGAGTCAGCCTAGCCTTCTCACATGAAGCCAAACACTATTCAAATGATTACAGTGTGCCATAGCTACTTTTTTTCTTTATCTCTTTACGTTTTTCTTTTCTCAGGAGTTTTTTTATGCACAACTTCTAAAGTTTCCCATTCTCTCACAACAACAGCACTTTTGCCATACTCTCCTAGTACCTGTGCCTGGGGCAATGTCACCTGAAATTTGCATTTGTTTAGCTCAATGCACATTTTGTTACCCTTTCTTCTCTGCAGACTCTCAGATTCCACCTTTTCAATTGTTAAACATCTCATTGAAGGCTTTGTGACAACTCTGTGTAAACTTGAAACCAGAAAACCAAGACTCTGATTTAAAATCACAGCTCTTAATGATAGAGAACTTTAAGAAGGACACAAATAACTCCCTTAAAGAAATACAGACCCAGAAATGAACCCACACACCTATGGTCACTTGATCTTCCACAAAGGAGCTGAAAACATGAAATGGAAAAAGATAGCCTTTTCAACAAATGGTGCTGGTTCAGTTGGAGGTAAGCATGCAGAAGAATGTGAATTGATCCATTCTTATATACTTATACTAAGCTCAACTCCAAGGGGATCAAGGGTCTCCACATAAAACCTGACACGCTGAAACTAATAGAAAAGAAACTGGGGAAGACCATTGAGGACATGGGCACAGGGGAAATGTTCCTGAACAGAACACCATTAGCTTATGCTATTGACAAATGGGACCTCATAAAATTACAAAGTTTCTGTAAGGCAAAGGACACTGTCAAAAGGACAAAAACGTCAACCAACAGATTGGGAAAGGATCTTCACCAACCCTAAATCCGACAGAGGGCCAATACCTAATATATACAAAGAACTCAAGAAGGTAGAGCCCAGAGAACCAAATTACCCTAATTAAAAAGTGGGGTATAGAGCTAAACAAAGAATGTTCATATGAAGAACTTCAGATGACTGAGAAGCACCTTAAGAAATGTTCAACATCATTAATCATTAGGGAAATGCAAATCAAAAGAACCCTGAGATTTCACCTCACACCAGTCAGATTGGCTAAGGTTAAAAACTCAGGAGACAGCATGTGTTGGCAAGGATGTGGAGGAAGAGGAACACCCCTCCACTGCTGGTGGGATTGCAAGATGGTACAAACACTTTGGAAATCAATCTGGTGGTTCCTCAGAAATCTGGGCATGACACTTACGGAGGACTCTGCTATACGACTCCTGGGCATATACCCAGAGGATACCCCAGCATGCAATAAGCACACATGCTCCACTATGTTCATAGAAGCCCTGTTTGTAATAGCCAGAAGCTGGAAAGAACCCAGGTGTCCCTCAACGGAGAAATGGATACAAAAAATGTGGTATATTTATACAGTGGAGTACTATTCAGCCATTAGAAACAATGAATTTATGAAATTCGTAGACAAATGGATGGAGCTGTAGAACATCATACTAAGTGAGGCAACCCAGTCTCAAAAGATCGATCATGGTATGCACTCACTGGTAAGTTGATATTAGCCTAGAAACTTGGAATACCCAAAACATAATTCACATATTAAATGATGTCCAGAAGAATGGAGGAGTAGTCCCTGGTTCTGGAAAGACTCAGTGCAGCAGTAAAAGGGAATACCAGAACAGGGAAGTGGGAAGGGGTGGATGGGGCAATAGGGGGAGGGAGGAAGGCTTATGGGACTTTCGGGGAGTGGGGAGCCAGAAAAGCTGAAATTATTTGAAATGTAAATAAAAAATATATCGAATTACATCTGGAACAACAAAAAACCCAGGATAGCTAAAACTAGTCTCAGCAACAAAAGAAAGTCTGGGGGAATCAGTATCCCTGACCTCAAGCAATACTACAGAGCAATAGTGTTAAAAACTACATGGTATTGGTACAGTGACAGGCAGGAGGATCAATGGAGCAGGATTGAAGATCCAGAAATGAACCCACACACCTATGACCACTTGATCCTCGACAAAGAGGCTGAAAACATCCAATGGAAAAAAGATAGCCTTTTCAACAAATGGTGCTGGTTCAACTGGAGGTCAGCATGCAGAAGAATGCGAATTGATCCATCCTTGTCTCCTTGTACTAAGCTCAAATCCAAATGGATCAAGGACCTCTACATAAAGCCAGACACTCTGAAGCTAATAGAAAAGAAACTGGGGAAGACCCTTGAGGACATCGGTACAGGGAGAAAGTTTCTGAACAGAACACCAATAGCGTATGCTCTAAGAGCAAGAATTGACAAATAGGACCTCATAAAATTACAAAGTTTCTGTAAAGCAAAGAACACCATCAAAAGGACAAATCGGCAACCAACAAATTGGGAAAAGATCTTCACCAACCATACATCAGATAGAGGTCTAATATGCAATATATACAAAGAACTCAAGAAGTTATACCCCAGAAAACCAAATAACCCTATTAAAAATGGGTACAGAGTTAAAGAAAGAATTCTCACCTGAAGAACTTCGGATGGCTGAGAAACATCTTAAAAAATGCTCAACTTCATTAGTCATCAGGGAAATGCAAATCAAAACAACCCTGAGATTTCACCTTACACCAGTCAGAATGGCTAAGATTAAAAAGTCAGGAGACAGCAGGTGTTGGAGAGGATGTGGAGAAAGAGGAACACTCCTCCACTGCTGGTGGGGTTGCAAATTGGTCCAACCACTCTGGAAATCAGTCTAGTGGTTGCTCAGAAAACTGGGCATGTCACTTCCGAAAAATCCTGCTATACCACTCCTGGGCATATACCCAGAGGATTCCAAAGCATGTAATAAGGATATATGCTCCACTATGTTCATAGCAGCCCTATTTATAATAGCCAGAAGCTGGAAAGAACTCAGGTATCCCTCAACAGAAGAATGGATGCAAAAAATGTGGTACATCTACACAATGGAGTACTATTCAGCCATTAGAAACAATGAATTCATGAAATTCTTAGACAAATGGATGGAGCTGGAGAACATCATACTAAGTGAGGTAACCCAGTCTCAAAAGATCAATCATGGTATGCACTCACTAAAAAGTGGATATTAGCCTGGAAAACTGGAATACCCAAAACATAAAACACACATCAAATGAGGTACAAGAAGAATGGAGGAGTGGCCCCTTGTTCTGGAAAGACTCAGTAAAGCAGTATTCGGCAAAACCAGATCGGGGAAGTGGGAAGGGGTGGGTGGGAGGACAGGGGGAGAGAAGGGGGCTTATGGGACATTCGGGGAGTGGGGGTCCAGAAAAGGGGAAATCATTTGAAATGTAAATAAAAAATATATCGAATAAAATAAAAATACATCAGAAAAAAAGAAGAAAAAAGAGAGAAGAGACAATATCAAGGTAGAATATTGGACATACCTGGGGGAGTGAGAGAAACACTTCCTTCATAAAGCAAAGGGTGCTTCTATAACATTTTGGGAGTTATCTTAGTGCATAAGCTGATGGAGATGTTTGGGAAGGAATGGAAATCTAAAGAAAATGAATAACAATTACTTTTACTGCCTGTTCAGGTAAAAGTAAGGGTTAGTGTGGCTATTAACAATCTGGATAGGAGTCACTAGTCAACGGAGTTCCATTTTCTTTTCCTGTAGGCAAGGGAAATGACTCTAATCTTTGAACAAGATTTATTTTTATTAATTTTTTATAAATACTAATTTTGGTTTTGATCTTTTTGTTTGTTTGATTCTAACCACCAGGAATCCATATGTAATCTATCTTGAGCTGGGCAAATCTTGGGATTTTAGAATATATGGACTCCCTGAGAACTAATTAGATTTAATTTTTAGGAGAATCTGGTTATTCCCTTGACCTCAACATAAATTAGCTACATAAACTTTATTGAATCCTAATAAGTGCGTGTCTTCTTCTATAGGCTTCAAAAATTCCTGTGATTTTTGCATTTATTAGACTCTAAGGTTCACAGTGCTGATGAAGTCTACATGCTGTCCTTTTCACATTCACTTTGAATAGGTTTAAAAAACTAGAAACTGAGTACCTTTGGAGATGTATATATATCCTAATATTTTACACAAATAGTTCTCATATTGTTGCACATATATTATTGTGGTTATCTATCTATCTATCTATCTGTTTATCTATTTATTTATCTATCTATCTGTTTGTGAAAATACGTTATTCCTTACAATTTTTCAAACAATTACAAAAAATATTTTTGAAGCCACTAAGAATAAAGAAAGGCAATGTATGTGTCAGTGTGTCAAATGACATGAGCCTTAGATAATTGACACCACAATTGTCCATCAGTCTGACTACTAAATGAGCCTCAGACCGCAGTAGTTTGTCTACCAACTTTAGTCACCAATTTGATGTTTAATAGGAAGAAGGCAAAATAAAATTTAAATTCTATTGATAGATTCTCACTTCCAGGCTCCACAGAAAAGGTATTTTTATATCTAATTTGAATCTCATAATAGACTAACGATATCAGGAATCATTATGTATTTATTCCTCCACAAAATGGATTTCCCACTTCTTGGTCACTTTTTGGAAAAATATTATTTGTTGTTGTAAAAAATGCTGCATCTGTGATTTAAAGTCTCTTACTCTAATTTGATGGAAGTGATGAATCTCGGCCAATGTGGTGAAGGAGATAGTGTTACAGCGGTCTTGAATGACATCAGCTTTTTACCTCCATCTTCCCTTCTTCCCCGTGTAGCCAACTCTCCTTTCCTTTGGTAAGAGCTCCTTTCTGAACATGGATGATGTCTGGGAAGTTGGCCAGGTGCCCCTGATACAATGCTAACAGTCCATGATCAGGTCCATGGCCTGCCTGGGCTGCTCAGCAAAGAGTTCTCTGATGGCGTCATAGGCGTCTCCAGGGAAAGCAATGGCCTGGTTCAGACCCGCGGACAAGGCCTGCTGATGCAGCTCAAAGGCTTAGCTGCGGCCCAGGAAGGACTGGCCCACCTTCTGATGCTCCTTCTTGAAGCCAGTCACCTGCTTGCGCATGCGAACTCGTTGGCAGTGTGGTTGAGCTGCAGCGCGCTGTCATCCATCTTGGGGAAGGATTTGAAGCAGTCTTTCTTGCTCTCCACCTCCTGCAGGTCCAGGGCTGCGGCAGGTGGTGTGCTCAGAGTGAGGAAGAAGTTGGAGCCACCATCTCAGCCTTCTCAGCCTTCTGCTTACCCTGTTTCCAGGTCTTCTCATCAGTGCTGCTGGGACAGCTCAGGAAATGCTGGAAGACATGGCACTGCGCCAGCACAGGGTGGCTGGCCATGTGGTTCATCCAGCAGATCAGACCCTTCCTGCGCTTGGAGATGAAGTCCTCCTCGAAGCGCCTGGTGGCCTGCTTCTCAGGCAGATGGGGCACCGAGATGACGGGAAATTTCTCTGCCAGGCAAGCACACAGCCAGTCCAAGTGCTGATAGCACCTGTGCGCGGGCACCTGGGTATGCATGAGCACCAGCTTGTAAGAGATGCAACTCTTCAGTCCTTGAACTTGGTCTGCTCGGTGGGGTCGTAGATGGTGCACTGGAAAGGGTAGGGGCTCTCCTGCCACTCGGGCCGTAGGGACCCAGCACCATGCACACAGCTTGTCCCCATCCTTCAGGAAGCCTGATGCCTCTCTCAGCACCAAGGCCTCCCGGCCCGACCTGACAGAGGTGGAGAAGTGATTAAGGTTGAGGCTCACCGAGGCGGAGCTCTTGGCTCCAGACACTTGCTGAGGCTGGGGAACCGAGTAGCCGCGTGAGCCCAGCGACAGGTCCCAGCCTGTGGACAGAGGTACCCGCTGGCTGCGCTGCCACCCGCTGCTGCGGAGCCTGCGCGGTCTGGGTACGCGCCGCTGCCCAGAGCGCCTGGCTGGCTCATCAGCCACCTTGGGGCTGTCATCCCACTCATCATTCCAGTCATCATCTCTGCCTAGGCTGGCCTGGTGACCAGGGAGGAGCTGCTGGGGCGACGGCTGTAGGGCGCCCCTGCTGGAAGGAAGCTGGCGATGCCAGCTGCCAGCAGCTGGAAAGCAACGGGCAGAGGCTCAAAGCCGCCCGGGTGGCGCGGTGGCCACGGCTGCTGATCCCTTCGAGCCAGCCCTCCACATCCTGATCACTGCACAAGCTCAACACCTCCTGTGCCTGCAGTGAGATCTCAACGGGGTTCTCCGACTTAAAGCCTTAGAGAGCCCTGGCACGCAGCGCCACGTTCCCGAGCCCCGCGCCCTGAGCTCGGGCCAGTCGGAGGGCCCAGTGGTCACTATCCGTGTCCCTGAACGCAAAGGGAGCTTGGAAGGAGCTTGGAAGGCAGCACAAGTACCGCTTCCTGCTTCACTCTAGCCCTCCCTGCAGATCTGCTCTGCTAGCAGGAGCTACTGCTGCACAGGCCGCTTCTGGCCAGGGTGGGGCCCGGGCCTCCCCACAAGGTTTTCTTACCACTGGTCCCTTTGCATGTCTGTGCCTAGATGAGTACAGAAAGTGAATCTCTAAGTGTCCTTGTTGCAATGCTTACATTCCATTCCATGTCTGACCCAGACACACACATTTTCTTCACTTCTCCTATTAGATCCTGCCCTATTATTCTCACCACTCCTTGCTTGTTGGTCTAAGTGAAGACACAGATTAGGTCTTTTCATATCACAGCTGGCCCTGTACACATAGACACAACTCAATCCCCAGACCGACTTGCTACTAGCCAGAGCAGAGTTGTAAGTGAGGTGGTACTATCAGTACAGGACTAGGCTGAGGGGCCAGGTCATCACTTGTAAATGTTCCTAGATCAAAACATGAGGAGGACACAAAACATTCTGATCTCCAATGCTCTGTGGAGTAGAAATTAATTTATGGACAGCGGGTGAGGCTCCAGACATGGCTCAGTACTCAAAAAACATCTCATTCAATCGGAACTTATTTCATCTCAGCACCTATATGTTTGCACATAAGTTCTCTACTCAATTTCTAATTTCCTTGGGTAACCTTGGCTCTAATAATGAATTCATATACCTACATATCGACCAAAAATTCACATGCACAAAGTCTTCTGAAAAAAAAATTAGAAATCCATGAACATAGAACTCTGTAACCATGTACCGGCTCAGGAGACTGCCTGGGTCTCCTCAGTCTTGATACATGTACCTAAGGGGAGGTGGGGTGGGGGATCAGGCAGAGAACCCATGGGGAAGTAGAGAGTGTGGAGTTCTAGGGGAAGCTTAAAGTCCCTGAAATTCCCAAGACAGCAAAAGATGGAGAATATGGAATATTTTAGCCAGGTGTGTATGGACACACTTAAAGAGCAGTTTATCCTCCTTGTTGCTGACATTTTCCTGTTAGCATAGTAAGAGGCATTTGTAGTCTATGAGGTGTCAGGTATAGTGACCTGTCTGAATGACAATCATGCATTTTTGAGGTAGGATATCCATATAAGGCAGGCTGGCCACATGTTTTCTTGCCTCAGCTTCAGTGAGCTTTGAGTGACAGTGATGTTGATGTTCTATTTAGGCCAGGGTTACTGATATAGCATGCTCAAGTTCTGGAGAACCAAACTCCACAAATCACCAATATAGCTGCCATAAGCTAAAAGATACTAAATGGTTACACAAAGGCACAGGTGACAAGAAAGACTCATTGCTCACAAGCTCTGTTGCTGTGATCTCTTAGGCAACTTACCTTTAAATGGTCAAGAGAGATTCAGAGGGAGCAGCGGGATGAAGTTCTCCACAGACTGAATGGAGCCACCTGAGGAGACAGAGATTCTAAGATGAATGAGGGAAGTGGCATGCCTGTCACTTACTGTTGAGTGCCTCTCCCCTCTGCATTGTGAGAGCACTATGCATCTATCTCCATCTGTGACATGGCTTTCTAGATAGACGTACCAGGCTGAAAGATTGGCCACCACACTGGTCCTGCAGTTGGCATTCCAGGACCCTTACAGATTTTATCCAGAGATATCTGAAAGAGAGAACATGATTGGACAGCTTTTAGGGTCCCACACATTGTTTGAAGTCCAGGAAAAGGAGGAAGCAGTGGATGCCACAGTTATTTATCATGAACTAACACACAAGTCTGGTTTCATGGTGACTCAGGGCAGTTTCTCAAGAGTACAGTAGAGAAAATGGCTATACAATTGTAAACAACCATTTTGCAGTATGTGTGTCTACATGTGCCTCTCTCTCACGGGAGGTTTCTCCAATTGTGTGTGATACATGAGTATGTACAGAGATGAGGGTCTCCATGAGTGAGAGATTATGCTTGTAGATGTGAGCATTCATACATGTGTACTTAGTTCTGTGTGGGCCTTCTCTGCCTCTATGCATACAGCACAACGAATAAATCAAAGATTTTGTTCTCAGGGGCTCTATTGCTGCCCTGAGAGCCTGTTACCAAGGCTCAAAGGGTATTTGAGCAAGAGAAAGATGTGGGAAGGCTGGGCTACACTTGTCAGGCAGGAAGGTCAATTGTGTTTGGAAGAGGGATGGAAGCTTCTCTGGATTCCCCTATTTAGGAAACCATGAAATTGTCTATCAGTTTAATCATCCATACACCCAAGAAGCTGCATCACATACTGTTTTGCAGGTGTGTATTGTTGTGAGCATAGGTGAAAACAGGGCTTTTCACAGAGCAGCTTACAGCATAAATAAAACAGAGATTTCTGTATAGGTCAAAGCTGTAGGCATTTTGATGGGATAGCTCATTTAAACTTACTTCAAGTTGTACAACAATCTACCTACCCATTTGGTTCTCACTGTTTACAGCTCTGTTCCCTATCTTCTGCTTCCATCAGTATCTTTTCCTACTCCTGCATCTGCTTTTGTCCCCTCTGTCTGTCTCGTGCCCTGGTCAACCCCAGTAGTTTTGACCTCTCTATTGGCTGTCAGATATTTGTAATTAGCAATCAGCAATAAGGCAGTGCCAGAATATCTATTGGATTTCCACCAGGCAATGACATTCACATTTTGAGCAGCTGTAGATCAGCAAAATTTAAAATCTAAAACACAGTGATGGTTCAGAAATGACAGCATCAAACTCCTGCCATCACTTAGCTCTTTGTCACTACAGATTTAACAATTGAAAATACAGCGATGTACCTTCATATACAGTAAGGAATGTCAGCTGAACAGTGGGTGGATATGTGCACACAGCATGCGAATGTGGAGGTCAGAAGACAATTTCAGATGTTGCTTTATGTTACCTTCCACTTTCATAGTTGTGAGTCAGCTTATGAGGTACTAGAAACTACAGTCGGGTCTTCTGAAAGAGCAGTACATGCTCTTTTTTTTTTTTAATTTTTTTTATTTTCTATATTCTTTGTTTACATTCCAAATGATTTCCCCTTTCCCTGATCCCCCATCCCTATATGTCCCATAAACCTTCTATCCCTTCTCCAATCACCTCCCTCCTTTTTCTCTGTCCTTAGTACATGCTCTTAATCACTAAAGCATCTCTCTAACTCTCATCTAAGATACTTAGCATTTATTGGTTTGTTTGTTTGATATGGATCACTAAAGGGATAAAGGTTTGGAGGCCAGCAGATAATTTTAGGAAGGGGGTTCTCTTCTAGATCTGTATATTTATTTTCAGAAATGAAACTTAGAAAAGCTCAACAAAGTAAGACTTAGCAAACAGACGGAAGGAAAGAGCTTAAGAGAAGACACAAGAAACTGAGACATATTTTTACACATTCAGGAGTCCTATAAAAATACTAAACCGAAAGATAAGTTTGGGGAAGACTTGTTTGCATACCCCAGTACACCCTATGTTTGCTGCCTCAGTGTCTGTGTGTACAAATAAGCTTTGATCAGTTGACTTAGAAGGCTTTGTTCTCCTTGTGTCTAGTCTATCTTATGGAAAGTATATTATTTATTCTTATTTTTCTACTTCAGGATTTCCTGAACTCTGAGGAGAGGTACTTAATGGAAGTATCTCATATGGAGTGGTGTGCTTCTCTCTCTCTCTCTCTCTCTCTCTCTCTCTCTCTCTCTCTCTCTCTCTCTCTTCTCTGTGTGTGTCTGTCTGTCTGTTGGTCTTTCTGTATGTATCTCTGTCTCTCTATCTCATAATGTCTGATTGTTTGTATTTGTTCCCATCAGATACATGAAAAACCTCCTCTGATGGCTAAATGAGGCACTGAGTATATCAGAATATCACAAGAACCAACTAAATTGTTACATTTATTTATTTATGCATGTATTTTTAGATCTGTAGGATTGATATCACTTAAGTATTTTGAATATCTACTTTCTGTTCTTGGCCACTCAAGCAGTGTCAGATATGAGTGTAAATCGCTTGAGGCACAGGAGTGGCAAAACTCCCCTGAGCACCTCCAACTGCCAATTTCCTCGCAGAGAACACTCTAACTGCCCTCCAGGCCAGCCTCAGTCTTCCCCATCCACACTCCATCCTTAAAGAGTAGCCCAAGCACACAAGTCGAAATCCCACCAATCCCTATCTTCAAAGATTTGTGCCAAACCCCAAGAACAGGGATATATCCCTGTCTTCTACTCAGTTTGTTTCTGGCTTTCATCTGAGCAGAGGCAGCCAGCCCAGTAGAAGTTAAGTTTGGTTCTTCCTCCCAGCCCCATGCTCGCAGGAATAAGACTCAAACTCAAAATATATTTACAAATACTCTAATCATATAGTTAGGCTAATTTCTGACTTTATCATAACAAAAATTAACCCATTTATTCTAATTCATATTCTGCTGTGTGCCTGGTTACCTTTGCTCAGATACCATGGGTCTGTCTTATCACATATTCTCAGGTGAATCTTCCAATCAGCACTGTCCCAAAATACTTTCTGCTTCCGGTATGCCCCACCTCCTACAGTCTGCCTAAACTATTGGTCAGCAGAATTTAATTGACAGGTGTCTGATCTATACAAACAGAAGATATTCTTTCCATATACCTCTCTGGGTTTTCCCCTCCCAACAAATCTGTTGCGTGAGATTTCTCTGGCTGTGTGACTCTGTGGTATTCTTTGTCTTCTGATTGCCAGGGTACTTTTCTATCCTTGCTGTAACATGTACAGAGCATCCCATCTCATATGACATGGCCTGAACTCAGATGGTTTGTTTACTCCCACATCTTTTGTGTCACCATTGCGGAGCATATTTTGCAGTCAGGATTTTAAAAATATTTTTAGCATTTTTGTTTTTTGAGCATAAGTGTTTTGTATGAATGTGTGTGCGCACCATGTATGTCTATCAGCTATAGAAGTCAGAAGGTCATTTCCAAGACCCTTGGAAATGCAGGAAGTTAGAGGCAGTTGTGGGCCATCCTATGAGAGCTGGAGACCAACCTAGGTCGTCTAGACAAACAGCCAATGCTCTTAATCACTGAGCCAAGCTCCCAACCTGACACTATTTTCTTTCTGTATCAACTGAAAGATACGTGAGGCATAGGAAATCATATTTTCATTTAAACAGAATATCTGTTCTTTCTTGCGTTGGACCTTACAGATTAAAAAAAAAAAGGGTATATGGGTTGCCTAAAATGAGGAGCCATGATAGCATCCTTAGGAGAATAGGATATTCAGCTATACTACGGTTGCTCTTTTTACTCTGTGTTATATATCACTGACGGATTTTAGTGAATTGTTCACTCCATAAAGATTTGCTAAATTTTGCTGATTAGGAGAAACAGAAATAATAACACATTAAGATGTGTTTGAAAGATATTTATTATGAATCAGAAAATGGTTTCAGGATACCATTATCATCAAATTATTCTTGGCTCCAAAATGATGAATGCAACAATTTCCTTCCCTTGATGCCACGGTTTATGGTTTTTCTAATGTAAGAAAACATAACTATCTTGACTAAGTGTAGGATCCAGAATATCAGCTGCCAATCAGGAAGCAACTACTTCATAAGTACTATATCTTGCTTATGATTAGAGTGATTGATTTCAGGGCTGAGACTGTTGGGAGCATATTTACATAGCATGCATTCCACTTTTTTTTGAGGTTCTTAAACAAATTCTTTTCAGTAGCTGAAAAAGTCAGTTTCCTATGGACTGACAGGAATTACATAGAAGTAAGCATTTTCATTCTCCTCAAATGTAGCAATAATTGTAATCTGTACATTCATAAAACAAACAGTGCAATTATAAAACCGTGAAGGTGACATGCATACATTAATGTGCAGTGGGGATGGGGAGGACATAAGCATCTCCAACTTTCCTTACTGCTGTTCTTTGCTAGGTCTTTAGGTAAAAGGGCCGAGTCAGGAGACTTCATCTGGAATGCTGAAATCAAAGGTGAACTTCCTGAAGGCTGCACATTCGTTATCACAGAGAGAATGGAAACGGCCTCCTAGAGCAGTTTGGAAGGATCTAGAGTAGCATGGCTGGGCTTTCAAGCTGGAAATGAATGGGAACAGGGATGCATTTTCTGAAAAACTAAAAAAGATAATGTCTGTAGCTGAGGGTTCTATTTCTATTTCATAGCTGCTACCACATGAGCCCTTCCACCATTTTCAAACTCCTGTCGTTTCTGAGTCGATGCTGTTCAGTGGAGTTGTTTGTATGAGGGCTGGTGAGATGCAGAAGGAAGGATCTGGGTAAATGGCATCTTCCTTGAAGTCTTGGGTCCACGCTCCTCATCCGCATTGGTTGTTATGGCCGTTTCTCTGCCGTGTGAGCAGAGGTAGCAGGGTCCCAGGGTGCTGGGCAAGGTTAGTGCTGCAGTCTCCCTTGGCTGCTCTGGCCACACCTTACTCAGGCTTGCCTGGCCTGGAGCACAACTGCTAGCACTAGAGTCAGTCCACTGGCTCCTTTCTCAGGGCCAGGATGAGACAGGATGTGGAAGAGTAACAAGACGGGGTAACATGGTACCAGTTGGCCTCGGAGCAGAACAGAGAAACACATTTGCACTGATGGAAGTTCAAATTCCCAAAGTTATTCTGAGACAAAAAAAAAGAGGAGCTTTTCTTTGAGCACTGACTTCCCTTCATACACGCAGCCTGTGCACGTTGATCAGCTGAGCCTGGATGCTCTGGGGTGGTCTCCTCGAGCTCAGCTACAATAGCTCTTTTCCAGTGGTGCCACTTTGATGAGACCCAGAGTAAATCCTAGCATGGCTTCACAGTGACTGGGATAATGAAATCACCAGCCAAATGTAATTGCAATTCCATCAACCTTATATTTCACACACAAATTTAGAAAAACAAAGAGGATGAAAAAAAGTATAAAATTAAAAAGAACAAAATTAATTTCTATAAGAAATAAAAATATAGTTACAGTGAGATTTAAGGGAAAAAAGCTACTCAGATCATGAACTTAATTTTATTTTAAATAACTTTAGCTACCTTGCTGTTAACAGAGTAAAAGCAGAAAGAACAGGCTGCCTTCCCTGCAGACTTAATCAGAAAATCATATCTACAATATTGATGGAACTCGGTTCTTGTCCTTCTCCCATCTCATCAAAAATTATTGCATTTTCACCCAAACTGCATTTTGGATTCCTTGATGAATATACTCCTCTCATCCTCTTTCCTGGAGGGTGGTTTCCTTGGTTTACATCCATCTTTATAAAAAGGAGAAGGGGCGCATATGCAGAGGCAAAATATCCTCTTGATGCCAACAGATACAGAGTTGCTTGAAGAAGCTGACTGTACACACGAGCTGCCTGGGTCAGGGGAGGGGGCTGTGGTGGGAGGAGTGGGACAGCCTTTGGTGGACAGACAGGCAAGGCCCACAGGCTCTTCTTCCAGGGAAGGGACGGGCCTGAGCGATGGTTTTCCTCATTACCTCCCAACCTGTTATTTTGGGCCTCCAAAAGCCTTCATCTAGATCAGAAGCCAATGACTGATAATAAAAATAAGAATAATTAACTTTTGCCTCAAGAAATAAGATTGTCCAACTGTTTTGCCTTGTTATTCTTTTCAATATCCAAGGACTTTACAAAGAAGGAAACAAAAACCACTTCTCAATCTCCCACCAAAAGTGAACGTTTGTCTTTCTTTCTTTTTTTTTTTTTTCTCCATATGCTTTAACCGGAAGAATGGCTGCAGATTGAGATATCAAAAATCCCAGAGAACTATATAATATATTCATATAACTCTGCATGTCTCTTATTTAAATTTCACATTCCTTTAAAAGTGCTTATTCAGTCAGTAGCTGCTGAAGGAGGCTCTTCTGCTGGGCCTGGGGGTTCTGTAGTCCTGATGTGGGCTTTTGAGTTCCCAGTGGAGCAGGCTGGTTCAGGTGAGGGTCCCTGCCTACCAAATTCACTGTACACTGGACGTCAGCAAACACCTGAACCTGCTGCACCTGTAGAGCTCCTCTAGTCCTTAGTCACCACAGAAGAACTCTTCTGTCCTCTTGTCCTGGTTTCCATCTGCGTCTTTTGTGAGAATGTCAGTGGATGAGAGCTGGTTGCAGTAGAGGCCTGTGTGTCTCAGTGCTGGATCATTCATCTGCTCAGAGCACACAGCATTCATCCCCGGCATCTGCAGAGAGCTCATTTGCATCTGGACCATCATTAGATTTATGTTCTGAACATTCGCGTTTGCACCTGCCATGGACAAGGTGAAGCTCATGTTGTTGTAAACTGCTGATTGTGCAGGTGCAGGCTGGCTCGGGACAGCTTGACTGAACACATTGTTGTTTCCCATTGCTCCTTGCTGCCAGGCCTTCATGTCTGGTGACTGGTACCCAGAAGTGGGCGGGGTTTGTTGGAGCAGAGAGCTTTGCTGGAGGGGTGCCGGGCATCTGCACCATGGAGCCCCCAGGGCTCAGCATCATGATGAAGCTGGCCTTGCCTTGGGCAACCAGTCCTGATCCCGGATACTGGAAGACATTCTGCTGCATCTGAGGACAGGGCCAGGTGAATGGCGTCAGCCTCCAGCTTGCCCTGCTTGAAGAACAGGCATTTCAGCTGCTCTCCAAGGCAGCCAAGTTCTCCTCCTCCAGGGCCGCCCCGCCGTGCTCGCTGCCCCGCCCCCCACATATTCCCCCTTTAGGGAGCAAATGAAATGAAATTAGTCATGCCCATAAAGAGGGGAACCACTTTTTATTAACAGACTTTCAGTAATACAATTGTAATATAGGCTTTTTCAGACACAACTTCCAGGCTATAAAACAGGGAGGGAGTGGAAGAGAGAGAGGAGGAAGTAGGAATTCTATACTCTGGAACAGGATGCAGGCAGGGAAACATAGTTTATTATTTATACTTATTATTATTAACATATTATTTAAACTATTGACAAGAATAGTTATCTGGAGTCCATTTGATCTAACGTGGTGGATACATGTCAACTCCCTCAAGTATAAATGAAGTATTTAGTAGAATAATGTTCAAGTTTATATTTAGAAGACATCCTTAAAAATTTAAAACTTAGAAATTTTGACAGTAATAATATGTATTTATAAATGTGTATATATGTATGTTTGTATATTAATTGCTATGTAGCCCTACATATTAATTCACTCTGTAGATTAGGCTGGCCTCCATCTAAGTGATTTGCCTGACTCTGCCTCCAGTTCCAGGATTAAAAGTATCTACCACTAATCCAAGCCACTAGCATCAATATTTTAAAAGCCTGAAGAACCAGGTCTACATTAATAGCCTATTAGAACTCCATTCATTCATGTTAAAATTGTGAACTTTAGAAGTTTTCATCTAACAATAGCATAGGAGAGGAAATCTGAAACATTATTACCTTTAGTTGCTTTCTTACACTTTTATAACTTTTGTTTACAAATCGTAAATCAATGTTTAGAACACTAATTATTTAAGCTTTTATTTCCTTAGAAATTCTAATGAATTGTACTTGCACGTCTTAAGCTGGTTTCTAGACCCTCACAATTTACTTTAGCTTGAAACAGTTTCAATTCATTTACCAGGAATCCCAGATGTTGGTTAACTGAGAGTAGGGATTGCAAAGCAGTATTTTTAAATAAATTAAGAGTAAAAAGTTTACATAGACCTTGTTTTGTGAGATTGTCTCTTTAAGAGGGAAGTAGGCCAACAAGGTACACTGTGTTTCTCTTTCTCAGCAAGAGGCCTACAAGTTTTAGAAAACTGTAACCTGGGGCCCCAGTTAAATGAATTAGAAAGGCAGCTATTGTCTTGGTAAATAAGCTTAGGTGTCTGCCCTGTTAAAGCTACAGTTAGTAAATCCACATCCTCAAAACTCTGAAAAGAATAACTTGTAGCAGAAGTATAAACCAAATTGTCTCTCTTTCCACTAAAATTGCAAAGACTTGCAGGCTACCTAGATATTTGTCCTGGCTTCCATGGTCAACAAGATGGCTTCCTTGGCCAGTCTTTGGCTGTCCTACAGGAAAGCATTAAGTCTTCGGTTGCTGCTCAAGATAGCATGGGCTTTCAGCTGCCAGAAGCAGAAGGTTTGAGAGATGTTCCTGTAGAGAATGTACTTGGGAAAACTGACCTTATTTGACAAGGCAGAGTGTCCACAGCCTGAACAGAGCCCTGCTGGGGGGAGAGGCATGGGCACAGTTCTGTCTAGTGTTAACCACGATCCAGTTGCAGTGTTTATCATGCCCATATGTCAATTAAATCACTGAATAGTTTGAGGATCATTTATTAAGTAAGCCTGATTTTAAATAAACTTTCCTTGGTTTTAGTTATTAGTTTTAGGATTAACAGGGAGCTAAATAAACATTGTTACTCATAGGAATGCAGTAACTCTTTTCAAATTAGTGGCATTCATAAGAGTAGGAGTTGACAGTTCTATTCCTGTTAAATTTGAGCCTTACAATTTTGAGTTGAGGATTTAAACTGAAGTTCTTTTGGCATCAAAATAAAATGTTTAACCATAAATATACTGCATAGGGAGCCTGGGAAATATTCTTGATACTTTATAGGGTGCAACTTTATAGAATATCAGATTCTTGGACACTGCAGTTTACCCAAACAGCTACATCTCAGTAAATTGAGCAAACAAAGCATACAGACAGCACACACCCAAGAGATTCTCCACCATCCCACAAGGACACTTGCACAACTATGTTCATAGCAACTTTAATTATAATAGCCAGAAACTGGAAATATACAATATGTCCTGCCTACAAAATGTACAGGGACAATAATAGCGACTGAGGGAATTGCCAACCAATGATTGGCACAAATTGGAACCCTGCTCATGGGCAAGAACCAGTCCCTGAAAGTATTAATGATACTCTCTTATGCTTACAGAGAGGAAGTAACTGTCCTCTGAGGGGTTCCACTTATTACCCAATGGAAACAGAAACAGACTCACTCCCAAATATTAGACAGAATTTGGGGAGTCTTATTGTAATGCTAGGAGAAGGATTGAGGGATCCAACAAGGACAGGGATTCCAATGGAAGACCAACAGTGTTAAGTATCTTAGATTCTTGGAGTCTGGCAAGGAGTGAACAACCCATCAATGGGAGCACATGAGCTGGCCCTAGGCCCCATACATATATGTAGCAGATGAGCAGCTTGGTCTTCATGCAGGTCCTCCAATAACTTGAGAAGTGTCTTTCCCTGAGCCTGTTGCCTGTCTGCCTCTGGATGCCATGCTCCTAAATGAACCACCATTTCTGGCCTCAGTGTAAGAATATGTGCCCAGTCCCTCAGTGATTTGAAGGGCAGGGGGTTATTTCTTGGAAACTTCTAGTTGGGGGTAACACACAGAGGTCGACTTGGCAGAGGACTTGAATGAAGGTGCACTATGGAAGAGAGGAAGGGCTGATACTGGGATATAAAAGTAATAAATGTATTTTTTTTCTTTTGAGAAAGTAAGTCGGCTGTGCATACCCTGATGAGGAAACCATAAACAGCATCTTTCACCAGGCTCTGCATCAGCTCCTGCTTCTAGGTTTCTGCAATGAGTTCATGTCCTGGTTGCATTCAATATGGACTATAGTGAGGATGTGTAAGTTAAATAAACTCTTTCCTCCCTCCCCTCCCAAAACTTAAGAAATGAAGAAAATATTTGGATTATTCATTTCTAATCCACCTTTCAGGAACTATTCATTATTTCCTTTTGTGATATGCTTAATGACAAGACCAATGGACTGCACAAGCTAAATCATTGATGTTTTCAAAATATTGTACTTGTTCTGTGTTGTCTCCTTGTGATTGTCAGATGTGTGAGTGTATTTTGATGTCTTTATGGTAGAATATGTGAGTTTGTGGGGTCGGTATGTGCATGTGTGCTTCTGTGTGTGTATGATTGCTGTGTTTTTTTTTTTTTATAGATATTGATTTAGACTTGAGGGGTTTGTAGATTGCACAGCTTACTTTGACTGAGTGAGCTACAGGTAATCTGTTCTACATTAAAATACTTTACCATGTCCTGGTTGTCAAACATCACATGTTAAATGATATACTATATTCTCATTTGTGTCAAGCTCTATTGTTTTATGCAATGGTAAAGAGTGTAGAGACATCGTGGGAAAATAAATGAGCTCATTCCAGGATGGACATTTTCCTCCACAGATTGCTGCAGCAGCATTGTGACTCTGAGTATGCATTACTGAATACTAGGTGTCCAGGTGTTTCACACTATAACTTACCCAGTCTCCTTGTTTAGAAAAGCTTCTATTTTATTTAACAGGAACTATCATTTACCTCTGAGCAACACATTTTGAGGACTGACATAGCTGTTTTCAAGGATAGAAATATTTCTATTCATACCACTTTATCAATCTATAATAACATCCTCAATTTTAATTGTCCTTGAAACTCAAAGATGTTTAGCTATGAAATATAATTTACCCAGTTTCTGGAGATCAGATAAGAAATGGTTAGTATATTGTCACTTTGACAGAATTCAAGTGCCCAATACAATAAATGATAAAATATGGAAGAAGTCAAGGGATAGTGATGGTATTTACCCTAGTGTTGTCATTCCCTAATCTGTTGGTTGGATCCACAAATTGATCCCAGCCATACTCTAGCTCTGGTAGAATTATGCAAGCAAATTGGGGTCATACTGATGCGAATGTATTTCATCAAGGAAATACCCAGGAAAAACAAAAAGGTAAGAAAATGAAGGAAGAGAGGGCAAAGGACCATGGGCTAGAGGGCAGGGCAGGAAGGCTTGTCATTTTAACTCTAAGTGCACAAGAATGTCCACTTGAGAAAGTTTTATAAATAAGGTTCCTTCCTAAGATGTTTCATTTGTTCATTTCACTGTGATTGAGACTCTAAAATTTTAGCAACTTTAATTATTGACTATCAACATATACATTAAAATAAGTTATTTTCAATAAAATGAATAAAAATAATTTTATTAACATTTTGAGTCTCTTTTCCTCCACATCCCTTTTTGGAGATAAATACTTTAAAAATAATAACTTTAGACATGTTTTCTAAATGTCTACATTTACTCCAGCAATATACCCCAGCAAGGAGATTTACCTTCCTTTATATCATGCAGTTAGCCTCAATATAGCACTTACATTAGTTAGATAATTTTATTATGGATACTTTTGTGTTCTGATTTGGAAGTTGCACAGAACCATTGTGTATGAGGAATAGCTGTAGAACACTGTCTAATTCTTTATTCTCTGTTTTCCATAGATTATGGGAAATTTTCATCAGATTATAAGCGTAACTGAACCACCATGAGTACTTGCCATACAATCTGGGAACTACTTCTGTGTTCATATTCCAGCACTGAGAAGAGGAGCTTTATCAACCAGTTGTATCTGTGACCATTTCTACCATATATGAGATATCCATGAAGTTCATCAATCAACATAAGATTTAACACAGCAGAGTTCATGCACAAAGTAAAATTATTAATATAGTGAAAGGAATACCAAGAAATAATTAAGAAAATCAAATAAAATACACCCACATTTCTCTACTCTAACACAAAAGTGGATATGTATGTTGGATCTTTATGCAGCTCTAAAGAAAATGTAATCATAAAGTTTTCAGAAGATAGGAAGATATTAGAATATATACTATTAAGTGAAATCACACAATCCCAGGAAGGAAGGAAGGAAGGAAGGAAGGAAGGAAGGAAGGAAGGAAGGAAGGAAGGAAGGAAGGAAGGAAGGAAGAAAGAAAGAAAGAAAAAGAGAGAAAGAGAGAGAGAGAGTGTGTGTGTGTGTGTGTGTGTGTGTGTGTGTGTGTGAGAGAGAGAGAGAGAGAGAGAGAGAGAGAGAGACACTTGATCTCTCATTTGCAGAACTTGGACAATAATACCTGTATATACGTGAACATATGTAAATGTTAGTACAATTAACATGTAGACAGAGAACAAGAAAGTCTAAACTTTAGATCACAAGGAAGATCTTATCAAAGGTTATAGACAGTTATGAAAGAACATATAAACCTTACTTATTTTTCTAGGTATAACTCAGTCACAGTGTTTTTACTTACGGTGTCTCATATGTGAGGGAAATATATTCAAAAGTGAAAGTGTATGATCCCCTTCCAGAATGGACCAGAGCCCTGAGCATGGGCACTGAATTCCAAAGCCAGTCCCACAACACACAGAGGAAGCTCCACTCCCAGGGGCACTAACAAGCCCAGGCTTATAGAATCAGAAGTGGGGAGGATACAACATCTGCCCCAACACTAGAAGTACCTGGGACAAGTGGGACCCATGCACCCAGGAACTCCTCCTGACCAGTGGCCCAGGTTCCTTCAGGTCTGGGCCAGTGCTCTGAGGAGACCTTGACTGCAAACATGGCAGAAAGTATCACACCACACAGAGGAAGCTCCACTCCCAGGTGCTCTAACATACCCAGGATTGCAGGATCACAGGATCAGAGAATCACAGAATCGCAGGAGCTTGGTCAGACCAGGATATCTTGGTCCCAAAGGCAGTTCCCAGGTGCTACGACATACTCAGGATCTCAGGATCACAGAGACATCTGAACTCTGAGGAATTCTAACAAAGCCAGGACCACAGCAAGGACAGGATCCAGTCAGACAAAGTATCAGCAAGTAGCACTAGAGATAGTCAGGTGGCCAGGGACAAGCATAAGAACATAAGCAAAAGAAACCAAGGTTACTTCGCATCATCAGTACCCAATTCTCTCATCATAGCAAGTCCGGGATATATCATCACACCAAAAAAGCAAGATACAGATGTAAAATCACTTCTTATGATGACGATAGAGGACTTTGAGAGAGACATAAATAACTCCTTTAAAGAAATACAAGAGAACATAGGTAAACAGGTAGAAACCCTTTAAGAGGAAACACAAAACTGCCTTAAATAATTACAGGAAATGCAATCAAACAAAGAAAATGAACAAAACCATCCATGACCTTAAAATGGAAATAGAAACATTAAAGAAACCCCAAAGGGAGGCAACCCTGGAGTTAGAACACATAGAAAATAAATCAGGAGTCAGAGATGCCAGCATCACCAACAGACGAAACCGGATAGAAGAGAGAATCTCAGATGCAGAAGATACCATAGAAAACATTGAAACAACAATAAAAATGCAAAATGTAAAAAGCTCACAACCCAGAACCTCTAGGAAATACAGGACACAATGAGAAAATCAAAACTAAGGATAATAGGTATAGAAGAGAGAGAGATCCCCAAACATACAGATCTAGTAAATATCTTCAACAAAATTATAGAAAAAAAACATTCCTAACCTAAAGAAAGAAATGCCCATGAACATAAAAGAACCCTACAGAACTCCAAATAGACAGGATAAGAAAAGGAATTCCTCCCATCACATAATAATCAAAGCGCCAAATGCTGTAAACTAAGAAAGAATATTAAAAGCAGTAGAGAAAAAATTCGAGTAACATATAAAGGCAGACCTATCAGAATTATGACAGATTTCTCATCAGAGACCATGAAAGCTAAAAGATCCTGGGCAGATCTCATACAGCCCCTAAGAGAACACAAATACCAGCCCGGAATACTATACCCAACAAATCTCTCAATCACCTTATTTGGAGAAATCAAGATATTCCTTGAAAAAGTGAAATTTGCACAATATCTTTCTAAATCCAGACCTACAAAGAATAGTAGATTAAAAAGACAAAACACAAGGATAGAAACTACACCTTAGAAAAAGTAAGACAGTAATCTTCTTTCAACAAACCCAAAAGATCACCACAGAAACATAAAATCAGGAATTTCAAAGTCATCAGATGCTACTACAATAGCTTATACCCAACAGAATTGGAAAATCTGGAAGAAATGGACATTTTTTCTAGACACACACCAGGTGCCAAAGTTCAAAGAGGATCAGATAAACCATCTAACCTGTCCTACAACTCCTAAGGAAATAGAAGCAATCATTTATAGTCTACCAACTAAAAAAAGCCCTGGACCAAACAGGTTTAGTGGAGAATTCTATCAGACTTTCAAAGAAGTCCTAATACCAATACTTTCCAAACTATTCCACAACATAGAAGGGATAGTTTGGAACACTAGCCAATTTGATCTATGAAGCTACACTAATGCTTGTACCTAAACCACACAAAGACCAAACAAAGAAAGACTACTTCAGACCCATTTCCCTTACGATCATTGGTGCAAAAATATTCAATAAAATTCTTGCCAACCAAATCCAAGAACATATTATGATGATCATTTACCATGATCAAGTAGGCTTCATCACAGGTATGGATCAATATATGAAAATCCACCAACATAATCTACTACATAAATAAATTCAAAGAAATAAAACCACATAAACATTTCATTTGTTTTTGTTTGTTTGTTTGTTTTTGAGACAGGATCTCCTCTGTATATCCATGGCTGTCCTGGACTCACTCTGTAGACCAGGCTGGCCTAAAACTCACCTGCCTCTGCCTCCCAAGTGCTAGGATTAAAGGTGTGCACCACCACTGCCCAGCTTAAACATTTCATTAGATGATGAAAAAGCTGGAAATATCACCTAAATTTATTGATTGGCAGGATTAATATAGTAAAAATGGCCATCTTTCAGAAAGCATCTAAAGATTCAATGCAATCCCCTTCAAAATTCCAACTCAGTTCTTCATAGAACTAGAAAGAACAATTTGAAAATTCATCAGGAATTAAAAAAATCTCAGGGTAGCAAAAATTTCTCAACAATAAAAGAACTTCAGGCAGAATCACCATCCCTGACCTCAACCTGTACTACAGAGCAGTAGTAATAAAAACTGTATTGCATTGGTACAGGGACAGGCAGGTAGATCAATGGAATTGAATTGAAAGTCCAGAAACAAATCAAAACTACTATGGCCACTTGATCTTTGATAAAGGAGCTAAAACCATCCAGTAGAGAAAAGACAGAATATTTTCAAAACGTGCTGGTTCAACTGGCGGTTAGCATGTAGAAGAATGCAATTTGATCCATTCATATCCCCTGTACAAAGCTCAAGTCCAACTGGATCAGGGACCTCCACATGAAACCAGATACAGTGAAAGTAATAGAAAAGAAAGTGGGGAAGAGCCTCAAGCATTTGGGCACAGGGGAAATTTTCCTGAACAGAATACCAATAGCTGATGCTATAAGAGCAAGAATTGACAAATAGGACCTCATAAAATTGTCAAGCTTCTGGGAGGCAAAGAAAAGTGTCAATACAACAAAAAGGAGACTGAAAGATTGGAAAAAGATCTTTACCAATCCTACATCTGAAAAAGGACTAATATACAATATATACAGCAAACTCAATAAGGTCTACTCTAGTGAAACAAATAAGCTTATTAAAAATAGAGTACAGAGCTGAACAAAAAAAAATTGTCAACTGAGAAATACTGAGTGGCTGAGAAGCACCTAAAGAAATGTTAAACACCTTTATTCAGGAGTGAAATGCAAATAAAAAAAACCCTGGAGATACCACCTCATACCAGTCAGTGTGTTTATCTCCATAACCATCTGGAAATAATTTCCATTTTTCATAGTAAATATTCAATGTTTACAGAAAGATGTGTATGTAAAACAAGCAATATGTGTTTCTAATGTTCTCATAAATTGAACAAATATAAGTTAAAGTACAAAATTAAGAACCTAATTAAAATCATCATGACAAGTCAAACAGTCTATTTTTTTCCTATCGTGGAAAACGTGGATCTGATGAGTTTATATGTAAGTAGTAAAATTTATGCTAAAATATGAAACAGTATATTGCTTATGCTATGGTATGCTGTGGAGACAATAGTATGCTATATAAAACTTAATCAAATACATTCCACTCATTTACTTTAATTGGCTTATTTTCAAAGACAGAAGGTTTTCTGCCAACTTGCTGGACACTCTTATCAAACCTAAAATTAGTTGTTTTTTCCCCTATTTTTTCTTTTATACCTAGGAATATAAAAAAGCAATGAGAGGGGTAAACCGTGGCTGGTGTCTGAAAGAATAAAACCTCCAGCAGAAAGACAGGGTCAGAGAGAGGAGCCTGTAGTAGGTACAACCTTGCAGTATCACAACTACTGAAATTGAAATCTTTTCTTTGTTTTTGTCTGAGAGGCAAGAAAGTTTCACATGATTAAAAGAAAAAAGTTACATTACCCATAATCTATTAAATAAGACAAAGCCTGTCATATAAAACAAAAGTAGTTAACATTTACATTTTTATTACTAAAATTATTGAAAGGTTCAACAAAGTGAAAAAAAATCAAATGAAGAACTTCTCAAGCAATAAGGGACACTGGGGTCACCACCATGACATGGGGAGTTGGGGAGGGCCTTGAAGGGAGTGGCCAATCCCATGGCTCTGGAGCTCAGGTGTCCTTTTCAGATAGGAACTGTTTTCCACCTTGGTTTTTCATTAGACAAATGTTGGGACCTCTTTCAGAAATATGGCTGATAAATCTAGAAACACTTCAGTCATTTGGAAACAATGCTAGTTAGAGAAAGTTCTGTGATGAGCAACCAAACATTTCAGGGCCTTCTGTTACCTGGAGAAATGCCAGCACATGGAACATCCCTCTACATGTGACAATGACAAAAACATTAAATTAGATGTCATTACAGCTTACACAGTCATAGATGCTAACTTAAGTCATGTGAACAGGCTCAGGGTGCTGTGACAAACATGAGCTATAGATACAGTTAGTTCTGCACTCAACTATGTTGAACGACAATACCAACACTGCCTGGAGAGCTGTCTGGACAGTTCCTAAACTCATGTACATACAGAACTCATCTACCAAAGGCAGAGGCACCTTACAGGGATCAAGTAGCATACAATGTATGACCATGTAATGGTTATACAAGACTCAAAGATCTGAACACAAAAACCTTATTTTATCTAATTGTTTAATATTTCAACCTTGCCATCAGTTAGTAAAGTTAAACGCCAATGATTAATAGGCAAACACAAAACCTAATTCATACCTCACAAAAATATTCTCAGGCTGCCAAAACAGGGCCATATGCCTGTTCTCACTCTTACTGTATTTCCTGAGCTTTTAAAAGTTTAACTAAAAGCACGTTTTTGTCTGATCACCTGGATACAGGACACATGCTCCTGAGGCATAAAAGCAGTGCCTAAGATCTGTTTTCAGGCAAGCTACAAAATAGTCTTTCCACATTTTCTTGTTTGAACAAAATAATTTCCTTCACACACAATGACTGGAAAAGCAGTTGGGTGACAGTCACTGCCATTTAGTGACACATTTCCCAGTATTTTGTCCATGAGAAATCCATCTGAACTGCAGAGCCAACTCTGTACAAAGGCCTTGCTTTGTGGAAGTTGCACTCTGGTGGAAAGTTTAACCAACCAATAAAACATTTCCTTTTCTCTGTGTGGTCATCAATCCAGCATGCAGTGTAAAACCACAACAAAAGCCAAAGTGCAATCTAAAACTTTCTGTGTCTGACTTGATGGTTTCATTGCTTAAGTACAGACAGGACATGGGATCATTTGCTCTGAGCTGCCATTCCACATTTGGTCCTGCTAAACTGCCCAACAAGCAGCCCAGGCAAACCTGGGCACACCCTCCATGGATGGTCAGACTCACAGGATTAGTTCTACCCAACCACAATTATAGTTCTGTGGGAAACAAGGTTGATTGCTAGAACTCCCCCTGAAACGGATACAATGAAACTAACCACCACGTTTATTTTCCCTTTTAAGGCTTCTTTATTCAAGCAGTTCTGATCTAAAACAATCACTATACAAGGCGGGTATCATACTTGTTATTTTGTTTCTTTCTGACTAACTACCAGGCTTACTCTCAAGCAGGATAAGTGCAAAACTTTGTTACAAAACATGGAAAAGAAGGCTGCAAAATTGTCTGTCAACAAATGGGTAATTTGAACACAGTATAAATATTTTTATAAAACTATAAATATAAGAACACTGTCTCATTTCGACAAAACATGAGCAGAAAAGTACAAAAAAATCCAGATTTTGTAAATTGTATTGCAGAAATATTTGTTTGAATGCTGATGATTTAGAGCAAATTTTCTTCCATTTCCTTACAAGACTGAGAGACTGAGAGAGAGAGAGACAGAGACAGAGACAGAGAGATGGAGATACATATACAGAGAGACAGAGACAAAGTTCTAAAACTAGAAAAGATACCAAACAGATTTCCAATCAGAAAAGTAAATTAATATACTTCCATCAGAAACAGCCCCCGATTCAAAAGCCCAGAGGCCGTGTTTATTTGTGGAGAGGAACATAGATTCCATTCCTGAAGAGGCTTTCGAAGAAGCCTGAAGGTGATGGATGCCACAGGGTGCCTCAGCCAAAGACCGGCAAGGGTTCGAGGATGCTCCCGGGCCTCTCTGCCAAGGGTATTCTGTTCAGCTTGCCCTCCTCCGCCTGCCAGCCTGGGATCTTCTCGGTTGTCATGTGTGGATGAGCATGCTTTGTCAGGTGGTCACACTGTATGTAGTGTCAGTCACACACAGGACACACCAGCTTCTTCCCTCCAATGTGAGTTCTGTGGTGGCCAGACAGCTCATCTGACCTTACAAACTTGTTATCCCAGTCATCAAGTCACAGATGCGGATAAAAGGTAAGTATGTGTGCAAAGATGATCTTAAATGTGGGAAATTTTGAAGTAGGTCTTCTGGCGTGCTGTACAGCACTGGTGATGTTACCAGAATCAGAGACAGGCGTGAGGGGCCCCATCTGGGACCTCTGTCCCAAGAACTCATGCAAACAAGAGCTTCCACAGCATCAGTCTCGATGTGCTCCAGGATGCTGCATGTGGGACTTTCTCTGTTATGCTGCTTCCTCTCCAGGATGACTCACTAATGTTCATGAAGTCAGCTGCATGTGCATCACCCTGGAACGGTGGAGTCGGGCATTTGCCTGGGGCCATACAGCCTGTAGGCAGCAGTGCTGGAAAACAGGAGCTCTGCCAACCATACAAATGCACCTACTGTAGGATATACACACACTAATACACATACTGTAGGATATATATATACACAAATATAAAAGAAAAACAACACATATATGCTACAAATGCAGAGAGAGAGGCTGTTACCACAGGGGTATATGGAAAGGGATGGAGGGAAAAGGAAGGCAGGAGAATAACCAATTCTACTGTAATTTGAAAACACTTACCCCAGACCAGAGTTCATTGTCTACACCATGAGAATTACTTAGTATCTTCTGATGTTCAGGATCCTGAGGTAGAAACTGGTCTTGGCAGAGATGGTATTGATTCTGCTGCTGCACACCGTCTACTTTGCAGTTCCTGTTTAATTCAGTTGTTTTTTCTTAACTAGTGCAGTCCCCTGCTGGGTGTTGAGTTGCCTGACTTGGTGAGCAGGGACTGTCCTCCATAACATGACTGGAGTGGTACCACATGCCTCCAGGTCCAGATGCAGCCTTTAGTGTGATTGCCTAGTCACCTGAAGCCCTGGCTCAAGCTAATACCAGGATTTTGCTGCCTGGATTGCTGTTGGTCTTACTGTCATCCCCTTCCTGTATCCCCCATCCACCCTCCACCCGCCCATCCCCTGCTAAGGATGGCTTCAATCTGGAATTGGCATTCGTCCAGGAGGGAGATTCAAGCCTTCTAGCTCCCAGGATTGCAGAGCTCGGCCAGCAGGTCCCAGGTGCAGCAGATTTCTGTCTGTAAATGGCCACCAGATCCTCTTGTGCTGGGCCTCCATGTTTCTGCAGCTTTTCAGAGCCTAGCTGGTGTACTTCCACTTTGCTGTTGCAAGCTGTTTTCAGGTGCCAGAGAGACCCAGGGGAGCACAGGCAGAAGGGAGGCAGCTCAGTAGTGTATCAGCCAATTCCTGACCATGGTAGATGTGCTGCAGAGGAACTCCAGTCTCCCAAAAATCCAGGCCCATTAGAAACCAGCGCAAGGTCATTCTCAGGGAGCCTAGTCCCAAGAACTCCTCAGCCAGACCAGTTCCTTCCCCAGTAATCCACCAGAGCTCATCCTGCAGTGGCTGAGTTTTCGATGATCTTCTCCATCTGCTCAGCCCTGATCTGCATTAGGTTTCCTTTTCGTGGCTGCTGACAGAATCCCTGCGTCCTCTTCACTGCCCACATTTGCTTCCAGTTTTAGCAGTGATGTGACTTAAACCCTCCCTCCCCCAACCCTGAGCACGTGCACAGGTTTTGTGTGTGGGGCAAGTGGAGGGTTGGCAACCTAGAATTGGCTGGTGCAGCTGGCTGGTAGATTTTTAAGTGCAGAGCCAGCTGGCTGCAGAAGGTCTTGCTCTAGCACATCAAGTTGCTAAGCAAGCACAGCTGTACTAAATTTTTAATACAGACACAACAGAAACTTCAGAAGATGGAGATACACAGGCCTTAGCTCTTTACCTCATCCTGCTGAGGACTGTGTTTGGCTATGGAGCCCAGTTACCTGTGTGTAAGGTTGACAGAGCAGGGAGAGCTACAGAGCCTCAGCCTGTTTGAGTCCCCACCTGGGAAAACCTTCAGACATGGCCTGGGCCTACCCAGGGTTTAGGATATTTATGATTGGGTGACAGTTACATCTTGGACACCTGATCCTTGCCAAGTACACAGCTTGGCTCCTCTTTCTGTCCTGGAAGCAGGAAACAAGAGGTTGAGTTCTCAGAAGAGTTCAGGGAGGCAAGGCAGTGCGGTGACTCTAGCATACACCTGGAGCAGCCCCCAGCCTGGTGCCACAGAGAATGCACAGACCTCTGACTCAGAGGGAGGTATGTTGCAGTGTGGTCTATCTGACACCAGCAATTGGTGGAGAAGACTCGCAGTTCTGTCAGGTCTCCTGGAGAGAACGCACACTCCAGGGCTCTGCTGCCACGACAGCTGCCCCACAGTTGTTGGCATCAGAGAGAACAGTGTCCTCCTCTACGAACTGAGCCTTGGAATTTAGTCTTCCAAGAAAAAAGGCAGGAGTTGAGCTGGCTCTGTGCGGTGACAGAATCCATTTCCAAGAGCAAGTCCACAAACAGCCTGCAAGGAGCTTCTTTAAGAGAAAGAAGCTCACTAAGGAGAAATCTCCTGAGAAAAGGTAGCAAGGCAGAGAACAAAGGTTGTTTTATCATCATCATCATCATCATCATCATCACCATCACCATCATCATCATCATCATCATCATCATGTTAAGGTCTTTGAAGGCTAAGGCTTTGTTCCTAATTTACTGGAAGCATTCACAGCCTCTCTCACTCTTACAGACCACAAACTGGGTTCTTTGGTATAAACTGTTCAGACATCATTAAGAGCCCTGATTCTTGTCCCCTGGACTGGTTTCCTTGTTTCAGATGTTCTCAATTACACAGTTTAGGAAAGCAGGGCCTGCTCAGCAGCTTGGGTGGCATGACACACAGCCCGGCCGGACAGCCAACTCACCTGTTTATAGTCTATCCAGGAAGAGATGGCAGGAAACATGGTGGCTGTGGTCAATGGCTTGTCTGCCATTATCCAAGAGAAAGAACTGAAAAATAGTGTGCACTGTAGGTCAGGGCTCTGGAAGGCAGCTGAGGAAAGGATGGAGGAGGCTGCCAAGCCACACCTCAAAGCCAGTTTGTACATGGCAGGGATGAGACCTGAATTTCTGGGGAATATGGAGTTCATCTTCAGTTATGGGCCATAGTCTGGGCCCTGCTGAAAAGGCACAACATTATCCAGGCACCACCACACTGCAGACCTCCCAACTGTAGTGGAGTCCAGATGTCACCCAGCACTGTCCCACCTTCAGCAAAAGGGAAGTACACAGGCTAAGGCCTAGGCTGAAAAAAATCAAAATCTTCCAAACAGTCTGAGAGCCACTGGCAGCTATTGTCACACAGAAATCTGCTCTGCCCAGAAGTCTCTGGCCTGGCTCTGCTGAAGCACTTCCCACTACCTCCGGACCAGAAAGGATGTGACCACACTCGGGAGCCTGAGGGGGTTCCTAAAGATGAATAAAAACAGAGGCTTACATGAGAGAGGAACCTGCAAATGTGCTAGGAGCCTCCTGACCTCCAGAGGAAGTGGTGTAGTCACAGAGTAGGCAGGACTCTGATGCTGGGGATCTCAGGGCTTTCTAGCACTCTAACTATGGAAATGCTGAGGATAACTCCTGAAAAGTCCTAAAAACCTTTTTTTGTTCTTTCTGAGGGTAAAAGACTGCTGGCTTAGGCGATTAACGCCTGCCACCTAATAGGATTAAGCAGTGTGGCCTTGGTTCTATCTCAGCAGGAACTGCTGAGGTCTAACTTACAGCCTGCTTGTGGGAAGTGGGGAAAGAAAATGGGTCACTTAGAAAAGTGGTTATAGAATTTCATACTAAGTTGCAAAAAAATTTCCTATGAAATTTATCTAAGGTGAAAAGCTGAAAGCTCCTAAGCAGGGAAAGGGAAAAAAATCGTGTCTGATTGGGGAAAACCAAAAATTCCTAGTCTAAGTGAGGAAGGGGAAAATTTCTACCCTAAATCTAAGTGAGGAAAAGAAAAAGAGTGAGCAGCTCTTTTTCTTTGTCTTCAGCACTTATACGTTTTTCACAGTACATAATCACATGTTACAAAGTTCATCATTTTTCCACACAAAAATTCAAATAATTGAAATAGAAGTTTACAACAGAGAATATTTACATGCATGTCCATGAGGAGCAATTATCTACCTAAACTTGCATCACCTGTGTGGCTGACCTATTGGGACTGAGCTGCTATACTCAGGATGATATTCTCAAAATTCTTCCCTTGCCTGAAAAATTCGTGATGTCTTGGTTTTTTGACAGCTGAACAATATTCCATTTTGTAGATATACTCTATTTTCTTCAGGTGAGGGACATCTAAGTTGTTTCCAGTTTCTGGCTATTACAAATAAAGCTGCTATGAATATGATGGATCAAGTGTCTGTGTGAGGTGTTGGAGCCTCTTTTGGGTATTTGCCCAAGAGTGATACAGCTGGGTCTTAAGGCAGAGCTATTCCCATTTTTCTGAGAAAATACCAAATTGATTTCCAATTGGTTGTAAAAGCTTGCACTCCCACCAGCAGCGGAGGAGTGTTCCCATTGCTCCACATCCGCTCTAGCGCGTTCTGTCCCTTCAGTTTTTGATCTTAGCTATTCTGTGGGTGTAAAATGGAATCTCAGAGTGTTTTGATTTTCTTTTTTCTGATTATTAAGGAACTTGAGTATTCCTTTAAGTATTTTTGTGAGAAAATCTGTTTAGTTCTACACCTTACCCCCACTTTTTTGTTGTTGAATTCTTTGGATTGTTGGTTTATAACTTCTTGAGTATTTTGGTAAATTTTTGATATTAGCCCTCTCTCAGATGTAGGGTTAGTAAAGATCCTTTCCCAATTTGTGGGCTGTTGATTTGTTATATTGAAAGTGTCCTTTGTGTTACAAAGGCTTTTCAGTTTCATGAGGTCCCATTTATCAGTTGTTTATCTTAGAGCCTGAACCATTGGTTTTTTGTTCAGGGTTATGTCTCCTTTATCAATGCAATCAAGGGTATTTCCCACCTTCTCTTCCATGAGATTTAGTGCATCCGGTTTCATATTGAGTTTCTTGATGTACTTGGACTTTAGTTTTGTGCATGATCAGTATGGATCTATTTTTATTCCTCTACATGGAGAGACATCCGGTTAGTCCAGCACCATTTGAGGGAGCTTTCAGTTTTCTATTATATGGTTTTGGCTTCTGTATCAAATATCAATTGTCAATAGATTTGTGGGTTTATTTCTTGGTTTTCCATTCAATTCCATTGATCAATGTGTCTGTTTATGCACCAATACCAAGCAGTTTTTATTACTATTACTCTGTAGTACTGAGTGATATCAGGGACTGTGATTTCTCCCAATGTTCTATTATGGTTCAGGACAGTTTTGGCTATCCTAGGTTTTTTGTTTTTATATATCAAGTTGAGAATTGATCTTTTAAGGTCTGTAAAAAAATTGAGGTGGAGTTTTAATGGGGATTACATTGAATCTATAGTTTGCTTTTTATAAAATGGCCAGTTTCACTAGGTTAGCCCTATCCATCCATGAGCATGATACATCATCCCATCTCCTGATATCTTCTTCAACTTCTTTCTTCAGGGACTTGAAGTTCTTGTCATACAGATCTTTTACCTGCTTGGTTAAAGTTGCAACAAGATATTTCTTTCTAGGACCATTTATCAGGAGGGCTGCTGCCTTCTTTGAGTAAATTTGTATCCAGACACTTTGGTGAAGGTGTTATCAGATGTAGGACATATCTGATCGAATTTTTGGGTTGCTTCTGTATTCTATCATATCCTCCACAAATAGCAATATTTTGATTTCTTCCTTTCCAAGTTGTATCTACTTGAACTCCTTTTGTTGTCTTATTGCTCTGGCTAGAACTTCAAGTACTAGGTTGAATAGATAGAGACCTATGTCTGTGTGGGCAGCCTTGTCTTGTCCCTGATTTTAGTAGAAAAGCATAAATTTTTCTGCATTTAGTTTGAGTTTAGCTATTGGCTTGCTGTATATTGCTTTGATTGCGTTAGGTATGTGCCCTGTATACCTGATTTTTAAATATTTCTTTAAAATGTAGATGTATCAGATGTTATCAAAGGTTTTTTTTCAGTATCTAATGAGATAATCCTGAGGGGATTTTTTTTTTCAGTTTATTTATACAGTGGATTACTTTGATGTATTTTCTTATATTGAATCTTCCATACATCCCTGAAATGAAGACTACTTGATCTTGATGGATAATTTCTTTGGTGTGTTCCTGGACTCAGTTTGTGAGAATTTTTATTGAGTATTTTTGTGTCAATGTTCTTAAAGAAATCGATCTGACATTTTCTTTCTGTGTTGGGACTTTGTATAGTTTAGGTATCCGGGTCACTGTGGATTCATAGAATGAGTTTGGAAATGTTTTTATTTTGTGGAATAGTTTGAGGAGTATTGGAATTATCTCTTCTTGGAACATCTGGTAGAATTCTGCACCAAAACCCACTGGCCCTGGGCCTTTTTTGGCTGGGAGACTTGAAATGACTGCTTCTCTTTCTTTAGGGGTTTTGGGCTATTTAAAGAGCTTGCCTGATCTTGATTTAACTTTGGTTAGTAGTATCTGTATAGAACATCATCCATTTTGTTAAGATTTTCCAATTTTGTGGAGGACAGGTTTTGGAAGTAAGACCTAATGATTCTTTGACCTTCCTCACTGTCAGCTGTCAGGCCTCCCTTTTTATTTCGGTTTTTGTTTCGGAGTCTGTATCTCTATAACTTTGGTAATTTGACTAAGGTTTGTCTATTTTGTTGATTTTCTCAAAGAACCAGCACTTGGTTTGGTTGATTCTTTGCACTGTTTTCTTTGTTTCTAACTGATTCCCTTCAGCCCCAATTTTGATTATTTCCTGCCTTCTACTCCTCTTTGGGGTGCTGATTCTTCCCTTTTTTCCTAGAGCTTTCAGGTGTTTTATTGTGATGACTATTCCTTGCTGCCAACTTGACTACGTGTGAAATGAAGGATAATCCAGAAGTGGAGGCCACACCTGTGATCCAGATCTTGAGGCAGGAAGGCACAGGCTTCTGATCTAGATCTTAGCAGGAAGATCTTGAAGCAGACTGGCTATGCAAAGCTTAGCCCCAGGCAAAATAGTCCATGCCTTTAATCCTGGAAGACTTAGACAATCAGATCTCTCTGAGTTCAAAGTCAACCTGGGACAAAGCAAGTTCCAGATCCAAACCTGGTTGCACACACCTTTAATCTGAGTGCCACACATCCTGATGGAGGCCAATATATGGACAATGGGAGAAGGAGGGCTCACTCTCTGCCTGCTTGCTCTGACTTGCCAACACATGTGTGGCAACCTACCTCTTCAGGATTCCAGCTTGCACAGAATATCAGCTGGAACTACTAGACTATTGGACTTCCCATTCACAGTTGCTAATTGTTGGGTTGGTTGGATTGCAGACTGTAAGTCATTACAATTACCTTCATTTATAGAGACATCCCATAAGCTCTATGACTCTAGAGAATCCTAACTAATATGACTTAAATGTCTCCAATATGAGAACTTTCTAATTTCTTTATTTAGGCATTGCACTATGAACTTAGGACTCTTTTCATTGTGTCTCATAAATGTGCCTTCATTTAGTTGCATTCTAGAAAGAACTGAATGTCTTCCTTTATTTCTTCCCTGACCTAGAGATCAGTGAGCAGAGAGTTGTGTAGACTTTCTGTTGTTTCTGCTGTTGTTGCAGGGCAGCTTTAACCCATGGTGCTCTGACAAGGTACAAGGTGTCATTTCAATTTTCTGGTATCTGTTGATTTGGGATCCATAGTATGGTCAATATGGGAGAAGGATCCCTGAGGTGAGGAGAAGAAGGTCTATTCCTCAGTGTTTGCTATTGTGCTACATCCACAGTCACTGAAATGCCATTCTGTCTTTGAATACAGGCAAAATACACAAGGCAGCTATCATAAACAGATATCAGTTGAATGTATTTGATAAATTTATCTCTATAGATTTAGCAGCCTCACCTGTTGATACTAGTAATATATAGGCTAAATCTGCCACCACTCCTGAGGTAAATATATTAAATACATATTACAAGGAGAAACATACAGGATATAATATAGCAGATAAATATATATATATATATATATATATATATATATATATATATATATATTAATTATCTTTTCAAATTTTCTCAGATTGTAATCTGGAGAAAGTCACCTGCTAAACTCTGCTATTTGTTGAGAATATGAAGCTATGGCTTCTGCATCACCCTTGGAAGAGTTGCCTGGAAGGAAGGACCACCCAGAGTCCCACATGCCTCCAGACCTGACCTGAGAACAGGCATGCGCCTGGGCAATGGATAATTTTGAGGCCTTGAGTCATCCCTCCTGCCAGCACCCCTGGTGCTGTGGGCCTGGGAACCCCAGCATAGCCACACTGCTGGATGAAGCTGCATTTGGAGAAGAGAGGGGACAGAAACGCTATAGAGAGCCACATGGAGAGGAGCCAATGGCTGAGAGTTCAGAGAGACTTTGGGGTCCTCAAGAAGTAGGAGTCACATCCAGGAGAAGGGTCCAATGGGCTCTGAACGAGCCAGAAGATGACAGCGCCCACCACAGTGGAGACATGCTTGACCCAGGTGAATCCTGGAGCCAAGGGCGCTCCCAGAAATGACTGAGGCTACAGGATTGGGGAACCTGGAAATAAAAGACACCCAAGCACTGTGGGAAGACTAAGAGAATAAGCCTTGGAATCCCTCACTATATTCAATGGGAGAAGGCAGAGCAAACCTGAACAAGAACCTCATTCTTCTCCTGTGGGCTTCTGTGCTGGGACTGTGCCCCACGTGCCCAGGAGCCTTGAAGCTGCTTTATTTTGTCCTCCTGCCTTTTCAATTGATATGTGAAGGATTTTTTCCTTAAATCTATGTAAAATCATTGGATTCTGATGTGTAAAGTGCACAGAATTAAAATCTTTCCTCTCCACAACTTATGTAATTGTATTTCAAGGGCAAAGACAGAATTTGAATATGGGGTAGGAAGTGGTCACTAATCAATTCAGAGGAATTTCCTTGTGGGTGGAGTTTCATTAGGGGTTGGGGTGTGAACACTAACAGGCTTTTTAGGGAGAAAAGAGTTGCCCACCCACTACAATTTCTTATATTGTTTTCAATAAGATTGTAAAGTGGAAGCCTGGGTTCATGTTGGGGGACATGGGTGGTAGGTGATCTGCAGGTTACAATGGCAAGAAAGGAACAATCTGATTTTAGACCTTCTGAATTGACTGCCAAGTGATGACAGGATGTCAGTTCCAGGGAAGAATAAAACATTTCTCTTTAAGACACCCTCATTTCAGATGTTACTGTGAAAAGTTGACTGCTACATCCAACAAACAAATGTGGCTCGTGGATGATATCTGAGGAACAGGCAAATGCCTCTTAAATTTATAATTAAATAAGGATTTCCAGAGCCAGGCATGCTTGTGCACACCTTTAAACCTAGCACATAAGAAGAAGGCAGGTCTCTGAGTTCAAGGTCAGTCTGTTTTACATAATAATTCTGGGGCACGCAAGGACTGCAAAAGGAGACCTTGTCTCAAAATAAGAAAAATTCTTTTTGTATTGAGTAGAGAAATTTGCCAAAAAGACTTTCAGATGATCTGGTCCTTTAATCATCTGAGCACTTCCAAGGGTGTTAGGTGGAGTCTGTGTACAGAGAGATGGTGAAGATAAGTAGCTACTCTCACAACAATGAATTGAATCCCCTGTGTAATAGGTTTTAAAGGAACATTCCCTGAGCGGAGCAGATCAGTAAGGTAATTGCAGTAACTGGGACAGCTAATCATCTTGTCCCACTCTAGGACATCCATGGGTTCCACATCCATAGATGTGAAAGAGCCTAGGGACATTGTCAGATGGGATGCAGACATGGCTAATCCCTCTGCAACAGCAGCCTCTGGGGTTTCACAGTTCAGAGATGCCTGACTTAGGAGGGGAGTGGAACTCTAAGGACTATGCTCTCTCAGGTGAGATCTGCATACCTGAGATCTGTAGGAAGGCAAATTTTCTTTTCTTTTTGTAGTTGTTTGTGTTTTCTCTGTGTATACTTGGTTATCCTGCTCAGTGGGAAAAAACCTCCTCCCTCCTTCACTCTGTGTTCTTGATGGATGGATTTCCACAAGAAGTTTTAATGCTGAAGTCTCCTGCTGAGCAGGAAATCCCTTCCTTCCTGTTCTCCTGAGTTGGGAAGGGAAAGGGATGCTGTACCTGGTGCTGAGACTGGTCCTTGATCTCCCGGGTCTCCTTCTGATTCCCAGTGTGGTTTGTTTACTTTAATAGTTCATTAAATACCATAACTTGCAGTCATTTGCATATAAAGACACAATGTACTTCAGTGTCTTGAAAAGCACAAAATGATCATGGAAAGTTACAAACAACGCAAAGTCCCTGGACATTTCAGAGTTAAATAACCTTCTGATTACCCAGACTCCATTCCCTGGGAGCTCTTGGAGGTCAGTCTGTGAACTAGTCATTGGACTCGTATTTAATTTAGGATACCTTTTCCAATTCTTTTTAGGATGTGTTTGAAGCTCCCCTAAAGTCAAGGGGGGTGTCTAGGAAGGGAATTTAGCTCTTGCACCCCTTGGAATTTTCTTGGTCCCCACAATCCTACTAGAATTCAGTACAATGTAGCAGATCCAGGCTTAGCATGGCCATGGCTCAGTAACCAGACTGGAAGTGTTCGCAGGTTAACTGTCCTCGATCCATCCACTCAGCCCTGGTCACTAGAGTGGCTATGGTCTGAAGATCCTCAAGCACTGTCTGAGCAAAACACCTTCTCCAAACCCATCTGTAACACAACATGTTTACAAGCCAGAGATTCACAAGAAAAAATGATCCATATTTGTTTGTTATTTATTCTAGCTCCAGGGCATCTAAACTGAAAAAGGCTTCTACTCCTTTAAATTTATATGCTAAATAGTATTTCAATGTACAGAATCCAGTCAAGACTGGAATAAAGAGAGTACTGAACTGCGAGTTACAAGATAATCCCCATTCAACTTTGATACAAAATTATCTTTTGTCAGTTTTTTTTTTTACTAGAAACTGATTCATTTTACAAAAGATTCCTGCTATTAATATGCTTTTCCTGCTATTATTAAACATATACGAAAATCAATTAATAATAGCTCACGCCTATGGAAAAGATTTCTGCCGATCCACGAACATGTACTATTAGGATTATTAACTGTATTATTATTAACTATATTACTATTATTATTATCGCTGTTATTATCTATAGCCACCAAAATTCTGTCATGAAACGGACATGAAAATAAGGCTTGAAATTCATTAACTCCACTATACTAAAAACTAAATTATTATTACTATTATTAACTACATCATTATTATTTTCATTATTAACTACGTCATTATTATTGCTATTACGAACTACATGACTAGGATTGTTACTATTGACTTCATTATTGTTACTATTATTATTTACTATATCCGCCAGAATTCTGCCATAAACAGACAAGAAACTGAGGCTTCAAGCCGATTAACTCCACTCTATTATTAACTTCATTAACTTTATTATCATCATCATCATTATTATTAGCTATATCATTATTATTAATTATATCATCATTATTAAGTGTATTATAATTATTATTGCTAAGTATATTATTAATATTATTAACTATGCCATTATAATTATTTTTTATTTGTTTTTTTGGGGGGGGTTGTTTTTTTGTTTTTTTGTTTTTTTTTTTTTGAGACAGGGTTTCTCTGTATAGCCCTGGCTGTCCTGGAACTCACTCTGTAGACCAGGCTGGCCTCGAACTCAGAAATCCACCTGCATCTGCCTCCCAGAGTGCTGGGATTACAGGTGTGCGCCACCACTTCCCAGGGCCACAGTAGCTGGTAAAACCGCAAGCGGGTTGCAAACCACACTTCCCAGAAGCCCTCGGGTTCTGAGGAACACACCTGGATCTACACACACACACACACACACACACACACACGCACACACACACACACACACATACACACACACTCCACTTAGAGGTTCAAATACTACAATTCCCAGCATGCATCACTATAAGGACCACAACTCCCTGCATGCCCGTCACAGTGACAGGGAAGTGTGGCCTTCCTCTCTCCCAGCTTCCCTTGTTGCTTGCAGCCATTGGGAAGGTTCTGTCCTATGGGGTGTGGCGCTGTGGGCAAGTTGTGAGTGTAGGGAAGCTGCAGGAAGTTCATCCTGCGCAGTAGTCCGTGTCAAATGCAGATAGTCTTAAGTGTAAAATTGTGCCACAGTCTTTGAGAGGTGTGTGTGTGTGTGTGTGTGTGTGTGTGCATGTGTGTGTATCTGTGTGCGTGTTTATGTGTGTTTTTGTGTGCATGCGTGCGTGCGTGCATGTGTGTATGTGTGTGTATGTATGTGTGTGTGCGTGCATCCGTCCGTCCGTGTGTGTGTGTGTGTGTGTGTGTGTGTGTGTGTGTGTGTTTGTGGGCATGCTTGCATGTGTGTGTGTGTGTGTGTGTTTGTGTGCATGCCTGCTTGCATGTGTGTGTGTATGTGTGTGTTTGTGTGTATGTGTTTATGTGTGTGTTTGTGTGCATGTGTGTGTGCCTGCCTGCGTGCATGTGTGCATGTGTGCATGTGTGCATGTGTGTGTGTGTGCATGTGCATTTGTGTGTGTGTTTTGGGGGACAAGGTAGTCCTGATCTGCTTACCCGATTTTTTTTCTATTGTCTTACCTTGGTGGTTCACTATTCTTTATGTCTGCGTGTATTCTTCCTTTCCGTCCCGCTCATTGCTTTGGGAGCCATTTTGAAACAGTTTTGCCATTGGGAAGGCGGTGGTGAAACTTAGCAGATCGTTGAAGAGCTTCATTGCTTCCTTTAAAACAAAAAAAGAAAAACAAAACAAAACTAGATTTGCCCACCTGATGAATCTGGATTTCAAAACTGTGAAAAAATGTATATCAGTACTTTATCATCATTATTATTATTATTTTGCATTTTCAAGACAGTTTTTTTCTGTGTAGTCCTGGCTGTTCTGGAACTTATTCTGTAGACTAGGCTGGCCTTGAACTGAGAAATCTGCACCCCAAGTGCTGGGATTAAAGTTGTGCACCACCACTGTTTGGCTGTCCAGGCTCTTTTTAAATATGGGAGGACGTAGACTCTCTGTGAACTCCACCTGAGACCTGAGACCACATGTCAACTGCTAAGTGCAAATCCTGCTCTTGCTGTCCTACTGTCCTGCTGTGCTACTGTGTTGTTGAAGCAGTAGGGATGCAACACTGGCTTAGAAGGAAGGTATCTTGAGCAGCCAAGCCATTAGCTCAGTGGCGAAACTTTGGGCCCATTTTTTTGTTTTTTTTTAGGTACAGTATTTCCTCACGATGAACTTTAGGAATGGTGAAGTGTATCCTGTTTATATGAAGACATATGATGTCCCTTTTGTTTTTAAAAATATATGTGATTACTATTACATGATAGGATTCATCTCAGAAGAGTCTTTGAACTTTGGACTCTTAACTTTTTTGAGACTGCTATAGAGGATGGGGACTTTTGGAGTTCGAGCTCATGTATTCTGTATGTTTAAGTGTGATCCCCATACACTCAGGGGTTGAGCAATCATGTGGGGGCCAGGCGATGGAATATGGTAATTTAAATATGCTAAGCTGAGTGAGTAGTGTTATATTGTGATGTGACCTTGTTGGAGGAAGTGAATCACTGTGGTGGTGGGCTTTGAAATTCATACCAGGGCTGAAGAGACCTCCTATTAGGTCCCTGGAAGACACTCTCTCCCTAGCTGCCTTTGGATAAAGATGCAGAACTCTCAGAATCTTCTCCAGAATCATGTCTGCCTGCATGCCTGCCATGCTATAAAGAAAATGGACTAAACTTCTGAAACTATAAGCCAGCCCCAATTAAATGCTTGTTTTTATAGGAGATGCCTTGTTCATGATGTCTCTTTATATCAATAGAAATGTGAAGACAGAAACCCTGTGTGTGATTTTAATATAGTGAAGCCTTTGCACAGTTCTTCTTTATCATGTAAGAATTTGTATTGGGGAGAAACCATGTGAATATAATAAAGCTTTGGAATGATCCATATACTAAAGCTTTTGCACACCTGTATCACTTTCATCCTTATGATACTATTCAAACTGGAGAGAAATTCAATGAATTTCAGCAATGTGATAAAAATCTTTATGTTATGAAGTCCACTGAGGTCCGACCCAATTACAATACCATTACAATGCATATGATAAGATTTTTTTGTAGACAACTTGCTACTGACTAAATAGGACCACACCAATATACTCAGAAGGTTAGTTGCATCAACACACCACTCCCTCTCCCTAAGCCAGAAACTGATATAGATTCCAAATCTGAAAAGGAAAAACATCCATGCCAAGTTAGAGCCATGTTTACCACCAATCAGGATGTCCTTTTCCTGTTAATCTAAGTCAAATGATACAGAATGCAGGTTTTATGGTCTAGCCTTTCATAGTCATTTGTTCTTTTGTGGTTAGGAAAAAAATAGTTCATTTTTAGGACTAAAACAAGAATACCAGATTTTATGATTAGGAACAAAACATGAATAAAAAAAATTTGGCCAGATATTGTTAAGTACATAGGTCCCCTAAGACCGGAGACTTATACTTAGTTTCAACTCATGATTAAATGTAGTTTGGCAACAAAAAGGCAGCCCTTAGGTCAAGTTTCTCTAACTTGTTCCCAACCTATATATAGCAAACTCATCTTTGAATATATAACAGAATACATATTGAAAATAAATCTTAGAAATGTAATCAATGTGATAAGAACTTTTCACTACACAGTTATCTATGAATACATAATAGAACTATCCAGAGTGAAAGGCTATAATAATCAGTGTGGTAAAGCCTTTGTCTGTAGCAGTAGTCTTAGAGACCATAAGAATATTTCGTAACACAGAGAAATCCTATAAACAACAAATAATTGTGTAGAGGATAAATATTCTCAAGATAGAACAGTTGAGCCAAGGTGAGGATATTCTATATACCTGTTCCATATCAGTCAGATCTCTAAACCGTGCCTGAGCCCAGATCTACCACACATTTTTTTGTTTTTGTTTTTCTTTTCTTTTCTTTTTTTCATTTCTTTGTTTATATGATATATTTTTTATTCACATTTCAAATGATTTCCCCCTTTCTGGCCCCCCACTCCCTGAAAATTCATGAAATTCTTTGGTAAATAGATGGAGTTGGGGAACATCATACTAAGTGAGGTAACCCAGTCTCAAAAGATCAATCATGGTATGCACTCACTAATAAGTGAATATTAGCCTGGAAAACTGAAATACCCAAAACATAATCCACACATCAAATGAGGTAGAAGAAGTGGCCTCTTGTTCTGGAAACACACTTTTTTTTTATTCTCAAGGCTGATGAGGCTGACAAGACCAAGCTGGGAGGGATAACAGTCTCCGTCACATTTAGCAACACTTAGTCCAAATCCCACAGAGTTATCTGTTGGGCAAGAGGCAGGAGGCATAAAATAAGGGCTACAGATTGTGCAGTCAAAAAACAAAGGCAGAAACGACCACTCCACAACTGGTGAACTGAAAGGCACTTAGCAGTAGAAGCATTTCTTCTTCTTGAGCTTTTTTTAGTTTCTCTGGGGTTTTATTGTTCTCATTTTCTAATCTCTGTAGGTGTGATATTACCTGCTCATGACCTAACTTCAGCTTCTCATAGAAAGAATATGCACTGTGTTAGGACTTGTCCCTAGGAGTGTAGACTCCCATGAACACTGGCCTAAAGCATCACATCAGCACAGGGTGGTCCTCAAAGAACACACCATGGAGTACAATATCCTGGATCCTGTGTAGTGTCAAATTCTGGTGATTATAAAACATATTATGCTGACACTAGGCAGACAAAGGTTATGAATCCAAGTGGAGGATGCCCTAGTTGCATGTGGTCACTCAGTAGGATTGGGAACGCAGTCTATCCCAGTATGTTCTCGGGTGCAAAGTCAGTCAGAAATTACAAGTTATTGTGGGGATGAGAACGAAGAACAAGACAAATATATAAACTGCTAAGTGTTTCCAAATTGTACCAAGGTACACACTTCCTTGGAGAAGCATTTATGAACGTAAGATTAGGCATAGTGACAATCTGGAGGTGCAGCCAGGTCTTGAACAGAAGACCTGAAAAATATGAGTGGGACATTGCAGACCCAAGAATGACACCATAGGATTTGCAAAAGTGAATACCTATAGTCCAAGAATCCATCTCTGACGACTGCTAGGTCATCTTGCAGCTCATTTCTCTCACTGGGCATCAGGTGAGTGGTCAGTTTCTCCATTTATATTTTCCTGCTTCTTGATAACCACATTTGGGAGGAAGGTGTTTGTGACATACCCCAGCCTCTCCATCTAGAGTAACACAAGTGAACTTGGAAAGTGAGAAGGCATACAAAATGCACAGACCAGGCTGAGGACCAAAGAGAAAGAGAGCACACCTGGAATACAGTGAGAAACTAAAGACTTTGGCACACACTTGAAATGCTTTCTCTGTGGATCTCAGTTCACCCATCAGCCTGTAAAGATTTGGATATCTAAGCAGCCAGGTGTTTTGGTTGCCTACATACGCATGCTTATTGTGACCACACAGATGGCCTCTCCAGGACTGCTAACAACTGCACAGGGTCCCACGTAGCTTCAGAGTTCCAAAACATGTAGCTAAAGAAACCCGGAAATATGGCACAGTCCCCACGCACCCATATTCAGTGGTCATAACCAGATGCCCTATAATGGATTTTAGGCTCATAACTGTGGATTAAATAGTCATGAATGGCAAACCATCATCAAAAGACTGAAAAATTCATCCAACTGAAAGATCAAAATAATCTAGATCTGGAAAATAGGTCCGGTCTCTGATTTTGACAGTTTTATGGGGCATAAAAGATCTGTGTGACACACAATCTGCTCAGGAAGCTTAGGGTGTCACTCACACAGATAAGGTTGTCAGAGGAGAGTTGAGAATGTAAGGTGTCAAAAGAATATTTTGCTCTGAGTTACTATAGGCTGATAGCCACTGTATCTAGAAAAACAAACAGGGAGTAAGTGTTGAACGGATATAAACTGGGAAATATTTCCTCCCTGACTGTTAATGGTCTCATTATGTCCCCAAGTTATACCACAATGGCCAATAAGACGAAAATGTAAAAATTCACAGCAGAATAGCTTAGGAGGATCCAGCTCCTATCTTTGGGGATGAACCAACTAATGTAATAGAATCCTCAGCTTTCAGAAATTATGATAAGCAGGAATGTTTATTAGCTTCACAGTTTAATCATTTCCTGCTATTTTATAGTCATGAGCTTCTTTCAGTGGATTTGGACTGAGAGAAAGCAGAATATCTGGAGGCAACACATTAGTTTGCATGATACTGTGACCAATTATGTGTTTTAATGATGCAAACAAGTTTATTGTTTTACACTGGATTATTGGTTTACATTTAAAAGTCAATTTTTTTCCATATGTATGACTTCTGGTTCTGTGACAAGCTGTCCTAGAGTGCTGAGACTTGTTTCTAGGGGAATGTGAAAGGAGAAATCTTTAATAAGAATCCCATGTAAAGAAAAATTTCAGTTTTAACAAAAATATTTTCAGTTTTAACACAAATATTTTCCATCAAAATCTCCAATTTTATCAGAAAAACTTTCTATGTGCTTTGACAATTAGTTAAGATTTTTTTATATTTACCATTTTCAAATTATTGTCTTCCATCAAATTCTTCAAATTTAATGTATTTTCTATATATTTCTGATTTTTAAAAAAATAATAAAGATAAAATGGTAGACATAGAAATATTTCTAAAGAGTTGAGTCAAACACATAAGAAAAAAATTAGTCAAAACTACAACCATGGTCTAGAAATGTCTGACTGGAGACAGACACAGAAAATTTATGACATCTGACTCCTACAATAAAGACATTTAGATATGAAGATATGAACCAGTCCAAGGGAAATGCTTGGTAAAAGGTAATTTAATTTCTTTGGTGAGAGAGATGGGAAAGTCTAAGGAATCCTGTTTATTTCAAGGTGTCATGAGATTTCTCCTTTTCTAAATTAGATTTGCTTGTGTGTGTGTGTGTGTGTGTGTGTGCGTGTGTTTATTTGGCATGCATAGGCATACCAGTACAAGCATGGAGGTCAGAGGACAACTTGTGGGATGAGTTCTCTCCTTTGATCATATGGGTTCCAGAGAATAAACACAGGCTATTGGCCATGACAGCATAAAAAAAAAGAGCTGAGTCAAAATATGCTTGATAAAATTGAACATATATGTCAAATATATTTCTGATATAATTGAAGAAATATATAGAAAGATTGTTAAACTTGAACATTTTCATGGAAAATAATACAGATAAATGTTAGACATAAAAACATTTTCCAAAATGTAAAGGAATTAGAAACATTTTCTTATAAAATTGAAGATTTTCATGTTATACAAATAAAATGGAAGATGAAAAATATTTCTACATTAATTGACAAATGGATTATAAAACACCTAATAAATTAAAGATGTTGATTGAAAACATTTCTGATAAATTTGAAGGAATATTTAGAAAAAAGTAATAAAATTGAAGATGTTCATGTACATATTATACAGAAAAATTGGTTGGCATAAAAACATTTCTAAATTAATTTAAAACTGAATTATAGACCTCTGAAAATTGCAGATGTTGATGGAAAATATTTCTGATAAAAGTGAAGAAATATATATGAAGAGTGATAAAATTGAAGATGTTCATGGAAAATTATACAGATAAATTGGTTGACATAAAAACATTACTAAATTAATTGAGGAAGAATTATAAGCATCTTCTGTTAGAACTGAAGATGTTAAAAATATTGAAGGCAAAATAGATGAAATTTATAGAAAAAAAGTGTTAATATGGAAGATGTTCATGGAAATTATACAGATAAATTTGGTGATATCTAAACATCTAAAATAATTAAAAGAGAAATTATTAACTTTTTCTGATATAATTAGAGATTTACATGGATAATAGTTCTGATAAGTTTAAAAATATATGTAGGTAAAGTTTTAAAAATTAAAATTATCTTAAAAATTATACAGATAAAATGGTAGACAAAAACATTTATAATTAATTTAAAAGGGAATTATTAATATTTTCAGAAAAAATTCAAGATTTACATGGAAAATATTTCTGATTACATTGAAGAAACACATAGATAAATGTGTTAAAATTGAAGCTTTTCATGGAAAATTACACAGTTAAAGGGCAGACATAAAAAGCAATTCTTAATTAAATGAAAGAGGAATTATAAAATATTTTCTGATAAAATTGAAGGCTTACATGGAAAATAAGTCTAATAAAATTTAAGAAATAGAAAAATGTTAAAAATGAAGCTGTTCATGGAAAATTACACACAAAGGGGGTAGACATAAAAATGTTTCTAAATTAATTGAAAATTGAATGATAAGTATCTGATAAAATTGAAGATTTACATGGAAAATTTTTCTGAAAAATTGAAGAAATATATAGAAAAAAGTGGTAAAATTAAAGATGTTCATGGAAAATTATACACATCAATTTGATGATTTAAACACATTTCTAAATTAATTGAAAATTGATGTTTAAAGATAATCTGATAAAATTGAAGATGTGGAAAATCTTTCTGATAAAATTGAATAAACTAGGGTAAAAAGCATTAAAAATTGAAGAACAACAAAAAAGTGAACAACAACAATCACAATAACAAATTCTGTGGCTTTCTTGCTCCATATCCTGATTAAAGGACTGGGTCTTTCAAGCTCAAAATGGTTCGCATTAAAGGCAAGTCTTCCAACAATAAAGACATTGATTACTTTTTACAAAGTAAGCAAATTCCCTTGCAGGTGGGTCCTCAAATTTTGGATTTTGCATAATTCGAGATTTATTCAAGTTGACAACACAGAATAGCAACCGCAGGGAGTGTTTCTCTGTGTAACCCTGGCTGTTCTGAAAATCACTTTATAGACCAAGGTGACCACCTAGTCAAAGATCTTCCTGTCTCTCCTTCCTCTCTCACCTAGTCAAAGAACTTCCTCCTCATGCTGAGATTAAAGGCACACGTCCCCAGGCCCTGCTTGGAAACCATGTTAAGTGTCCTTTCTTTAGCTGAAGACCTGAGCAGATGTTCATCTTGTGTTCCCAACAGAGAGATGGTTGGGGGAAACAGCTAAGTGTAGAGCTCAACCTTCAGGACAAAGACTCTCCTCTCCACCTGCCCACTCCCCAACCCCTGTTTCGGTCTCACATTTTATGTCCTGCTTTTGAGATGAATACCCTTAACATATCCATCCCCTAGTCTCTGTGTCTGCACAGAAGGCAGGCAAGGATCTCCTGGGTTAGCTGGGCTCCATGCTGCCATGGACTGCACTCATATTTACAGGGAAACAGACAGGAAGATTGGAAAGCCATTCCTTGAGGGAATGTCAAAGCACAGGTCTTCTAAGTCAAGGATATCAAGGGCAGAAAGCCCTGGCTCTAGGTCTGCTCATGGCAGAACTGGAGGCCAGGTGGCACTGGAGCAGAATCCCAAAACAGCTTCTTCACACACAAGAAACAAAAAGCCAGCTCTCCTGCTCTAGGTCCAGGCACACAAGGACATCAGCAGCTGTGTTCCCTGGGATGGATCACACTGAGCCTTCTGTACTCCATCTGTGGGTGGTATTCATAATCCTGAAAGAGGTAGGGGAGGCAAGCAAAGGACCCTGAAACCTGTGCTTACAAAACCACAAAACAGACACAGAAGTGAAAAAGGCAAATGTGTAAGAGTACATAAATCAGGGAGTTAGGGGGAGAGAAGAGGGCAAACCAAAGCTACACTGCAGTAAGCAAGTCTGTGGAAGGACAGTGTCCTCCTGTAGATGCTGTGGGAATCTGAGTGAAAACCTGACATCTCACCCTGGCTCAGGGATGCTCTCCTGTCTGTTCTGCATCCTGCTGGTGGGCATCAGGATTGTCAGTTAGTGATGCTCCCTTCAGAGCCTGTCTAATAGAAATAGTAGCAGGCTCAAAAGTAAACTATTATAAAGTTCTTTTCCCTGCCACTTTTGTCAGTGGGGAAGACATGCAACCAATCATTTAAAATAGGGTTTCCCTGAAGCAAACCAGAATTGCTGGGCCAGGTTAATCCCCTGCATTCCTGAATGCCTCTGTTAGGATCCCAGGGGCAGGTGCCCTGCTAGCTAAGATTCCCTGCAGAGTCAATATCCTTTGCTTGGTCCCTGGATAGGTATGGCCAACCTTTAAGTCCCATGAAATCACAGTCAGGCAGCATTGAAAGATACCTGTATTTCAAACCATTTCACAGCCAGAGGAACAGACAGAGAAACCTGCAACTCTGGGAACCTGGGAGGATGCTACAGAAGAATGATTCCCAGTGGAGATGTAGCCCAGGTCCTGTTCCAGACTGCCCCACCATGGGGAGGACACACAGGACCCTGCGACCTGTGGCAGAAATTCCCCAGGGAACTCTAGCAAATGGCCACCAGAGACCAGGATAGATTCAGGATTTTCTGAGGACTCCTGTGGTGCAATCACAGATTGCTTAGCTGCCTGCTCTGTGGCTGCTGCCCTCTGGCCTTTGGCAGCAGGGAGGCTTACAGAACAGCAGGCGCCTTTCTGGCAATTTAGATTAAGGTCTGAGCTAAACAGGATCGGTGCCTAAACCTCTTTGATCCCAGAAGCCAACTATTTTCAGGTCAGCTCCCTGCTTCCAAAATAAAACATAGGATTTGCCTTCGATGCTCCCTGTCATTTCTTAGTCTTTTAATAGATAATTTCAAAGGGAATGTCCAGGGTAGTGCCCGCCCATTTTCGAAGGCACTGATTGCAGCTGGGATGGCATGTTTCTAAGATTCATGGAAACGCCAGAGATGGGGCAACTGCAATCCAACCTCCAATGGGAAGGTAGGTCTGACTTTAGACTTTCATGATTCAGGGAAGGTGTTGTCCTAGGCACTAAAGCTATGACCTGAATGCTGGCCTCTCCATAGCCATCTTTTCTGAGTACTCTCTGTTATCCGCTAGCATGTACTTGTCCAGTGCACAAGCAGCCAAAGATAGCAGCCTAATGGCACCTCACTGGCACCATCCGGGTTTGAGCCCAGCCTTGACATCCTGGAGAAATCCGTGGTTAGTGTGCCTGCCCACTTTTCCACATTGGTAGCGGGCTCCCACGGAGTAGGAACCAAGTAAGGAATTCTAGCCAGAAGGGAAAAGTTGCAAAAGAACTTGCAAACTGCCAATTCGGCCCTGGAGCTGTGGGCACTGTAAGCTCCTTTCCACCAGGGGGCGCAGTGGCACTGGCATTCTGACTGGTGGAAAGTAATGATGGTGAGCTCTGGAACTTTAAGTTCTGTGGACCATGTTCCCTAGTAGCAGCATTTTCAGCTTGTCTCTTTGTAATGTGGAGCTTAAATCTGAGGGTGATTTCAAATCTCGTGTATTATTTTATCTCATGATTTAGTATGTGGTTATGCTTTCTTTGTTTTTTTCTTGTTGTTGTTTTGTTTTGTTTTTCCCAGGGGCACTGGACTCTGCCTGTCCAGCTGCAGAGGACAACTGTGCGAATCCACAGATTCTGGAGAGAGTATTGAGGAGATGCAATGTGATCGCCTGGGTTTCGGTTTGTTCCCTGGGCATATTTGCTTCTGTGTGTTTCTAAAAGCTGAAAAATCGCCCAAGTTCTTTCTGTAGGCGGATTCCATGCTGTAAGGCACTGGCATAGTTACATTTTCCAAATGGGAACTGTTCGAAGTGGTGAGAAAAGGACCCCAGAAAGATGACAAATTTCAAGTGAACACAATCCCCCAAAGCAGTTGCTTCCCTTTCCATGTGCCTACCGTTTTCGGGTCCACAGGACCACAGCTCAAGAGACATTCATTCTTGTAGCCCTTTCTGCTGGCCTCGAACTCGTCCTGATCCTCCTGCCATTCTTTCTTGGCTGGCCCTTTCCACTTCAACGTCCCTTTCCCACTCGCCAAGGCAGATGTCCAGCAGGCAAAAGGAAGGAGGAGGGCAGCTGACAGTTTCTCACTAGGATTCCCAGCGCAGTGGGGTAGAATCTGATACTGGAGAAGTCAGTACTTAACAAGCCTGCTCACTTGTCCACACTGCTTGGGGCCAATGAGTCCCAGCTGCATCTGCCTTCCAACTCAAGGACTGAAGACCAGGGGTTACCTATGATTCCTCCAGGCCTTGGGAGGCAGATGAGGACTGCTCCAAAAGATGCAGAAAAATGGAATCTGATATTGAAAATTGGAACCAGGATGCAAGTGGCTATTGGAACTAAATTTGACTTTATATTTCTTACCCTTTAAAAACGGAATTATAGGCCAAATCTAGAATTAGTTGGAGGGATGCACGGAAAGACCCTATGATCCAATAAGCACGACTTAATAGGTAATCTAGTGAGATCTCAGAAACCAATGGCAACAGCTGTGTAGACAGTGAAGACTGGAGAATTTGACAGCAATCAGGTTGAAGTCCTTTTACATCTCATCCTGCAAAGGAATATTTTTCTGCATTTATCTATGCCTGGAGGTTTCAAATGACTCTGAGATAAAAATGACTGAATGACTTCCACCTGCCTCATCCACATCCTGCCTGTGACATGTGTCTGCCGTGTTCATAGGCACCTCAGCCTAAATCTTTTGATGTGCAAGGAACATAATATGGAATCTAGGCTCAAACATTTTCCCAATTACATTGTAATAAACATCTGAGAAAAGGGGTCAGGAGTGTGTACCTTTCTGAGGTAAAGAATTAAGTGGAATCCATTTCCAAAATAAATGACCAAGGTAGTGGATTCTGTATTATCATATATCACAATTATCAAAAACTATGAAACTGTTATTAAATTGATGCAACTTGTTATCATATTTAATATTACTTGCTAAATGTATACTAAATAAACTTGTTTGAGGTACTTTTTACTTACTTTGTATCTGCGGGTATGTATGTGAACAGGCACCACAGCATGCATATAGAGGTAAAAAGATCAGTCCTTTCTCTGCACCATGTGAGTCCTGGAGTAACTCACATTATCAGCCTGGGAAGCAACTCATACCAATTCCTCCTGTTCATATTGAATCTTAGAATTACCAAACCCCCTAGAGTGTGTACTGGTAGCAGTCAGAAGGAAGAAGCCTCCATTACCTTCCTCTTCTATGATCTACAGTATAAAACTCACTCAGGGTTTAGTTAATAGGAATTATATCTTGTCTGCCCAGGTGCTACACAATGCGTACTGTGATTGCTGTTTCTAAAGCCAGAAAATAGGTGTTCTAACACTGAGCCACACAGTGGCAATAACTCAAGAACATGTGGATTTCTCTATTTCAAGATGCAGTTATACTACCCAAAAGATACTTCTTCCTATCACAGATACACTTATTCAAACCTGTTCAGTGCTACAGCGTTCACAGTAACCAGAAGTTTGGAACAACCTATATGGTGCTCAACTGAAAAGAAGGTAAACAAAATGTGGTACATTTACACTATAGAGCATTACATAGACATTTACATGAATGAATAAATTATGAAATTCAAAGGTAAATGGAACAAGAAAAAGGCCCAGTGCTTTCTGCTTCTCTTTTCCATTTCATGCTAGCTTTGCTTAGATGAATTGGAGGGCTCTGTTCTTCTTTTCTTGTATTCGGTCTTCTTTGACATCATTTTGCCCTCCCATTCTGCACAGTGCCCTGATATATGAATGTATCTGGGTAGGAGGATTAATGGAGACACATCACATAGGGCTGTGTTTTTCATAATCTGTCTCTGTCTGTCTGCCTTCTGTTTGCAGTCTGTCTGTCTCTGTTAGTCTTTCTCTGTCTCTATCTCCTCACTTTGCCTGTCTCTGTCTCTCTGTATTTCATTCTATCCTGTTTCTGTCTCACTTTCTCTCTTTCTGTCTCAGTCTGTGTCTCTATCTCTCTGTCTATCTCTCTCAGAATGTCTGTCTCTGTCTCTGTCCCTGTCTATGTCTCTCTCTGTGTGTCTCTGTGTCCCTCTGTTTGTCTCTCTGTTTGTCTGTTTCTCTGTCTCTGTCTCTGTGTCTGTCTCTCTGCATCCTTTGGTTTATCATGAAAAACTCTGATATGACATCAGTGATTCTACCTGCTGCAGGAGGAAGCCTTTCTTAAAATGGCTGAATAGGGAACTGATCAGTGGGATTAGAAGAATTGGACTGCTAGATTGTTTCTTTTATTTAATTGTTTAGAGCAGTAGCATTTGATTTTAAACTAGGTCTCTGGCCATCTACACTCTATGTTTTTGTCACCTAAGCAGTGTCTTGTATGGATTCTATCTAACTAATTGGGCCATAAGTCAAATCAGACATTTCTATATTATACCTAGATGTTCTCTGACACCACTGCCCTAGCATATCTGGCAGGTAGAACTGCTCAATGAGACTGAATAACAGACTTTCAACAGAAAATACTGTAGGTCAAGGGTTTTGTGGCTGAATTGGTATTTGTTTCTCTTTTGGTGGCCAACAGAGAACTCTCCTACAACAAAGAAACTAGAACATAAGGGTAAAGGTTTGAAGCATGCATCTGCTCAACTTCAATTTCGATGTGCTGAGTAGGTGTTGGCCTAAGCAATTGAACTCTACTCTCAGTTAGCAAAGAGTAAACAGTTGTCTTAGCAACAGCCTGGGTTGTTTGTATATTTCCATGGGATGACCTTGCAGAACAACTCAAATGAATGCAATGCAGTCACTATTCATGGAAGCCTTATTGGTGACAAAAAGTGGCCAGTAGAGATTTTGTATGCCCCATCAGTAGAAATCACTAAGATGGCCTTCCTATAATTTAGGAATTCCAGTACACTAGGTTTCCATATTATGTCTCAAATGCCACTGCAACTGAACCTATATCTCCCAGGATTCTCTTCCTTTCCCTTAGCTCCCTTCCTATTCCTCAGGGACTGTGTCCATTGTCTTTTACATAGGTCACCTGTAAAATCTAATCAATCTCTCACTTCCATGGAGATGCATGTATCCATCCTAGTTCATTTCTTCATACCCTATCTCTGGATGTATGGATTAAAGGTTGGTTAGTATCCTTTAGTGACTACTATCCAGATGTAAGTGCATACATATAATATGTATATTTCTGGATCTTGGTTATGTCACTCTGGATTTTTTTTTATTACCAAAGTTTTTTCTGCAAATGCCATGATGTCATTATTTCTTAAAATATCTAATCTGCCACCATGTAAATGTATCACATTTTCCCTAAAGGATCTTTTCAATCTAGGACCATGCTTTGGTTCTTGGAAATTGCCCAGTGAGATTAAATGACAAACTTTCAACAGTAATATCTTTGTTCAGCCTAGAGGTCTCTCTCCTTCTTCTTCCATTTCCTGATGATTTGAATGAGAACAGCCCCACAGACTTATATATTTGCATCATTAGTCTCCTGTAATGAACTGTATGGAAGGTCAGAAGGTAAGGCCCAGTTGAAATTATGGTGCTTATTTGAATAAGAATGAAACTTGGGGGACTGTAGGATGGGATGTGTCAATGGGAGTCTGGAAGTATATATTAGAGGAGGTAGGTCACTAGGGGAGACTCTTGGAGGAAGTGTTTCACTGGGGGTAGGTTTTAAGATTTAAGATACCAGTAACAGGACCTGAATGTAACTCTTTTTTTTTCTTATATCTGTCTTTGTCTCCATCTCTCTCTGTCAGTCTCTGTCTCTCTGTATCTCATTCTATCCTGTTTCTGTCTCTCTTTTTCTCTGTCTGTCTCTGTCTCTATCTCTCTGTCTATCTCTCTCAGTCTGTCTGTCTCTCTGTCTCTGTGTCCCTCTGTCTCTCTGCCTGCCTGCCTGTCTCTCTCTCTCTCTTTCTCTCTCTCTCTCTCTTTATCTCTCTTTCTCTCTCTGTCTCTATCTCTGCCTCTGTACTCTTTGGTTTATTACAGAAAAACTCTGATATGACATCAGTGATTCTATCTGTAAGTCTATAAGGAAGCCCCAATTAAATACTTGCTGTTCAAAGAAATTCCCCAGTCATGGTGGTTCTTCACAGCAATTAAACAGCAAATAAACACCCAGTGAGGACATATCTGTGACTATAAAATACACTAATATTTTCTGTTAGGATGTATAATCACATTTCAATGATAAGTGTCTTATTAACACTTGCAAGAAATGTGTGACACTCTTTCTTAACTAAGAGCCCAGGAAATAGGAACTACCATCTTTGGGTTTTGTGCTTATAGCTGCCATCATTTCAGCCATGTCGGGCTGCCCTATAGGCTTGCTTTCTAGCATGGTGTCAAGTCTGTCCCTTTTAAAACATGGCTTCTGAGATTACTGTTGTCTTTCATCTGCCTTCTGACATCAGATTCCTTCTCAGCCAATCAGCACTTAATAGAATCTTGAGGTTACCATGGAGCTGAGTAAACAAGTCTGGCTCAGTGTTCAGTTGAACTGCTTCAACGCATACACGTGACTTGTGCTTGTGAATCTCAATAACCCCTTTACCTTGTGAATACCAATAACCCATTTACCATCCCTTTATCCAAATCCTATACCTCTACTTGTCTTCCTGCCTCCACAATGTCAGGTAGGAAAGAAACTAAAATGTTTATTTAATTGAAAGTCTCTCAAATAGGGAATCATCAAAATAAGGTGGGATTGGAAAGAAAGTATTGAAGGACAAGACTGTGCCCTAACTAAGGTCTTGGATCTGACCTTTCCTAGGGTTGTAACTTTGTCCTCAACCTTGACTTATCTACTTGCTGGCAGATTCTAGGGCTCTCTAGGGAATTGAGTCTTTAGGAGGAGGGGATAGAGAAGGAATCCAGATAGTTCTTGGGGCTGTTTCAACTGAAGCAGAGAGAGAACTGTGTATAGACACAGGAGAACTGAGGCCCAAGTTGCTTTTCTTTTGATGACAGACTACAGAGTATTACACAATAGTACTTCAAAGATTAGCTGATCAACAGCAATGTTGAGATAAGGAGAGTCAATAAAACATCTTCCACTGTTCAATTAGCAACTTAGATTGACTAGTTTGTGCCAACTGGGTAGATGTATTTTCCTCCTACATGGTTTCACATTTGTGTTCTCTGAAGCTGTCAGGTGGAAACAAGTCTTTCCCTGACAAAAGGATAGTTTGTTACATTCACCTGCACACGAACAGCTGTGTCCACCCTGGTGATGCACACTGGGTTGAAGATGAGCACCTTACTAATGGAGGAGGTTTCCACTCAATTTTGGCAAATGGTTTAAGATAATTACATTCCTTGATTGTCATTACAAACAAACTCCTATTGTGAATAGCTAGAGTATGGTGGCATACACCTTTAATGTCCACCCTTGGGAACCAGAGGCATGAGAACCAATGTGAACATGAGAGTTTCTCTTGGACAGTAACTTCAAGAGAGTCACTCAGGGGCTATAAGACGGTTCCTCGAGTAATGAAAGGAAAAGAATTATAAAAATTAGCATTCCCAGTAGTAGCTCTCTTACATCTGAAACCCACTAAGAAGGAAGGGTGGATCACAGGGCAAGAAGCAAACTGATACTCTTGAGAAGGCAAGCTAGGGACCATTTATAAAAAGATCACACCACCTTTACCTAGAGACAGTGAAGAAAATGAAAAAAATGGGGCAAGATTGCTGGAGAGGAGAATATGAAAGAATAGATGAAATGAGAACACAGAACATAGGGGTGTTAGCCATGTGACACAGGAAGCTCACCACTGAATGCTCAAGGCAGACAAATGATATTAATAAATACATTTTCAAAGGAACACTGGCTAAAAATTACTGAGTACATGGCAAACATTGAAAGATTTAATGAAATATAGGTCAAGAGTTCAGGAATGATGCTGAGGCTGGGACAGGATATGACTAGAACCACTAACTTATCAGGAAAAACACATTTCATGTTTAGATATTGTCTTCTGAGTCCCTAAACCCTGATGATGCTTTACAATTAGGAAATGAGCTTTCTATGCATATATTGTAGAACCAATTCTTAGTGCAATGTCTGGGCTCAAGAGTAAAATTCTAGCTCCCAGGTGGCATAGGCAGAAGGATTGATGGTAGTTTATCCCCATTCTAGAAAGAATGATGAATTATAGGCAAACCCTGGCCATGAAGTCAAATTATTACTAAAAAGAATTAGAATTTTTTTGAGAACTTGTGTTTGGGGATTTTGTTTTTCTCTGACCTTGAGCATACACAGGATCTGGAGAAATCATGGTGATCTAGATATTCTTTAGTATTAGAGATCAAACTAAAGCAAATTTCCCAGCTTTATACTCATTTACCTCACTAGACACAGTATAATCTTTGTAACAAGGAATTATAAAATCTACAAAGATAAGACAGGAATCCATAAAGACACAGTTGTTTATCACTAATAAACTTGTGCATCCCCAACAGGTAATTCTTGGGATAGAGGTACCAGAACAGTTTCTTGATACTATTCCACCTATTAGCCAATCAAAACCTGAATCATCTTGAGGTCCCTATGATAAGTACAAAGCTGTTTTCCCAAACTGTGTTCACATTTCCAACCTCACAATATCTGGTATGGAAAGAAATGGGAACATTTCTTTAGCTGATATCCCCATATTTTGAGAAGTCCAGAAAGTATGGATGCATAGGGAATGTACTGAATGAGAATCTAGTGCCAAGTGTCAATTTTGGCCCTGATACATCTGAGATTATGATTTTGGACAGAGCATTCTCCCTTTCACTATAAGGATCTTCACATTTCATAGTAGCAAAACTAACAGGCTGACCTGTGAGCACAAGTAGATATAGAGTGCTTAAGAGAGCACAGTATAGAGAAAGCACCCAGCTAATTCATGGGAATTTTTACAGAGAAGCAGGCAGTGGAGGCACATATTTTTAATGACAGTGCTTTGGAGGCAAATACAGGTGGATTTCTGAGTTCGAGGCCAGCCTGGTCTAAAGAGTGAGTTCCATGACAGTCAGGGCTACACACAGAAATCCTATCTGGAAAAAAAAAAAAAGAAAAAGGAAGCTACATTTGTTCGCAGATGTCCTGCAAAGGATCTGTGTAGGCCCAATTCTTTCTGCTTCTCCCAGTTCATGCTAGCTTTGCTCAAGTGAATTGGAGGGCATTGTTCTTCTTTCATTTTGTCTGCTTTGACAGTATCTTGCCGTCATATTTCGCACAGTTCCCTAATGTATGAATGGGTCTGTGTAGGGAGATGGATGAACACACATCACAAAGGACTGTGCGTTTCATTCTCTGTCTCTGTGTCTCTGTTTCTGTCACTCTCTCTGTCTCTGTCTCTTTGTCTCTCTGACTCTGTCTCTGTCTCTCTCTCTCTCTACCCCCATAATATATTGGTATGGAACTCTATATATATATTCCCATTTGCTGCAGGAGGAAGTCTTTCTTATAATTGCTGAATAGGGAATTGATCGGTGGGATTAGAAGAATTGGACTGTTAGATTGTTTCTTTTATTTAATTGTTTAGAGCAGTAGCATTTGATTTTAAACTAGGTCTCTGGCCATCTACACTCTATGTTTTTGTCACCTAAGCAGTGTCTTGTATGGATTCTATCTAATTAATTGGGCCTTAAGTCAAATCAGACATTTCTATATTATTCCTAGATCTTCTCTGACACTACTGCCCTAGCATATCTGCCCAATGAGACTGAATAACAGACTTTCAACAGAAAATACTGTAGGTCAAGGGTTTTGTGGCTGAATTGGTATTTGTTTCTCTTTTGGTGGCCAACAGAGAACTCTCCTACAACAAAGAAACTAGAACATAAGGGTAAAGGTTTGAAGCATGCATCTGCTCAACTTCAATTTCGATGTGCTGAGTAGGTGTTGGCCTAAGCAATTGAACTCTACTCTCAGTTAGCAAAGAGTAAACAGTTGTCTTAGCAACAGCCTGGGTTGTTTGTATATTTCCATGGGATGACCTTGCAGAACAACTCAAATGAATGCAATGCAGTCACTTTTCATGGAAGCCTTATTGGTGACAAAAAGTGGTCAGTAGAGACTCTGTATCGCCCATCAGTAGAAATCACTAAGATTGCCTTCCTATAATTTAGGATTTCCAGTACACTGGGGTTCCATGTTATGCCTCAAATGCCACTGCAACTGAACCTATATCTCCCAGGATTCTCTTCCTTTCCCTTAGCTCCCTTCCTATTCCTCAGGGACTGTGTCCATTGTCTTTCACATAGGTCACCTGTAAAATCTAATCAATCTCTCACTTCCATGGAGATGCATGTATCCATCCTACTTCATTTCTTCATATCCTGTCTCTGGATGTATGGATTAAAGGTTGGTTAGTATCCTTTAGTGACTACTATCCAGATGTAAGTGAATACATATAATATGTATGTTTCTGGATCTTGGTTATGTCACTATGGATGTTTTTTTTTTTATTGCCAAAGTTTTTTCTGCAAATGTCATGATGTCATTATTTTTTAAAATATCTAATCTGCCACTATGTAAATATATAACATTTTCCCTAAAGGATCTTCTCAATCTAGGACCATGCTTTGATTCCTGGAAATTGCCCAGTGAGATTAAATGACAAACTTTCAACAGTAATATCTTTGTTCAGCCTAGAGGTCTCTCTCCTTCTTCTTCCATTTCCTGATGATTTGAATGAGAACAGCCCCACAGACTTATATATTTGCATCATTAGTCTCCTGTAATGAACTGTATGGAAGGTCAGAAGGTATGGCCCAGTTGAAATTATGGTGCTTATTTGAATAAGAATGAAACTTGGGGTACTGTAGGATGGGATGTGTCAATGGGAGTCTGGAAGTATATATTAGAGGAGGTAGGTCACTAGGAGAGACTCTTGGAGGAAGTGTTTCACTGGGGGTAGGTTTTAAGATTTAAGATACCAGTAACAGGACCTGAATGTAACTCTGTTTCTCCTTATGTCTGTCTCTGTCTCCATCTCTCTCTGTCAGTCACTGTCTCTCTTACTCATTCTATCCTGTTTCTGTCTCCCTTTTTCTCTGTCTGTCTCTGTCTCTATCTCTCTGTCTCTCTCAGTCTGTCTGTCTCTCTGTCTCTGTGTCCCTCTGTCTCTCTGCCTGCCTGTCTGTCTGTCTGTCTCTCTCTCTCTCTCTCTCTCTCTCTCTCTCTCTCTCTTTCTCTCTCTTTCTCTCTCTGTCTCTATCTCTGCCTCTGTACTCTTTGGTTTATTACAGAAAAACTCTGATACGACATCAGTGATTCTATCTGTAAGTCTATAAGGAAGCCCCCAATAAAATACTTGCTGTTCAAAGAAATTCCCCAGTCCTGGTGCTTCTTCACAGCAATTAAACAGCAAATAAACACCCACTGAGGACATATCTTTGACTATAACATACACTAATATTATCTGGATGTATAATCACATTTCAATGATAAGTGTCTTATTAACACTTGCAAGAAATGTGTGACACTCTTTCTTAACTAAGAGCCCAGGAAATAGGAACTACCATCTTTGGGTTTTGTGCTTATAGCTGCCATCATTTCAGCCATGTCGGGCTGCCCAAGCTTGCTTTCTAGCATGGTGTCAAGTCTGTCCCTTTTAAAACATGGCTTCTGAGATTACTGTTGGCTTTCATCTGCCTTCTGACATCAGATTCCTTCTCAGCCAATCAGCACTTAATAGAATCTTGAGGTTACCATGGAGCTGAGTAAACAAGTCTGGCTCAGTGTTCAGTTGAACTGCTTCAACGCATACACGTGACTTGTGCTTGTGAATCTCAATAACCCCTTTACCTTGTGAATACCAATAACCCGTTTACCATCCCTTTATCCAAATCCTCTACCTCTACTTGTCTTCCTGCCTCCACAATGTCAGGTAGGAAAGAAACTAAAATGTTTATTTAATTGAAAGTCTCTCAAATAGGGAATCATCAAAATAAGGTGGGATTGGAAAGAAAGTATTGAAGGACAAGACTGTGCCCTAACTAAGGTCTTGGATCTGACCTTTCCTAGGGTTGTAACTTTGTCCTGAACCTTGACTTATCTACTTGCTGGCAGATTCTAGGGCTCTCTAGGGAATTGAATCTTTAGGAGGAGGGGATAGAGAAGGAATCCAGATAGTTCAGTTTCAACTGAAGCAGAGAGAGAACTGTGTATAGACACAGGAGAATTGAGGCCCAAGTTGCTTTTCTTTTGATGACAGACTACAGAGTATTACACAATAGTACTTCAAAGATTAGCTGATCAACAGCAATGTTGAGATAAGGAGAGTCAATAAAACATCTTCCACTGTTCAATTAGCAACTTAGATTGACTAGTTTTTGCCAACTGGCTAGATGTATTTTCCTCCTACATGGTTTCACATTTGTGTTCTCTGAAGCTGTCAGGTGGAAACAAGTCTTTCCCTGACAAAAGGATAGTTTGTTACATTCACCTGCACACGAACAGCTGTGTCCACCCTGGTGATGCACACTGGGTTGAAGATGAGCACCTTACTAATGGAGGAGGTTTCCACTCAATTTTGGCAAATGGTTTAAGATAATTACATTCCTTGATTGTCATTACAAACAAACTCCTACTGTGAATAGCTAGAGTATGTTGGCATACACCTTTAATGTCCACCCTTGGGAACCAGAGGCATGAGAACCAATGTGAACATGAGAGTTTCTCTTGGACAGTAACTTCAAGAGAGTCACTCAGGGGTTATAAGATTGTTACTCGAGTAATAAAAGGAAATGAATTTTAAAAATTAGCATTCCCAGTAGTAGCTATCTTACATTTGACACCCACTAAGAAGGAAGGGTGCATCACAGGGCATAAGCAAACTGATACTCTTGAGAAGGCAAGCTAGGGACCATTTATAAAAAGATCACACCACCTTTACCTAGAGACAGTGAAGAAAATGAAAAAAATGGGGCAAGATTGCTGGAGAGGAGAATATGAAGAATAGATGAAAGGAGAAGACAGAACATAGGGGTCTTAGCCATGTAACACAGGAAGCTCACCACTGAATGCTCAAGGCAGACAAATGATATTAATAAATACATTTTCAAAGGAACACTGGCTAAAAATTACTGAGTACATGGCAAACATTGAAAGATTTAATGAAATATAGGTCAAGAGTTCAGGAATGATGCTGAGGCTGGGACAGGATATGACTAGAACCACTAACTTATCAGGAAAAACACATTTCATGTTTAGATATTGTCTTCTGAGTCCCTAAACCCTGATGATGCTTTACAATTAGGAAATGAGCTTTCTATGCATATATTGCAAACCAATTCTTAGTGTAATGTCTGGGCTCAAGAGTAAAATTCTAGCTCCCAGGTGGCATAGGCAGAAGGATTGATGGTAGTTTATCCACATTCTAGAAAGAATGATGAATTATAGGCAAACCCTGGCCATGAAGTCAAATTATTATTAAAAAGAATTAGAATTTTTTTTGAGAACTTGTGTTTGGAGATTTTGTTTTACTCTGACCTTTAGCATACACAGGATCTGGAGAAATCATGGTGGTCTAGATATTCTTTAGTATTAGAGATCAAACTAAAGCAAATTTCCCAGCTTTATACTCATTTACCTCACTAGACACAGTATAATCTTTGTAACAAGGTATTATAAATCTACGAAGATAAGACAGGAATCCATAAAGACACAGTTGTATATCACTAATAAACTTGTGCCTCCCCAACTAGTAATTCTTGGGATAGAGTACCAGTACAGTTTCATGATACTATTACACCTATTAGCCAATCAAAACCTGAATCTTCTTGAGGTCCCTAGGATAAGTACAAAGCTGTTTTCCCAAACTGTGTTCACATTGCCAACCTTACAATGTCTGGTATGGATGGAAATCGGAATATTTCTTTAGCTGATATCCCCATATTTTGAGAAGTGCAGAAAGTATGGATGCATAGGGAATGTACTGAATGAGAATCTAGTGCCAAGTGTCAGTTTGGCCCTGATATATCTGAGATTATGATTTTGGACAGAGCATTCCCTCTTTCACTATGAGAATCTTCACATTTCATAGTAGCAAAACTAACAGCCTGACCTGTGAGCACATATATAGAGTGGTTAAGAGAGCACAGTATAGAGAAAGCACCCTGGTAGTTCATGTGAGGTTTTACAAAGAAGCAGGCAGTGGTGGCACACACTTTTTTTCTTTTCTTTTTTCCTTAATTTGATATATTTGTTATTTACATTTCAATTGATTTTTCCCTTTCCTGGATCCCCCCTCCCCAAAAACCTCATAAGCCTTCTTCTCTCCCTGTTCCACAATCCATAACTTCCCAATTGACTGTCCTGGTATTCCCAGGCACTGCTGCACTGATCTTTTACAGGACTGAAGGCCACTCCTTCCTTCTCCTTGGACATCATTTGATATGTGCATTGTGTCTTGGGTACACCAAGCTTCTAGGTTAATATCCATTTAACAGTGAGTGCATACCATGAGTGTTCTTTTGAGATTGTAATACCTCACTTCGGATGATATTCTCCAGTTCCATCCATTTGTGTAAGAGTTTCATGAGTTCATTGTTTCTAATGGCTGAATAGTACTCCATTGTGTATATATACCACATTTTCTGTATCCATTCCTCCGTTGAGGGACTTCTGGGTTCTTTCCAGCTTCTGGCTATTATAAATAGGGCTGCTATGAACATAGTGGAGGATGTATCCTTACTACATGCTTTGGAATCCTCTCGGTATATGCCTAGTAATGTTATAGTTGGCCCTCTGGAAGTATCATTCCCAGTTTTCTAAGGAACTGCCAGACTGATTTCCAGAGCGGTAGTACCAGCTTGCAACCCCACCAGCTATGGAGGAGTGTTCCTCTTTCTCAAAATCCATGCCAGCACCAGTTTTCTCTTAACTTTTTCATCTTAGCCATTCTGACTGGTGTGAGGTGAAATCTCAGGGTTGTTTTGATTTGCATTTCCCTCATGACTAAGGATGTTGAATATTTCTTTAGTTACTTCTCAGCCATTCAATATTCCTCAGGTGAAAACTCTTTGTTTAGCTCTGTACCCCATTTTTAAGAGGGATATTTGGCTCTCTGGAGTCTAATTTCTTGAGTTCTTTGTATATCTTGGATAGAAGCCCTCTGTCAGATACAGTGTTGGTAAAGATCTTTTCTCAATTTATTGGTTGATGTTTTGTCCATTTGACAATGTCCTTTGCCTTACAGAAACTTTGTAGTTTTAAGAGGTCCCATTTGTCAATTCTAGATCTTAGAGCATAAGCTATTTGTGTTCTGTTGAGGAAATTTTCCCTTGTGCCCATGTCCTCAAGGGTCTTCCCCAGTTTCATTTCTATTAGTTTCAGTGTGTCTGGTCTTATGTGGAGGTTATTTTTTTAAAATTTTTTTTATTCGATATAATTTATTTACATTTCAAATGATTTCCCCTTTTCTAGCCCCCCCCACTCCCCGAAAGTCCCGTAAGCCCCCTTCTCTTCCCCTGTCCTCCCTTCCACCCCTTCCCACTTCCCCGTTCTGGTTTTGCCGAATACTGTTTCACTGAGTCTTTCCAGAACCAGGGGCCACTCCTCCTTTCTTCTTGTACCTCGTTTGATGTGTGGATTATGTTTTGGGTATTCCAGTTTTCTAGGTTAATATCCACTTATTAGTGAGTGCATACCATGATTCACCTTTTGAGTCTGGGATACCTCACTTAGTATGATGTTCTCTAGCTCCATCAATTTGCCTAAGAATTTCATGAATTCATTGTTTCTAATGGCCGAATAGTACTCCATTGTGTAGATATACCACATTTTTTGCATCCACTCTTCTGTTGAGAGATACCTGGATTCTTTCCAGCATCTGGCAATTATAAATAGGGCTGCTATGAACATAGTAGAGCATGTATCCTTATTACATGGTGGGGAATCCTCAGGATATATGCCCAGGAGTGGTATAGCAGGATCTTCTGGAAGTGAGGTGCCCAGTTTTCGGAGGAACCGCCAGACTGATTTCCAGAGTGGTTGTACCAATTTGCAACCCCACCAGCAGTGGAGGAGTGTTCCTCTTTCTCCACACCCTCTCCAACACCTGCTGTCTCCTGAATTTTTAATCTTATCCATTCTGACTGGTGTAAGATGAAATCTTAGGGTTGTTTTGATTTGCATTTCCCTAATGACTAATGAAGTTGAGCATTTTTTAAGATGCTTCTCTGCCATCCGAAGTTCTTCAGGTGAGAATTCTTTGTTTAACACTGTACCCAATTTTTTAATAGGGTTGTTCGGTTTTCTGGAGTCTAACTTCTTGAGTTCTTTATATATATTGGATATTAGCCCTCTATCTGATGTAGGATTGGTGAAGATCTTTTCCCAATTTGTTGGTTGCCGATTTGTCCTCTTGATGGTGTCCTTTGCCTTACAGAAACTTTGTAATTTTATGAGGTCCCATTTGTCAATTCTTGCTCTTAGAGCATACGCTATTGGTGTTCTATTCAGAAACTTTCTCCCTGTACCGATGTCCTCAAGGGTCTTCCCCAGTTTCTTTTCTATTAACTTCAGAGTGTCTGGCTTTATGTGGAGGTCCTTGATCCATTTGGATTTGAGCTTAGTACAAGGAGACAAGGATGGATCAATTCCCATTCTTCAGCATGCTGACCTCCAGTTGAACCAGCACCATTTGTTGAAAATACTATCTTTTTTCCATCGGATGTTTTCAGCCTCTTTGTCGAGGATCAAGTGGCCATAGGTGTGTGGGTTCATTTCTGGATTTTCAATCCTGTTCCATTGATCCTCCTGCCTGTCACTGTACCAATACCATGCAGTTTTTAACACTATTGCTCTGTAGTATTGCTTGAGGTCAGGGATACTGATTCCCCCAGATTTTCTTTTGTTGCTGAGAATAGTTTTAGCTATCCTGGGTTTTTTGTTGTTCCAGATGAATTTGATAATTGCTCTTTCTAACTCTGTGAAGAATTGAGTTGGGATTTTGATGGGTATTGCATTGAATCTGTATATTGATTTTGGCAAAATGGCCATTTTAACTATATTGATTCTACCGATCCATGAGCATGGGAGGTTTTCCCATTTTTTGAGGTCTTCTTCCATTTCCTTCTTCAGAGTCTTGATCCACTTGGAATTGAGCTTAGTACAAGTTTTTTAGAATGGATAAATTTGCATTCTTTTGCATGCCGACCTCCAATTGAATCAGCACCATTTGTTGAAGAGGCTATCGTTTCACTACTGGATATTTTCTGCTCCTTTATCAAAAATCAAGTCAACATAATTCTGTGGGTCCATTTCTGGATCTTCAGTTCTATTCCATTGATCTACTTGTCTGTCACTGTACCAATACCATGCAGTTTTTAACACAATTGCTCTGTATTCCTGCTTGAAGTTGGGGATACTGATTCACCCAGAACTTCTTTTACTGGTGAGAATAGTTTTAGCTCTCCTGGGTTTTTTGCTATTCCAGATGAATTTGAGAATTGCTCTTTTTAAGTCTATGAAGAATTGAGTTGGGATTTTGGTGGGGATTGCATTGAATCTGTAGATTGCTTTTGGCAAGATGGCCAGTTTTACTATGTTAATCCTGCCAATCCAAGAGCAAGGAAGATTTTTTCCATCTTCTGAGGTCTTCTTCAATTTCTTTCTTCAAAGACTTGAAATTCCTGTCATATAGATCTTTCAATTGTTTGGTTAGAGTCACACCAAGATACTTTATATTGTTTGTGGCTAGTGTGAAGGGTGTCATTTCTCTAATTTCTGAGATTACTGTTGTCTTTCATCTGCCTAATCACATCAGACTCCCTGTCATCCCATCAGCTCCTAATAGAATCTTGAGATTACCATGGAGCTGAGTAAACAAGTCTGTCTCAGTGTTTAGTTGAACTGCTTCAACAGGCACATGTGAATTTTGCTTGTGAATCCCAATAACCTGTTTATCATCCCTTTATCCAAATCCTATACCTCTACTCATCTTCATGCCTCCACAATGTCAGGGAGGAAAAGAAACTAACGTGTGTATTTGACAGTCCCTCAAATAAGGAACCATTAAAGTAAGGTAGAATTGTTCAGAAAGTATTGAAGGACAAGACTGTGCCCTAACTAAGGTCTTGGCTCTGACATTTCCTAGGGTTGTAACTTTGTAACCGAACCTTTACTTATCTACTTGCTGGCAGATTCTAGGGCTCTCTAGGGAATTGAGTCTTTAGGAGGAGGGGATAGAGAAGGAATCCAGATAGTTCTTGGGCTGTTTCAACTGAAGCAGAGAGAGAACTGTGTATAGACACAGGAGAACTGAGGCCCAAGATGCTTCTCTTTTGTTGACAGACTACATAGTTTTCCACAATAGTATTGCAAAGTTGGCTTCTTTAAGAGTAATGTTGAAATGAGGAGATTCAATAAGACATCTTCCACTGTTCAATTAGCAACTTAGATTGACTAATTTTTGCCAACTGGGTAGATGAACTTTTCTCCTCCATGGTTGAACATTTGTTTTCTCTCATGCTGTCATGTGGAAAAAAGTATTTCTCTGACAAAAGAACAGTTTGTTACATTCCAGGGCACAGGAACAGCTGTGTTCTCCTTGGTGCTACACACGGGGTTAATGAAGGGTACCTTACTGATGGAGTAGGTTGCCACTCAAATTTGGTAATGGTTAAGACAATTACATATCCATGATTGTTAGCACAAACAAACTCCTAATGTGATTAGCTAGAGTAGTCTCCCATAGTCTTAATATCAGTCCTTGGGAACCAGAGGCATGAGGACCAAGGAGAACATGAGAGTGTCTATTGGACAGTAACTTCAAAAGAACCAGTCTGGGGCTATAAGACAGTTACTCCAGAAATAAAATGAAATCCATTTTAAAAATTAGCATTCTCAGTATTTGGAATCTTATGTCTGAAAACATCTGAGACCGAAGGGTTGATCACAGGCCAGTAAGGATACTCTTGAGAAGGCAAGCTAGGGACCATTTATATAAAGATCACACTGCCTACATAGAGATGGTGAAGAAAATAAAAAAAGGGCCAAAACTGAAGGAGAAGAGAATATGAAAGAATAGATGAAAGGAGAGGACAGAATATAGAGGTGTTAACCATGTAACACAGGAAGTTCAGCACTGAATACTCAAGGCAGCCAAATGATATTAAAAATACATTTTAAAAGGAACAGTGGGTACAAATAGCTGAGTACATGGCAAACATTGAAGGATTTAATGAACATATAGGTCAAGAGATCAGGAAGAAACCTGAGGCTGGGCAGGGTTTGACTAGGAGGATCAGCTTATCAGGAAAAACCATTTTCATGTTTAGTTTTTGTCTTCCTAGACCCTAAATACTGATGATACATTACAATTAAGAAAATGAGAATTCTATGTATATGTTGTAGAACCAATTCTTAGTGCAATGTCTGGACTCAAGTGTAAAGTTCTAGTACCCAGGTGGCAAAGGCAGAGAGATTGATGCTAGTTTATGTCCATTCTAGAAAGAATGATGAAATATAAGTAAACTCTGGCCATGAAGTCAAATCATTAATAAAAAGAAATAGAATTCTTTCTGAGCACTTGTTGTTCACCGGTGACAAATGGGTCAGACTGTGTGTGCTAGAGACTTTCTTTTACTCTGACCTGGAGCATACACAGGAACTGGAGAAATCATCTTGATCTGGATTCTCTTCAGTATTAGGCATCATGCTAAAGGCAATTTCCCAGCTTTATAATCATTTACCTCACTAGACACAATATAATCTTTGTAACCACACGGAATTATAAAGCTACAAATATGAGACAGGAATCCCTAAAGACTCTGTTTTACATCACTGATATGTCTGTGTCACCTGAAGCTGGAATTTTTTGGCTAAAACTACCAGTACTATTTCATGATACTATTCTACATACTAGCCAATCAAAACCTGAATCACCTTGGGGTACTTATGGTAAGGACAAACCTATTTTCCCAAACTGTGTTCATATTACAAACCTGAAAATATCTGGTAAGTAAAGAAATTTAACATTTCTTTAGCTGATATTCCCATATATTTTGAGAAGTCCAGACAGTGTGGAAGCATAGGGAATGTACTGAACTAAAACCTGGTGCCCTAGTGTCAGTTTTGGCCCTGATTGATCTGAGCTCATGATTTTGGACAGAGCATTCCTTCTTTCATTATAAGGATCTTCACATTCCATAGTAGCAAAGTAACAGGCTCTGGGCACACCTAGAGGTAGAGTGCTTAGGAGAGCACAATGTAGAGAAAGCACCCAGGTAGTTCATGGGAGGTTTTCCAGAGAAGCAGAAAGCTGGGGTGTACACAGGAACACTCAAAGTCAAGATGTCTCATTGTGGTAGCCATCCTGCACTCAGTTTCCACATTAACCTTTGAACTGCAGTGCTCTTCAGTAGCAGTGTTGTGATGGGAGGGAAACTGGCTGCCACATCTGCCAACCCTCTATGGACAGGGTTGTCCTGGCTGACCTGCCAGGATTTGCAGCTGTGTCCTATTGGGGACTCAGAGCACAACTCTCATGGACTAGATCTTTATGGTTTGAATGGAAACTTCAGGACAGAAAATGTGACTGTGTGTCATGTCTAGGACACAGAGAAACTATATTAGCTACTGTGGTCCTCCAGGCAAAATCTTTAAAAGATTTTTAAAGTGCCAGCACTACTTGTGAAGATATGCCACCTGAGCACTCGGGGGCCATGGAGATATAGATTTTTAATTCTACAATTAAGTGATTGAAGCAGGATGGTAGACACAACCCATACTGCAGAGTAATAAACTTACAATTTTAATTGAAATATGGACTTAAGTCAACACTTATCATATATAGGAATTTTCTCCTTTTTATTTTCTATATTCTTTGTTTATATTATATATGATTTTCCCTTTCCCAGTTTGGCCCTCAGCATAAGTCCCATAAGCCCTCTTCCCTTTGCCTATTCCCCAATCAATTCCTCCCACTTCTCTGTCCTGGCACATATCAAATCATTCCCAAAAAGAAACTAGGAGAGGAAGGAGAGAGCCCTGGTCCTGGAAAGGCTTTTTGCAGCAATGTAGGGGATTACCAGGAATTTCAATGGAGATTGATTTACTGAGGCACAGTGGTTTATTTAGCAATGCATATATTAATATAACATTAATTCACAGTGAAGCAAAGTATCTCCTTTCCTAACTTATTGTTCATCTTGTGACAGGTGGGAACCTCCTGAACCCTAGGCACTCAGACCAACAGAGTCTAGGCAATGATGAATCTTTGTGTACAGTAACAACAAGTGTGGTCTCAACACAGTTACAAATAAAGGTAATTTGCGTGGAATTCTTAGAGGCAAATTTAAAACCTCAATGTCTTTTTCTGTGTTTAGACTAGTGATTCTCAAATGTTTTCACCCAACTGGTAGTATATCATTATTTCCTTATATTTCCACTGGGATCAGAGAAAACAGGTCAATGCTCTGTCCAATTAGTCTACATTGAACTATATTGAACACTGCCCTCAAACACTCTAACCCAAGACAGCCTTGTACAATGCTGTGGTCCAAGGGGCTCAGAGTTCTCAAAGCCTGTATGGCCTACTCAAGATCCTCAGCCTTAGTTTCTCAACTTCTCAAACATCAGGATCCTAGTTTTCATTCCTCATGATCATGCAAATGCATAACCCTCCTATGTGTACACAACCACTCACAGCTATGTAAAGTCTTCTGGTCCTGATTTCAATAAATAGCCTATTTGTAACCCAACTCCTTAACTTGAACATTCCCTCAGAGCTCCTTTGCATTATGTTTATAATCAGAAGAGACATTCCTAATCCCAAATCTATCGCTTTACTAGCATAATAAGACATACCAAAGTATGATTATTCACTAAATTTATGAAGTTGAATTGACACTTGGGGTATTCTATTCACTCTAATTTCTTTAGGGAGAGAGGTTTGTGAATCTGACACAGATATACAAACATAAATGTGGGGGGGGAGCATTATTGTGCTAGAAAGCTGGAATGGCAGAATGCCAGGCAAAGTGTTTTGATGTTTCCTGTCTTCTCTTTTCTGTCTTAGAACATCGCCAGGCATGATAATGCCACTCTTCTTCCCCAAGAGCGGTTCCAACTTCTAAGTGCTCTTGGGCAGAACATCGAAATAAATAAGAATTTTTCACTGGCATTTTATACGAGCCTGAGCAAACACTTCTACAAAATGGCAGCTGACCTTGATCACTGTGGACAAAAGGAAGCAGCCTTTGTGCTCTACCACAAATTCCTCACGTGAGAACCTGCAGTTTATACTCCGTTTCTCCAAAACTTTTTTTTGTTCAGTCTGCTTTTCTATTCAGGGTTTTCCTCTTTGTTGACAGCTATAGAACTTGAGGATGTTATTATTTCATCAGATTTCTGGCACTGCCCACACAGACTTTTTCTTGTGATTCAAAGATATGAGGACCAAAATGGTGGTGTTATAAATAAGGAAATATAATGGCACACAAGGTCCAGCTCATAGTGGAAGAAAAGAGGGCTGAAAATCAGTGTGTATCTGAATTGATAGCTATTTTGATTTTCAAATCTCCCTTGATATAAACAGTCACAGGTTTGTCTCTGATGGGTGGCCATGCTTATTGAGTTCTATGGGAGAGAGGTAGGCATTCCTGTAGCTTCACAGTCACCAGAGGATTGTTGACTACCTGGCTTCTGTGTGGTTAACCATCCTTAGGGATTTCTCCAAACTGTTCATTGTATTGCATGGGTAGAGTGAAAAATAGATTGTAAAGCTGTCACCACGAAATAGTTCTTACAGCCTCAGTGACAAGGGTGCTTTGACTTTAGTAAGGGGAAGATCAAAAAGTCTCACCAATCCTGATTGGCCTTAAAATTAATGAAACAGAATATAAGGAGATATACAGGAGCTCAACTACTAGGGAGTGGTTTTCTGGACATGATTTCATTGATCTTCAGAAGACTGAATGTTTAGTAGGAACATCAATTACTGTTCCACAACTACAAAACTTAGATTTATAGATGAGTTGAGGCACCACAGTTTGCACTCCATTTGTTGTACACATACTACAACAGGGGTTCTCTTGGATTTCCATTGGTGGTTTCCAGTAAAATGAAGGCTTCCTCTTGAGGTCATAATAAATCTCCTCTCATTTCTTCCCTTTTCAAAAAACAAGACTCTCTTACCAAACTGTCACATTTTCTCCCATACATCAGCTTCCCAGATTGAATTTCTGGTCATATCCTCTTCTCAAGCATAGTTTCTGACAAGGCAGTGAATCTTGAATCTTGGACAGACATGAGCGTTGAAGCAGTTTACTAGCATCTTTCAGTGCATCATGACACTAGGTGCCCAGGGCTCATCAGCACCTAGAACTGAGCACCCTCAGTATCTCCTCTCATTGCCTAGTGATGTCTGAGGTGAGGTGGTAAACTCCCAGTAAGCAATACACAAAAGTGCTATGTGAGCAAAGATTAATATTGGGAATGAAAGACTGAGATCACTGTATTTTTTTTCTAGTTTAAGTCCAGGAGTCCATCCTGTTTCCTCAAGGATCTGTGGGTCTATCTGATGCCTCCTGGGTGTTGAAATGACCAACTGGCAATGTGTCACATTAACTATGCTTATAGGCTTCTAATGTTTGCTGAATGTGCCAGTTTCATGGAAGAATTTTGATATTCTTTCTCCAGTCTCAGTAATGGAAATGGATGTGGGATCTCATGGTGTACCTTATTAAACACCAGTAACTTCTAAAGCAGTGACTACAGAGTCCAAATTTCCTCAGGGACTCATTTAGACATTTTAATTTCTCTGCACAGCTTAGTCTCTCTGCTCTATTCCTTTAGACTCTTTGTGGAAAAGCTCCCTGCAGATAAAAAGTACAAAGACATTGTGGAGATTTATAAAAAATCAAATATTCTCAAGGTAGGTTTTCATTCTCAATGTGGCTCACCAAAAACTCCAGAGCAGAACACAGCTGCTCACAGAAAAGCCACAGATGATGGCACTAGAAGGAATGGGGGGCAATGCTGCTTCAGGAATTCTGTATAGAGGGGGTGGCTGGGAATGGGGTCCAAGTCATGCATGAGATACTGTTGCCCCTGACAACCTCTTTTCTTTCTCTCTTTTCTGACATTAGCACTGTTCTAATTATCCATTTTGGTTTTGTATTGCAGACAACAAAACAGATTTTTGTAAGGGCTGAGGAGCTGAAGAGAGACCTGATAAATGAATACACTGAAGAACATCTTGTTTACTTGACAGAAAAGGTTAGTGTGAGGAGAAGCATGGATATAGGAGGGCTGTGTGATAACTACTCACTCTGTACCCAGGAGTGTCTTCTTCAGTGTCTTTGAAGTGTGTGAGTCAATGAAAGGGCTCCACATGTCCTCTGTAATCCAATCAACACACATGAACATACACACACACACACACACACACACACACACACACAATGTCATGGTATACTAAGAAGACTGAGACCTAACTTTATTAAAAACAGGGAAAGAGTAAGGTAGAAGAATGGATTTTCCAAAACACCAGGGATACAAGGCCCTAGACTGAAATGTCAGACTTTAACGAAACTACACTTTGTTCATATCTGGGCTGAAAAGACGTTTCTTCCAAATTTTGAAGTAGTGGCCTAAATTCTTTTCCTTTCCTGCAGAAGAAAGAAGAAGAACTGTCCAAGAAGGCATCATTCTTGGAGGAAAAACAAAAGATCAGAACACGACTTTCAAAATGGGCTTCCTTTCCTTTTCAAAAACGGTATGGTTCTCAAGAAAAATAAACAAGGTGGGGAGGAGGGCCCTGGAGCACCAATTTCATCAAAGGAAGCTCAGCCTTATTCAGTAACAACTGGAACCTTCAGTCCAACAGTGGTGCCTTCAGGAAAGAAAGCCTGCAATGAAGCAGCTCCAACAACATCACCAGCTGCCAAGGAGGCTGCAGAACTTGGCACCTTAGAACATCCAGGTGAGTCACCACAGGTTTCTCACTAGGACAAGCCTTGTATAGAAGTGGTTCCAAATGCATCTGGCTCAGGAAAACAGGATTGAGACTGAAGCTCACCAGTAATTTAAGGCAGAGGTGCTGGACAGGTCAAGTCAGGAACACTGGACCCCACAGAGAATCCTGAATCTCCTGCCATGTGATCAGTCTTCTGCTTGTGGTTTAATGAACATATAGGTCAAGAGATCCGGAAGGATCCCTAGGCTGGCACAGGATGTTACTAGGAGGGCCAGTTTATCAGGAAAAACACCTTTCATGTTTATCATCTTCTAAGTCCCTAAACACTGATGATGCTTTACAATTACAAAATAAGCATTCTATGCATATATTGTAGAACCAAATCTTAGTGCAATGTCTGGGTTCAAGAGTAAAATTCTAGCACGCAGGTGGCATAGGGAGAGGGATTGATGCTAGTTTATACCCATTCTAGAAAGAATGATGAATTATAGGCAATCTCTGGCTATAAAGTCAAATTATTATTACAATGAAATAGAAATTTTTCTGAGCACTTGTGGTTGACAGGTGCCAAATGTGCTAGGGATTTTGTTTTACTCTGACTTTCAGCTGGAGTCATTGTGGTATTCTAGATTCTATTTAGTATTAGGGATCAAGCTAAATCGAATTTCCAAGCTTTATACTCATTTACCTTACTAGACACGGTATAATCTTTATAACCACAAGGAATTATAAAGCTACAAAAATAAGACAGGAATCAATAAAGACTTGGTTGTATATCACAATGAGACTGTGTCTCTCCAACCAGGAATTCTTAGACCAGAGCTACCAGTACAGTTTCATGATACTATTCCACCTACAAGCCAATCAAAATATGAACCATGTTGAGGTCCTTATGATAAGGACAAACCTGTTTCCCCAAACTGTGTTCACATTACAAACCTTACAATGTATTGTATGGAAAGAAATGGGAACATTTCTTTAGCTGATATGCCCATATTTTGAGAAGTCCAAACAGTGTAGAAGCATAGGGAATGTACTGAACTAAAATCTGGTGACCTAGTGTCAGTTTTGGCTTTGATATATCTGAGATTATGATTTTGGGCAGAGCATTTCCTCTTCCACTATAGGGATCTTCACATTCTATAGCAGCAAAACTAACAGGTTGACCTGTGAGCACAAGTAGATGCAGAGTGCTTAAGGGAGCACAGTATAGAGAAAGGACCCAGGTAGCTCATGGGAGGTTTTGCAGAGAAGCAGGCAGTGGTGGCACACACTTTTAATCCCAGTACTTGGGAGGCAAATACAAGTGGATTTCCCAGTTGGAGGCCAGCCTGGTCTACAGAGTGAGCTCTATGAGAGCCTGGGATATACAGAGAAACACTATCTAGAAAAAAAAGAAAAAAGGAAGCTACATATTTTTGCAGCTGTCCTGCAAAGGATCTGTGTAGGCCCAGTGCTTTCTGCTTCTCCCAGTTCATGCTAGCTCTGCTCAGATCAATTGGAGGGCTCTGTTCTTCTTTTCTTTCATTCTGTCTGCTTTGACATTATTTTGTCCTCCTATTCTGCACAGTTCCCTGATATATGAATGGGACTGATAGGGGGATTGATGGAGACACATCACATAGGTCTGTGTCTTTCATTCCCTGTCTCTGTCTGAGTGTTTCTCTCTGTTTTTGTTGCTCTGTCTGTCTCTGTCACTGTCTGTGTCTGTCTGCCTCTCTCTTTACCTCTCTCTCTGTTTCTCTGTCTCTCTGTCTCTCTGTCTCTCTCTCTCTCTCTCTCTCTCTCTTTCTCCATAATATCTTGGTATTGGACACTATGTTCACACTTGGTGCAGAAGGAATCTTTTCTTATAATGGCTGAATAGGGCATTGAACATTGGGATTAGAAGAATCGGACTGCTAGATTCTTTCTTTTATTTAATTTTTTAGACCAGTAGGATTTGATTTTAAACTAGATCTCTGGCCATCTAGACTCTATGTTTTTGTCACATAAGCAGTGTCTTGTATATATTCTGTCTCATTAATTGGGCCTTAAGTCAAATCAGACATTTTTATATTATTCCTAGAGGTTCTCTGACACCACTGCCCTAGCATATCTGGCAGGTATAACTGGCCAATGAGAAATATTGTAGGTCAAGGGGTTTGTGGCTGAGTTGGTATTTGTTTCTGTTTCAGTAGCCAACAGAGTATGTTCCTATAACAAAGAAACAAGGACATAAGGGTAAAGGTTTCAAGCATGCATCAGCTCAAATTCAATTTCTTTTTTTAAATTGAGTATCTTCTTCATTTATGCTGCGGATGATAAAACCTTTCCCAATTTCTACCCTCCCAAAAGCTCCCTCCCCAAAGATTCCCAACCCTTCCTCCCACCCACTGCATCCATGTATATGCCCCTCTACCTGTCACACTTCCACCTCCTCCCCACCTCTGTCGGTTTCCCTTTTGGGGGGGCCTCTATTGAGCCTTTACCTGACCAAAGACCACTCCTGCAACTGATGCCCAACAACACATTCCTATGCCACATTTTTGCCTGGAACCATATGTACCTCTTGGTTGATGGTTCAGTCCCTGGGAGTCTTGGGGTGTCTGGGTGGCTGAAGTCATTGTTCTTCCCCTGGGGTGTAAACCCCTTCAGCTCCTCCAGACCACCCTCCAGATCCTGCAGTGGACACCCCATGCCCAGTCCAGTAGTTGGTTGCTAGTTTCTGCCTTTATATTAGTAGGGCTCTGGCAGGGCCCCTCTGGAGACAGCCATGGCATGCTCCTTTTGTACATACTTCTTGTCATAGTGTCGGAGTTTGGTGACTGTTTATAGGATGAATCTCCAGGTAGGGCAGTCTCTGGGTGGCCTTTACTTCAATGTCTTGTCTCCCTTATTGCTCCTGTGAGTATTATGTTCCCTTTTTCAGAGGAACCGTAGCACCCTCAGTTAAGCCCTCCTACTTCTTGAGCTTCCTGTGCTAGGTGAATTGTAAATTGTTTCTTCTGAGCTTTGGACTAGCAATGGCTTATTAGTGAGTGCATACCATGTGTGTTCTTGTGACTGGGTTACCTTGCTCAGGGTGACACGTTCTAGTTCCATCCATTTGCCTAAGATTTTCATGAATTCATTGTTTCTAATGGCTGAATAGTACTCCATTGTGTACATATACCACATCTTCTGTATCCATTCCTCTGTTGAGGGGCATCAGGGTTCTATCTAGGTTCTGGCTATTATAAATAAAATTGCTAAGAACATATTGGAGCATGTGTCCATATTACATGTAGGAATATCTTCTGGGTACATGACCAAGAGTGGTATAGCTGGGTCCTCAGATAGTACTATGTTTAATTTTCTGAGGAATCACCAAACTAATTTCCAGAGTGGTTTTACCAGCTTGCAATCCCACCAACAATGGAGAAGTGTTCTTCTTTCTCCACATCCTTTCCAGCATCTGCTGACCCCAGAGTTTTTCATCTTAGCCATTCTGACTGGTGTAAGGTGCAATGCCAGGGTTGTTTTGATTTGCATTTCCCTGATAGCTAAGGATGCTGAACATTTCTTTAGGTGCTTTAGAGTCATTTGCGTTTCCTCAGTTGAGAATTCCCTGTTTAGCTCTGTACCCAATTTTTTAATAGGGTCATTTGATTCTCTGGAGACTAAAGTCTTCAATTCTTTGTATACATGGATATAAGCCTTCTATTGATGCAGGGTTAGTAAAGATCTTTTCCCATTTTTTTGGTTGCCATTTTGTCCTATTGACTGTGTCCTTTGCCTTACAGAAGCTTTGCAGTTTTATGAGGTCCCATTTGTTGATTCTTGTTCTTAGAGCATAAGCCATTGGTGTTCTGCTCAGAAACTTTGCCCCTGTGACCATGTGTTCAAGGTTTGTCACCGCTTCTTCTCTATAAGCTTCAGTGTGCCTGATTTTATCTGTAGATCCTTGGATTTATCTGTAGATCCACTTGGATTTGAGCTTTAGACAAGGAGATAAGAATGGGTCCATTTGCATTTTTCTGCATGCAGACCTCCAGTTGATCCAGCACCATTTTTTTTTAAATGCTCTTTTTTGTCCACTGGATGTTGTTTAGCTTCTTTGTCAAATATCATGTGACCATAGGTGTGTGGATTCTTTTCTGGGTCTTCAATTCTATTCCATTGATCTTCCTGCCTGTCTGCATACCAATACCAAACAGTTTTTATCACTATTGCTCTGTAGTAGAGCTTGAGGTTAGGGATGGTGATTTCCCCAGAATATCTTTTTTTGTGAAGAATAATTTTTGCTATCCTGGTTTTTTTGTTATTCCAGATGAATTTGTGAATTGCTCTTTCTAGATCTATGAAGAACTGATTTGGAATTTTGATGAGGATTGCATTGAATCTGTGGATTGCTTTCGGCAAGATGGCCATTTTTACTATATTGATCCTGCAAATCCATGAACATGGGAGATCTTTCCATCTTCTGAGACTTTCTTCGATTTCTTTCTTCAGAGGCTTAAAGTTCTTCTCATATAGACACTTCACTTGCTTCGTCAGGTTCACACCTAGGTGTGAAATATTATTTGGTACTATTGTGAAGGGTGTCATTTCCCTAATTTCTGTCTCATCTTGTTTATCCTTTGAGTAGAGGAAGGCTACTGATTTGTTTGAGTTAATTTTATATCCAGCCACTTTGCTGAAGTTGTTTATCAGCTTTAGGAGTTCTCTGGTGTAAGTCTTGGAGTTGCTTAAGTATACTATCATATCATCAGCAAATATTGATAGTTTGACTTCTTCCTTTCCAATTTGTATACCTTTGACCTCTTTTTGCTGCCTGATTGCTCTGGCTAAGACTTCAAGTACTATGATGAATAGATAGGGAAAGAGTGGCCAGCCTTTTCTGGTCCCCAATTTTAGTCTGATTGCTTTAAGTTTCTCTCCATTTAGTTTGATGTTGATTAGTTAGAATGGGTCAATTTACATTTTTTTGCATGCAGACCTCCAGTTGATCCAGCACCATTTTTTTTTAAATGCTGTCTTTTTTCCACTGGATGTTTTTTAGCTCCTTTGTCAAATATCAAGTGACTAGAGGTGTGTGGATTCTTTTCTGGGTCTTCAATTCTTCAGTATGCAGTATATTGTTTTCACTATGTTTAGGTATGGGCTTTGGATTCCCAATCTCTCCAAGTCTTTTATCATGAAGCGATGCTGAATTTTGTCAAAAGCCTTTTCAGCATCTAATGAAATAATCATTGTTTTTTTTTTCCTTTGGATTGTTAATGTAGTAAATTAGAATGACGGATTTCTGTATGTTGAACCATCCCAGCCTCACTGGGATGAAGCCTAAATGATCATGGTTAATTATATAGTTCTGATGCATTCTTGGATTCCGTTGGTCAGGGTGTTGTTCAATATTTTTGGTTTGGTTTAGGTATAAGTGTGATTTTGGCTTCATAGAATGAGTTCAGTAGTGTTCCTTGAGTTTCTATTTCGTGGAAATGTTTGAAGATTATCGGAATTAATTCTTCTTTGAAGATCTGATAGAATTCCCCACTAAACCCATCTGGTCCTGTGCCTTTTTTTGAAGGGAAAATACTCATGACTGCTTCTATTTCTTCAGGGCTTATGGGACTATTTATATGGTTTATCTGATCCTGTTTTGACATTGACACCTGGTATGTATCTTGAAAGCTATCCATTTCATCCAGGTTTTCAAACTTTGTTGAGTATAAACTCTTGTACTAGGATCTGATGATTTTTTGAATTTCCACAGCTCCTGTGGTTATGTCTCCCTAATCATTCCTGATTTTATTAATTTGGATGCTGTCTCCATGCCCCCTGGTTAGTCTGGCTAAGGGTTTATCTATCTTGATTTTCTCAAAGAACCAGATCCTTGTTTTGTTGATTCTTTGTATAGCTCTTTTTACTTCTGCTTGGTTAATTTTGAATCTAAGTTTGATTATTTCCTGCAGTCTACTCCTCTTGGGGGTATTTGCTTCCTTTTCTTCTAGAGCCTTCAAGTGCGCTGTCAAACTGTTAGTGTAAGCTTTCTCCATTCCTTTTTTGGAGGCACTTAGAGCTATGAGCTTTCCTCTTAGCACTGCTTTCATTGTGTCTCATAAATTTTAGTATGATGTGTCTTCATTTTCATTGAATTCTAAAAAGTCTTTAATTTCTTTATTTCTTCCTTGACCAAGCTATCGTTGAGAAGAGCATTGTTCAAAGTCCATGTATATGTGTGTTTTCCATTGTTGTTGTTTGAGCTTAAGACCAGCCTTAGGCCATGGTGATCTGATAAGATACCTGAAATAATTTCAATATTTCTATATCTGTTGAGATCTGCTCTGTAACCAATTATATGGTCAATTTTGGATAAGGTACCATGAGGTGCTGAGAAGAAGGTATATTCTTTTGCTTTATGGTGGAATGTTCTACAAATATCTGTTAGATCCAGTTGGTCTATAACTTCAGTTAGTTTCACAGTATCTCTGTTTAGTTTCTGATTCCATGATTTGATCATTTTTGGCAGTGCGGTGCTGAAATCTCCCACTATTATCGTGTTGGGTGCAATGTGTGCTTTGAGCTTTATTAAAGTTGCTTTTATGAATGTGGGTGCCCTTATGTTCAGAGCATAAGACTTTTCCTTTGAGCAGTATGAATTGTCCCTTCTTATATTTTTGGACATCACTACCAGTTTCATGATACTATTCTACCTACTAGCCAATCAACACCTGAATCAATTTGGGGTCCTTATGATAAGGACAAACCTATTTTCCCAAACTTTGCTCATATTACAAACCTTAAAATGTCTGGAGAGGAAAGAAATCTACACATTTCTTTAGCTGATATCCCCATATATTTTGAGAAGTCCAGAAAGTGTGGAAGCATAGGGAATGTACTGAACTAGAATCTGGTGCCCTAGTGTTAGTTTTGGCTCTGATATATCTGAGCTCATGATTTTGGACAGAACATTCTATCTTCCACTAAAGTATCTTCACATTCCATAGTAGCAAAACTAACAGGCTGGGTTCTGAGCCCACCTAGAGGTAGAGTGCATAGGAGAGAACAGTGTAGATAACACACCCAGGTAGTTCATGAGAGGTCTTCCAGAGAAGCAGACAGAGAGCTGGGGTGTTCACAGGAACACTCAAAGCCAAGATGTCTCATTGTGGTAGCTATCCTGCACTCAGTTTCCACATTAACCTCTTCAGTAGCAGTGTTGTGATGGGAGGGAAACTAGCTGCCACAACTGCCAACCCTCTATGGAAAGGGTTGTCCTGTCTGGCCTGCCAGGATTGGCAGCTGTGTCCTACTGGGGACTCAGAGTATAACCCTCATGGACCAGATCTTTGTGGTTTGAATGGAAATTTCAGGACAGAAAATGTGACTGTGTGTCATGTCTAGGACACAAAGAAACTATATTACATACTATGGTCCTCCAGGCAAAATCTTTAAAAGAAGTGCCAGTGCCAGCACTACTTGTGAAGATATGCCACCTTAGCACTAGGGGGCCATGGAGATACAGGCTTTTAATCCTACAATTAAGTGACTGAAGTAGGATGGTAGACACAACCCAAATTGCAGAATAATACACTTACAATTATAATTGAAATAAATGGTCTCAGGAAACAAGCTGGAGTAGCCATTTTAATATCAGATAAAACTGACTTTCAACCCAAAGTCATCAAAAGAGACCCTGAGGGACACTTCTTGCTGGTCAAAGGAAAAATACAACAAGAAGAACTCTCAATCCTGAACATCTATGCTCCAAATGCAAGGGCACCCTCATTTGTAAAAGAAACTTTATTAAAGCTCAAAGCACACATTGCACCTAACACAATAATTGTGGGTGACTTCAACGCTGCACTTTCCTCAATGGACCGATCAGGAAAATAGAAACTAAACAGGGACATAATGAAATTAATTGAAGCTTTGGACCAATTAGATTTAACAGATATATATATATAGAACATTCTATCCTAAAGCAAAAGAATATACGTTTTTCTCAGTACCTCATGGTACCTTCTCCAAAATCAACCATATAATTGGTCACAAGACAGACCTCAACCAATATAAGAAGATCGAACTAATCCCATGCCTCCTGTCAGATCACTATGGAGTAAAAGTGGTCTTCAATAGCAACAAAAACAACAGAAAACCCACATGCACGTGGAAATTGAACAATATTCTACTCAATGATACCTTGGTCAAGGAAGAAATAAAGAAAGAAATTAAATACTTTTTAGAACACAATGAAAATGAAGACACAACATACCCAAATCTATGGGACACAATGAAAGCAGTGCTAAGAGGAAAACTCATAGTCCTGAGTGCCTCCAAAAAGAAAATGGAGAGAGCATACATTACCAGGTTAATGACACACCTGAAAGCCCTGGAACAAAAAGAAGCTATTTCACCCAGGAGGAGTAGAAGGCAGGAAATCATCAAACTAGATAATTAGAAGGCAGGAAATCAATCAAGTAGAAACAAAGAGAACCATACAAAGAATCAACAAAACAAGGAGCTGGTTCTTCGAGAAAATCAACAAGATAGTTAAACCCTTAGCCAGACTGACCAAAGGGCACAGAGAAAGTATCCAAATTAACAAACTTAGAAATGAAAAGGGAGATATAACAACGGAAACTGAGGAAATCCAAAAAATCATCAGATCCTACTACAAGAGCCTGTACTCAACACAACTGGAGAACCTAGAGGAAATGGACAATTTCCTTGACAGATACCAAATACCAAAATTAAATCAGGACCAAATAGAGCATTTAAACAGTCCCATAATGCCTAAAGAAATTGAAGGAGTCATCGAAAGTCTTCCAACGAAAAAAAGCACAGGACCAGATGGTTTCAGTGCAGAATTCTATCAGACTTTCAAAGAAGAGTTAACACCAATACTCTTCAAATTATTCCACAAAATAGAAACAGAAGGAACACTACCCAATTCCTTCTACGAAGCCACAATTACGCTGATACCAAAATCACACAAAGATCCAACAAAGAAAGAGAACTTCAGACCAATTTCCCTTATGAACATCGATGCAAAAATACTCAATAAAATTCTTGCCAAACGAATCCAAGAACACATCAAAAACGATCATCCACCATAATCAAGTAGGCTTTATCCTGGCAATGCAGGGTTGGTTCAATATACGGAAATCTATCAATGCAATCCACTACATAAACAAACTCAAAGAAAAAAACCACATGGTCATTTCATTGGATGCTGAAAAAGCATTTGACAAAATTCAGCATCCTTTCACGCTTAAAGTCTTGGAAAGAACAGGAATTCAAGGCCCATACCTAAACATAGTAAAAGCAATATACAGCAAACTGGTAGCCAGCATCAAACTAAATGGAGAGAAACTTGAAGCAATCCCACTAAAATCAGGGATTAGACAGGGCTGCCCCTTTTCTCCTTATCTTTTCAATATTGTACTTGAGGTACTAGCTCAGGAAATTCGACAACATAAGGAGGTCAAAAGGATACAAATTGGAAAGGAAGAAGTCAAACTATCATTATTTGCAGATGACGTGATAGTCTACCTAAGTGACCCAAAAAACTCCACTAGAGAACTCCTACAGCTGATAAACAACTTCAGCAAAGTGACAGGTTATAAAATCAACTCAAGCAAATCAGTGGCCTTCCTATACTCAAAGGATAAGCAGGCTGAGAAAGAAATTAGGGAAATGACCCCCTTCACAATAGCCACAAATAGTATAAAGTATCTTGGGGTGACTCTTACCAAACATGTGAAAGATCTGTATGACAAGAACTTCAAGACTCTGAAGAAGGAAATGGAAGAAGACCTCAAAAAAATGGGAAAACCTCCCATGCTCATGGATCGGTAGAATCAATATAGTTAAAATGGCCATTTTGCCAAAAGTAATCTACAGATTCAATGTAATACCTATCGGCATCCCAACTCAATTCTCCACAGAGTTAGAAAGAGCAATTATCAAATTCATCTGGAACAACAAAAAACCCAGGATAGATAAAACTATTCTCAGCAACAAAAGAAATTCTGGGGGAATTAGTATCCCTGACCTCAAGCAATACTACAGAGCAATAGTGTTAAAAACTGCATGGTATTGGTACAGTGACAGGCAGGAGGATCAATGGAACAGGATTGAAGATCCAGAAATGAACCCACACACCTATGGCCACTTGATCCTCGACAAAGAGGCTGAAAACATCCAATGGAAAAAAGATAGCCTTTTCAACAAATGGTGCTGGTTCAACTGGAGGTCAGCATGCAGAAGAATGCAAATTGATCCATCCTTGTCTCCTTGTACCAAGCTCAAATCCAAATGGATCAAGGACCTCCACATAAAGCCAGACACTCTGAAGTTAATAGAAAAGAAACTGGGGAAGACCCTTGAGGACATCGGTACAGGGAGAAAGTTTCTGAATAGAACACCAATAGCGTATGCTCTAAGAGCAAGAATTGACAAATGGGACCTCATAAAATTACAAAGTTTCTGTAAGGCAAAGGACACCATCAAGAGGACAAATCGGCAACCAACAAATTGGGAAAAGATCTTCACCAATCCTACATCAGATAGAGGGCTAATATCCAATATATATAAAGAACTCAAGAGGTTAGACTCCAGAAAAGCAAACAACCCTATTAAAAAATGGGGGTACAGAGTTAAACAAAGAATTCTCACCTGAAGAACATCGGATGGCGGAGAAGCATCTTAAAAAATGCTCAACTTCATTGGTCATTAGGGAAATGCAAATCAAAACAACCCTGAGATTTCACCTTACACCATTCAGAATGGCTAAGATTAAAAATTCCAGAGATAGCGGGTGTTGGAGAGGGTGCGGAGAAAGAGGAACACTCCTCCACTGCTGGTGGGGTTGCAAATTGGTACAACCACTCTGGAAATCAGTCTGGCGGTTCCTCCGAAAACTGGGCACCTCACTTCCAGAAGATCCTGCTATACCACTCCTGGGCATATACCCAGAGGATTCCCCACCATGTAATAAGGATACATACTCTACTATGTTCATAGCAGCCCTATTTATAATTGACAGATGCTGGAAAGAGCCCAGGTATCCCTCAACAGAAGAGTGGATGCAAAAAATGTGGTATATTTACACAATGGAGTACTATTCAGCCATTAGAAACAATGAATTCATAAAATTCTTAGGCAAATGGATGGACCTAGAGAACATCATACTAAGTGAGGTAACCCAGACTCAAAAGATGAATCATGGTAAGCACTCACTAATAAGTGGATATTAACCTAGAAACCTGGATTACCCAAAACATAATCTACACATCAAATGAGGTACAAGAAGAAAGGAAGAGTAGCCCCTTGTTCTGGAAAGACTCAATGAAGCCGTATTCAGCAAAACCAGAACAGGGAAGTGGGAAGGGGTAGGTGGGAGGACAGGGGGATAGAAGGGGGCTTACAGGACTTTTTGGGAGTGGGGGGGCTACGAAAGGGGAAATCATTTGAAATGTAAATAAAAAATATACCGAATAAAAAAATTAAAAAAAGAAATAAATTGAAACTTATCATTTATAGGAATGTTCTCTTTTGTTATTTTCTATATTCTTTATGTTATATATGATTTTCCCTTTCCCTGTTTGCCCCTCAGCATAATCCCATAAGCCCTCTTGCATTTGACTGTTCCCCAATCAACCCCCTCCCACTTCTCTGTCCTGTCACATATCAAATCATTCCGAAGAAGAAAGTAGGAGAGGAAGAAGAGAGCCCTGGTCCTGGAATGGCTTTATGCAGCATTGTAGGGGATTACCAGGAATTTTCAATGGAGATTGACTTACTATGGCACAGTGGTTTATTTAGCAATGCATATATTAATGTAATATAACATTAATTCACAGAGAAGCAAAGTATCTCCTTTCCTAACTTATTGTTCATCTTGTGACAGGTGGGAACCTCCTGAACCCTAGGCACTCAGACCAACAGAGTCTAGGCAATGACGAGTCTTTGTGTACAGGAACAACAAGTGTGGTCTCAACACAGTTACAAATAAAGGTAATTTGCATGGAATTCTTTGAGGCAAATTTAAAATCTCAATGTCTTTTTTGTGTGTTTAGACTAGTAATCCTCAAATGTTTTCACACAACTCCTCATATATCAATTTTTCTTTATATTGCCACTGGGATCAGAGAAAACATGTCAATGCTCTGTCCAGTTAGTCATTACACTATATTGAATACTGCTCTGAAACATTCTAACCCAAGACAGCCTTGTACAATGCTATGGTCCAAGGTGCTCAGAGTTCCCAAAGCCTGTATGACCTACTGAAGATTCTCAGCCTTAATTTCTGAACCTCTTAAACATCAGGAACTTAGTTTTCATTCCTCATGATCATGCAAATGCATAACCCTCCTATTTGTACACAACCACTCACAGCTATGTGAAGTCTTCTGGTCCTGATTTCAATAAATAACCTATTTGTAAGCCGGCTTCTTAAGTTGAACATTCCCTCAGAGCTCCTTTGCAATATGTTTTTCAATGGTAACAGGCATCCCTAATCCCAAATCTACCACTTTACTAGCATAATAGGAAATCCCAAGGTGGGATTATTCACTAAATGTATGAAGCTGAATTGACACAAGGGGTGTTCTATTCACTCTAATTTCTTCAGGGAGAGAGGTTTGTGAATCTGACACAGATATACATACACAATTGTGTGTGTGTGTATATGTGTGTGTGTGTGTGTGTGTGTGTGTGTGTCTGTGGGCAAAGCCATTAATGTGCTAGAGAGCTGAAATGCCAGCATGCCAGACAAAGTGTTTTGATGTTTCCTGTCTTTTCCTTTTTGTCTTAGAACATTGCCAGGCATGATAATGCCACTCTTCTTCCCCAAGAGAGGTTCCAACTGTTAAGTGCTCTTGGGCAGAACATTGAAATAAACAACAATGTTTCATGGGCATTTTACGTGAGCCTGAGCAAAAACTTCTATAAAATGGCAGCTGACCTTGATCAATGTGGACAAAAGGAAGCAGCCTTTGTGCTCTACCACAAGTACCTCACGTGAGAACCTGCAGTTTCTACTCCTTTTCTGGAACTCGTTTTTTTGCTCAGTCTGCTGTTTTATTCAGGGTTTTCTTCTTTGTTGACAGCTATAGAACTTGAGGATGTAATCTTTTCATCAGATTTCTGGAACTGCCCACACAGACTTTTTCTTGTGATTCAAAGATATGAGGAACAAAGGTGGTGGTGTTATAAATAAGGAAATATAATGGCACGCAAGGTCCAGCTCATAGTGGAAGAAAAGAGGGCTGAAAATCAGTGTGTATCTGAACTGATAGCTATTTTTGATTTTCAAATCTCCCCTGCTGTAAACAGTCACAGATTTGTCTCTGATGGGTGGCCACACTTATTGAGTTCTATGGGAGAGAGGTAGGCATTCCTGTAGCTTCACAGTCACCAGAGGATTGTTGACTACCTAGCTTCAGTGTGGTTAACAATCCTTAGGAATTTCTCCAAACTATTCATTGTATTGCATAAGAAGAGTGAAAAATAGATTTTAAAGCTGTCACCATGAAATAGTTCTTACAGCCTCAGTGACAAGGGTGCTTTGACTTTAGTAAGGGGAAGATGGAAAAGTCTCACTAATCCTAGTTGGCCTTAAATTTTGTGAAACAGAATATAAGGATATATATATATATATATATATATATATATATATATATATATATATATATATATATATATATATAGTATAGGGAGGGGTTTTCTGGACATGATTTAATTGATCTTCAGAAGACTGAATGTTTAGTAGGTACGTCAATTACTGTTCCACAACTAGAGAGCTTAGATTTACAGATGAGTTGAGGTACCACAGTTTGCATTCCCTTTGTTGTACAAATACTACAACGGGGTTTCTCTTGGTTTTCCACTGGTGGTTTCCCGTAAAATGAAGGCATTCTCTTGAGATCATAAAAAATCTACTCTCATTTTTCCCTTCTCCAATAACAAATCTCTCTTACCAAAAAGTCACAAGTTCTCCCATACATCAGCTTCCCAGACTGAGTTTCTGGTCATATCCTCTTCTCAAGAAGAGTTTTTGACAAGGCAGTGAATCTTGAATCTTGGACAGACATAAGGGTTGAAGCAGTTTACTAGCATCATGAGACTAGGTACCCAGGGAACATCACCACCTAGAACTGAGCACCCTCAGTATCTCCTCTCATTACCTAGTGATGTCTGAGGTAAGGTGGTACACTCCCAGGTAGCAATAAACAAAAGTGCTATATGGGCAAAGATTAATATTGGGAATGAAAGACTCAGACCACTGTGTTTATTTCCTAGTATGAAGTCCAGGATTACAACCTGTTTCCTCAAGGATTGTGTGTCTATCTGGTGCCTCCTGGGTGTTGAAATGACCAACTGGCACTGTGTCACTTTAACTATGCTTATTGACAGCTAATGTTTGCTGAATGTGCCAGTATCATGGAAGAATTTTGATAGTTTTTCTCCAGTCTAAGTAATGGAAATTGATGTGGGATCTCAGGGTGTGCCTTATTAAATACCAGTAACTTCTGAAGCAGTGACAACAGAGTCCAAGATTCCTTAGGGACTCATTTAGACATTTTTGTTTCTCTGCACAGCTTAGTCTCTCTGCTCTATTCCTTTAGACTCTATGTGGAAAAGCTCCCTGCAGATAAAAAGTACAAAGACGTTGTGGAGATTTACAAAAAATCAAATATCCTCAAGGTAGGTTTTCATTCTCAATGTGACTGACCAAAAATCTCCAAAGCAGAACACAACTGCTCACCAAAAAGACACAGATGATGACACTAGAAGGAAGCGGGGGGTGGGGGCATGGGGGTGGTGGGCAGTGCTGTTTAAGGAATTCTGTACAGAGGGTATGGCTGGGAATTGCATTCAAGACATGCACGAGATACTGCTGCCCCTGCCATCTTCTATTCTTTCTCTCTTTTCTAACATTAGCACTGTTCTAATTATCCATTTTGGTTTTGTATTGCAGACAATAAAACAGATTTTTGTAAGGGCTGTGGAGCTGAAGAGAGACCTGTTAAATGAATATTCTGAAGAACATTTCGTTTACTTGACAGAAAAGGTCAGTGTGAGGGGAAGCATGGATATAGGAGGACTGTGTGACATCTACACAGTCTGATCCCAGGACTGTCTTGTGCAGTGTCTTTGAAGTGTGAGTCAATGAAAGGGCTCCCTCTGTAATCCAATCAACACACATGAACATGCACACACACACACACACACACACACACACACACACAATGTCATGGCATACTAAGAAGACTGAGACCTAACTTTATTAAAAACAGGAAAAGAGTAAGGTAGAAGAATGGATTTTCCAAAACACCAGGGATACATGCCCTAGGCTGAAATGTCAGACTTTAACGGAACTACACTTTGTTCATATCTGGGCTGAAAAGACGTTTCTTCCAAAATTTGAAGTAGTGGCCTAAATTCTTTTCCTTTCCTACAGAAGAAGAAGGAAGAAGAACTGTCCAAGAAGGCATCATTCTTGAAAGAAGAAAAGAAGACCAGAACACGAATTTCAAAATGGGCTTCCTTTCCTTTTCTAAAACGGTATGGTTCTCAAGAAAAATAAACAAGGTGGGAGGTGGGCGCTGGAGCACCGATTTCATCAAAGGAAGCTCAGCCTTATTCAGTAACAACTGGAACTTTCAGCCCAACAGTGGTGCCTTCAGGAAAGGAAGCCTGTGATGAAGCAGCTCAAACAACATCACCAGCTGCCAAGGAGGCTTCAGAAACTGGCACCTTAGAATGTCCAGGTGAGTCATCATCGTTTTCTTACTTGGACAAGCCTTGTATAGAAGCTGATCAAATTGCATCTGGGTCAGGAAAACAGGAGTGAGACTGAAGCTCACCAGTAAGGTAAGGCAGAGGTGCTGGACAGGTGCCTCAAGTCTGGAACACTGGGCCCCACACGGAATCCTGAATCTCCTGCCATGTTCTCAGTCTTCTGCTTCCATGGATCTGCTGGCTATGCTGTGGTAACAGAACCTCATGAGATGAGTGCTGCTTTTATCTGTCTTGACAACCTGACTGTCTTGTCAGCATGTGGAGACAGAGCAATATTTCCATATGTATCTGTCAGATGTTGTTAAAAAATTTCTGAACTTTCCCTGCAGTTCAGCAACCACATGGGTCTCCCTCATATTTAAAACATTGCAAGATTGTGGACAGATTGTGGTAGTCTGACCCTGAGATAAGATACTGTGTATGTATTTGTGCTCTCTGCATCCTCTTATTACCTGAAGGATTTATTCACAGCCTCACAGATCTATCATAAATGCTCCATATGATTGAGCATAACCACAGCTGGCTTCATCAAGGTGGATTCTATGGAATAAGTGTAGTTTGACTCAATGCATGCCAGGATGTCACAGATTGTAAGTCATTTGTGTGAGTCAAGATCTAAGGCAACATCCAGGTGGACACAGGAAAATACAAGTCTAGACTTCAGAGCGTAAATGCCAAAAAATCTGGAGATATGAATGAAGATCCAAGGAGACCTGTCTCTGCCAGGAGAAACACAGCAGAAGTTTTGCTTTTCTCTGACAGTATAGCTCCCTGAATGCTTATGGTGTTCTACTCAGTTAGGAGATGACTTTGTCCAATGAGGACTTTCACAGAGAAATTTTATATCAGCTAAGAGTCACATCCAAAAATATTGCTCCATCCACTTAAGCAGACAGTAAAGCCCATGGCCCCTTCTCCCAGACACCAGTAACCAGAGCTTGGAGTAAAACTCCCTGCCTATCATAAGGAGGGGGATGAAGAAAAGGATCTCAATGACTTTGTATTACTTTCCTACGGTGATAGACTTGAGTTCTCCTCAGGGATACCAGGCCCTGTCTCCTCATACTTTTCTCTCTTTTCCATTACAGTTGAGAAAGGCAGAGGCCTGCGCCAGGTGGTCCTCCCTCATGATTTGTGCGATAAATTCCTCACTGCAGCAGGAATGAACACCAAGAAAAAAATAGAGACATGTGGTGTCCTATGTGGAGCCCTGGTAAAGATATAAACACTTCTGATTTGAGGCTGTTGCTTTCCCCTTGACTTTACATGACTCTCAGGGAACATATCTAGGGTCTCTATCCATACACATAACCTTCCAGAAGGAACTATGGTTGACAAGGTTGGCCATCTTGTATTGGATGACTTTGTATTTGGTTGCTTTAGAGAGTCTTTTGAAATGAACAATGTGGTTCAATGCTATAGATAGAAATGTTCATTCTAGTTGGGGGCTAGTGCCAAAAATTCCAGGCACTGGCAAACTGATGCTGGAATCTTCTTACAAGTTCAAATGAGCCTCAGCGTCAGAGTTCTATATTCCCTAAAGGTAAAAGAATGCAAACAGAAAGCAGAAATGCAGGTAGCCAGGCATAAGTCACGGAAACAGACAAGTTGCCTCGTTGTAACCAGAAATCAATGGCTTTTAGGTCCTGGTCTGAGTATCTACTCTGGTATGCTTTTGAGCACTAGTTTCTTAGGCATCTCTAGACTCCTGAGCAATCCTACTGGCTGCTACTGGAAAGACCCTAAGCCCAGGAGGTGTCAAGCTGGACATCTACATTTCTACTCAACATCTGTTCCTTTTTAGCTGTATCTTAGCAAAGCACAAGAGCAGCCAAGGATTTGAAACCACAAAGGGAGAAAGAAAAATGAGATTCATGTACTGTCTGGTCTGGGGCCTATTGTGTGTATGAGAGAATGGGTCTGAGACCTCCAAGAGTTGTGACAAGTTGTTTTCTCCTGGCAGGTTGGAGAGGAATATCACATCAGCCATATCCTCATTCCTGTCCAGGAAGGAGGCCCAGATTATTGCTGTGCAAAGCATGAGGAGGACCTCTTCTTTATTCAAGAAGGACTGGGACTTATTACATTAGGATGGATACATGTAAGCAAAAGGACCTCTGGGAATGAGGGTTCCTTTTCTGTTTCTTCAAAACAGCCTACCTAAAACTTGCTGTGCACAGAGGCAATTCATTCCAGATCATCGGCTCTGAGCATATATAACCAATAGTGTGCAGGTCAAATCAAAGGAGCATTTCCTGGCACTTTTACAGCTCTTTGTATTTTATGTTTACTAGGAGTAATTGTTCAAACTTTCAACTTTATGTTAATCTGCGTGGAGAATGGTAGCTTGACAGGATATATGAGAAAATGTATATAGACCATATACCTAAAGGGTGTAGAGATGAAACTTAAGTAAGCCAAGAGTGTCTGTTCTAATGATTGTGTTTTTTATTTATGAAGAAGTACTTCCTTTGTGTACACTGAAATGATCTTACATGCAAGATTTTGAAGTGTTTGAACATGTATAGCATACATCTTTTGACTTTCAAGAAAACACATTTACTTGCCGAGAGAGTCTCTTGCATGATTCTGTTATTTTCAAAGACTGAAGTTCACAAAACTATTGAAATTATTCTAACAACGAATATAAGCCACAAGAAGGAGTATTACTTGTGTTTTTTGTGAGATCAAAAACTTCTAGTCAGACCTTGGGAAGTGCTGATGCTCTTCATTCCAATTGTATAAATTCTTCCTGCTGTGCCAAATTCAACAATATATTATGGCCAACTGATATTGGCCTTTTGTGGCTTGGGACTCAAAGGGGAAATCACACATAAAATGAGCACCAAGTCACATGATACAAAGTGCACAATATACTTCAGGTGAGAAATATAGGACAGTGAGGGTTGCAGAGGAAGAGCTGTCACATGTAAAGTGACATGATGACTTGGGAGGAGGAGCCCAAAAAATTTATGGGAGAGGGGATAGCATTGGAGAGAGATACACTGAGATCCTATATCAGTGAGCATTTCTGTTGGCTAGGATTTGTGGTTTGTTTTGGAAATGGATGCCTGATCTTCACATATATAACCAAAGAGAACCCTGGCATACCTTGTCTAGGATGGAGGTAAAAATGGAGAGTGATTTGGAGTATAGAGAAAACTCTGGACTATTCTGAGCAAAAGAATGATGTAACCAAAGCCATACTCCAGAAGTTAAAATTAAGGAGTTGAAGGGCTCCTTGGGAAGGGAATGTCAGGTGTGGTTTGGGAGCTTATACCATGGAATGAGGATAAGAAGGTGATAGTCTTGTTTGTGTGTGTAGGAGGGATCAGGGTAATTCAGATACCCAGGCAATAGGGGTAGAGGCTGAGGAGTCAGACTGGGCAGAATTTCAATTGGGCTCATGGAGTTAGAAGTGCTCCTCTCATAAACATGAATAGGGTTGCAGAAGAGGACAGATCTTGACACCAGGGTTCAGTTATACTGTTTGGAATTGAAGGCACATGTTAGATATTCCAACTGCATCAACATTGAGAGGATGTTTGAGAAGCCTAGAGAGGGACCTGAGCCACGTGCAGGTGGCTCATGAACCTGGTAAATAGGGAGAACTGGCTGCAAGAGAAACAATTCCCTGGAAGATTAGGTGAATGTCTAATGAGGAAAGCAGGGTATATAGGGATGAAGAAGAAACAAGGGTGAAGGAGAACTGGATATGATGTTCTCAGAAGCCGCATAACAGGGATGCAGGAAGAATGACGTCAGGATTTGACCTGCTGGAGCTCTGAGGATATTGACTTAATGCCTTCTAAGTCATGGTGGGCAGAGATTGCAATGTTCAATAATGTCATAAAATCTGGGTGTACTGTCACACTCCTGGACCCCCAACATTCAGGACGATAAGACTTGTAGGTAGAGAATTTGGTGCCAAGTTGATTGAACTGTAATATTGTGCCTCAAAACAAGAAGTCACTTAATTAGGAATTGGTCAGGGTGGAGTCTGTCATAACGGTCATACTGAAGCAGGCATCTAGGACCTAGAATCTAGGGGAATTTGAAGTGAGAAGGCTGCTCTTAGGAAATGGGTTAGCAGATTACTGACCTGTAGGACCTGTGAGATGGTTTGGACATGGTATCTTCTTGTTTGTTGTTTTCTTCAATTTTTCTTTGATTTCACTTTAGTTGTCAAAGGCTTGATGTTTTAAATTATAGCATAGCTGTGAGTGTACATATGTAAAAAGAGTTGGGGTTGCAAATTGGTACAACAACTCTGGAAATCAGTTGGGCAGTTCCTCAGAAAACTGGGCACATCACTTCCAGAAGATTCTGCTATACCACTCCTGGGTATATACCCAGAGGATTCCCCAGCATGTAATAAGGATACATGCTCCACTATGTTCATAGCAGCCCTATTTATAATAGCCAGAAACTGGAAAGAACCCAGGTATTCCTCAGCAGAAGAATGGATGCAAAAAATGTTGTATATATACACAATGGAGTACTATTCAGCCATTAGAAACAATGAATTCATGAAATTCTTAGGCAAATGGATGGAGCTGGATAATATCATATACTAAGTGAGGTAAGCCAGTCTCAAAAGATCAATCATGGTATTCACTCACTAAGAAGTGGATATTAACCTAGAAAACTGGAATACCAAAACCATAATCCACAGATAAAATGATGTACAAAAAGAACGGAGGAGTGGCCCCTGGTTCTGGAAAGACTCAGTGTAGCAGTATAGGGCAAAACCAGAGCAGGGAAGTGGGAAGGGGAGGGTGGGAGAACAGGGGGAGGGAAGGGGGCTTATGGGACTTCTGGGGACTGGGGGGCCAGAAAAGGGGAAATCATTTGAAATGTAAATAAAAATATATCAAATAAAAAAAGGGAAAAATAAGTTATAGCATAGTTGTGAGTGTACATACATAAATAGAGTTGTTAAATATCTCAAGGTGGATGCATCTATATGCATACACAACTTAGAGATAGAAATGAGAATCTGCTAAAAGCCTGCTCCAAATTTCTCACTTCCTTCCTCTGAAATTGAATCCTCTCTTGAACTCACCATGTCTTCCTCCATTTTATATATGAACCTCCTCAGTTCCAGCAGTACTTTGTGTTCATTGTGCAGAAATGTGATTACTATCTGTAAGTGTGGACTCATGAATGTATTCGTCTGATGGGTAGTTACATCTGGTGGCCCAGTGAGAATGGGAGGGAAGTAAAGGAAAGAGTCATAGTATTATCAGGCAGATGGTTCAATTTTCCTTTTCCACATGACAGATGTGGTTCTGCATGGAGAGATTTTGGAAATCACAGGAGAGAACAGATTGTTAATGATACATGGCCTCCCTTCCTTGCTGGATCAACCATAGCTGACTGGGCTAACTTACAATTCTTGACTTCTTTTGTCTTCTCAGACCCATCCAACCCAGACAGCCTTTTTGTCAAGTGTAGATCTACACACACATTTTGCATACCAAACGATGCTCCCTGAATCCATAGCTGTGGTGTGTGCTCCCAAGTATAAACAGTAAGTATGTGAGATTCAAGTCTGGAATTTAGAATTACAAAATTGTCAATGGCTCCAAACTATTTAAAAATTGTCTATGTACAGAATGTCTTAATTGATTGCTATGAAAGCCTTCCTTTAAGGTGCATAGTCTAATGATCACCAGCCACTCTTAAAAGATAAGATGACACCACTGCTGGTTTTCTAAGACAACCTCTCAAGAAATTTACTCAAGAGGCAGAGATTGAACAAATTCCACAGAAAACACTGTATAAGAGTTTTATGTCTTTTATTTCACAATGCTGTGTTACTCTGAATTCTTCAGGAGAGGTAGTATTGGGCAAGCAATGAATCATCCTGCTTTCTTTTATAATATTTTTGTATACTTGATGTGCTACAGGAATAAGATTGCTCTGGTTTTAGAATTTTGTCCCTTCTGCCTCAAATTTATTGGTTTAAACAGACCTAACTCATTGCTACATTGTTATTCCTACATATTTCTACTGTTGACTTCCTCTGCCCACTTAGATTATCGTGCAAGAAAGGGATCCAGAGACAGAGAGACAGAGATGCTTATATATGACAAAAGGAAGGAAAGTGAATAAATGAATGAATGAATGAATAAATAAATAAGAAAGTGTAGATGGAAGATCAGGGGGAAAGACATCAAAGAAAAAAAGAAAGGAGAAACACTAAGAAACTAGTGGATAATTAAAACTAGGACATGGATGTCAAGGTCTAGGAGGAGGACAGCGTGGACCATGATCAATTACAATAGGCAGACATAGTCCGCAGTTACTAAAATAGAAGGGAAACACTGTTCAAAGAAGACGAGAAGAGAGATAGGAGGTTTTGAGAGAGATGAGACGGTAAAAGAGAAAGAGGGAGAGACATATAAGAAAAAAGAGACATCTAAGAAAAAGAGAGAAATGAGTAAAAGAAAACAAACAAAAGAAAACGGTAGAGAGAAAGGTAGAAAAGAGAGACAGAGGAAACTAGGACTTGGAGGCAAATGTGTGCAACTGTGTCTGCCTTTTCTCATTTCAGAACTGGAATTTTCACACTGACACCTATTGGACTACAAGAAATATCTGATTGTCCACGGAGAGGGTTCCACACCCACAGACAGGACACAGCTCTCTTCTGTGTATGTATCTTTGTACAAGTAATCAAGGCCGTGTTTTCAAGCAGGACACAGTGCTGATTGGGTTCATCATTTTTTCCTTACCCTCCTGGCAGTTCATCTTCACCACCCTCTTCTTAACAATTCACAATAACCAAATATCTAGGATGCAGGTATCAGTGGATATAAGTTTTCTCATATTTGAAATCTAGTCATTGACTGTCTCTGAGATGCTAGTCCTTTCTGTCCCTCAAACCTGATATCTGGGGTAACTAATAACATCAAGATAAGATTAAGGAAGCAAAACGAGTGTACTTCAGGGTCAGAGTGTGAGAGCAACATGCTTGAGGCTCTGAATTCCATCCCCAGTAACATGAGGAAAAGAACAAAGTATTAAATCCATTAGCTTATTTAATGCTTTATCAATGTCATTAACTAACTCCCAGTCAGCGATCTGAATGCAAATGGAAAACATGCAAGATATGTTAATTATGCAAATTTTGACCAGGAATTTTGTCTGGAAGAGTATGGTTCTAACTCTCTAGGGAGGTAGTTTCTTCTCCCATATTATTTTCTCTGGTCACACACTTAGTATGATCAGATCTCTGTGTGTCAGATCAGACCCAGATAGCAAGATTCTTTCACTTTATTGCATATCAGCCAGGGCTCTTCCATTGAGTTTAGATTCAAAGGAAATGTAGCAACATAGTGAAAGGACCAGAACCTGTCCCATAAAATATATAAGAACCAGAAATTCAGTCACAGAGATGCAAAGTAATCTAAGATCCTATATCAGACTGCTAATTCCAAGAGTCAGTCTCTCTTTCTGTCTCTGTCTCTCTGTGTATGTGTGCTTTATATGTGTCATAATACATGTATATATATATATATATATATATATATATATATATATATATATATCATTATACTCTTGATTATAACAAAAATTAAGACCTAATAAAATTTAAGATTTTTTTTGTAAAACATGTATATTTCTATGTTTCTTTCTGTACCATCATTGTGTAGACTAGTGAAAGCGGATACCATTTTCACTTTAAGCCTGTTATCTGTGGGTTCAGTACCTTTAGTGCTGAGAAGAGTTTGTCAGATGTCCTAGATCTGGAGTCAGGTGATTGTGCAGTGCCTGCTTCCGTATAAGATCAGTGGATTCTGTTGCACATTTTATCATCTCCCTTGTTCCCAGTTGAGTACTCTCATGGATCAAAAGCAGAGAACATTTTTCAGTCAGATGGGAGGAAGAAGATCTGAACAGATGTGTTCTAAACTGCATAGCTCTGTCTTGTAATATAACAATGTTAAGTATTGCAAAGTTGAAAGAGATTGCATGATTATAAAAAAAATGCCTAGAAATCTAATCCCAAGGTTCCAAGTTGCAACAACACTTTCTATTTCTGGCCAATGTAAAGCATACTGACAAAGCCAGCTGCAGGACAGCTATAGCAGGTGAATCATGAGTTTAAAGCTATCTGACACTATGTCGCCAAACTGAGTCAGACTGATTACTCCTCATGTTTTTGTATGCCATATTTAAGCATCCCTCAAAGACTATTAGATAACTTTTATCATCTGATTTATACAATGACTCCAATAATACACTAGACTTACTGATCCTTTTAATAAGGCAATATTTTGCAAGTGACTCTGAAAAATATGTGCCAAGATATATGGTGACACACTGACTCTGATCATGAGGAGAACTAGGGAGGAGTACTGGGTCCCAGCCCCTTTCCCATAGCTGCCACCAACAAGATAATCTCACGTCTAAGATGACAATTATTGCTCTACAGTTAGCTTTTTACATTAGAGGATTAGGACAGGGCTATGCAGTGAGATTGCTTGTGTTTTAAACTTTAGGCTCTCTATTCAGTTCCCAGCATTTCCACTTCTGGAATCTGCTAAGTGCTGCTTTCCTATAATACAGTACTTGAGAGCAGGTGTCAGGAGTTTAACACCAAGATTGGTCTGTGCTCTCTAGGATATATAGTGTAGACTAGATCACATGAGACTTTCCTTTGCTATAATATAAAAAGTATAAGTTGTTTCAAAATTGGAGCTTACCACGACTTATCCACGTTTCCTTTTCTCCAATTGCAGGACTGCAGTCATGTCACCACCCAGAACATCATGGTGACTGTCACAGATTTGAGATGAGTCAAATCCCAAACACCTTCAGTTGTGAGTGTGTGTGTGTGTGTGTGTGTGTGTGTGTATGCATGAGTACTTGTACACATGTATGTCTCTCTCTCTGAGTGTTTTATACATATGAATGTGTTATATGTATGTATGTAGGGTGGTATACATATCTGTTATGTTCAATATGTTATACATGTTGCTTCTATCTCTTGAATGTTTAATCTACATCATGTATGTGTACCAGTCTGGATGGTTATACTTGGTGGCCAAAAGAAAACCTATCTTTTCTATATGAGGTTTATTTAAAGTTAGGATAGTGTATTAGGAGTTCATAACAATTAGAAATTGATTTTGTTATAAAACATATTTATTAAGAGGTTAAGACAATATTTTTGGCCATGAACCATAAGCATACATTGTATATAAGGATTCAGTACACCCAAAACTGGTCTGCATCATCTGTCACAGGGTAGATGTGGGACAGATTATAATTCCAAGACTCACTAACCAACTGCAGAAGGGAATCATCTCAAAGGTCCCAGACATCAGCCTACATTTTTCATCTACTCAGAATGTTGCTCTGAGAGAAATGGATTAATGAAGACAAAAAAGAATTTTCTGACTCAATAGAAACTTCATTGCTTTTGGATTGACTTTAATCTGAAATGAGTCGACCATCGGTATTGAGTTTCTAGTACAAACGGCATGATATGATGTCTCCCTACATGAGATTATTATAGTCTGGTACTGCAACATCATGGAAAACCGAAAAAGATGTATTTTCCAGAAAATATCCTAGGGATGTGTGTTTCTGCTAGGCTCCCTGAAGAACCTTTGATGATGCTGTGTCAGGCTTACACCATTAAAGTGCTGACTTTGTACTGTGATGTTCAGTGCATATTGAATCTTCAGTTCATCACAGATGTGAAAAGAACTTTGGTAACAAAGTGACCACCTCTCAAACCCTGGAAGACAAGAGAAGATGACTACAGCCCTGTGGAATTTGTCACATTTATAGAACATAAATAAGATGAAGACTTTCTCCACTCCTCATACACCATGTCACCTGCTCCAGTTTGTCCAGTCCTACAACCAAGTTGTCCTGATGGATATACTACTGACTGAAAAATCTTGCCACAAAACACAAGACAATACACCAGGGAAATCTGTCTGACCTACACAGAGTAATGTGCTCGCCTGAACATGGTTCCTACAGCATGTGACTTCCCTGAATTCTTAATGACCTAATCAATGAGACTAGTACTTGCATTCACCTCACACAAAGATACTGTCCTCAACAAGAGATGGCAGGACAAACTCACTGCTGGTGGCATACTGGCAGAAAGAAGCTCACTATGACCTGTGGGTGGTCAACTATTCTACTCAATGCTCCTGACTTTGGTCCTGTTCAGAAGTGAAGCTAATCACAACACATTGATGTTTCCCTCATATTGCACAGAATCCAATTTAAAAAGAAAAATCTCTTCAACTATCATGTCTCCTTTAAATGTACATTTATTTTCTCTCTCTGTCTCTTTCTCTGTCTCTGTCTCTGTCTCTCTCTGTCTCTCTCTCTCTCTCTCTCTCTTTCTCTCTCTCTCTCTCTCTGTGTGTGTATGTGTGTGTGTGTGTGGGTGTGTTTCTGTATATGTGTTTATTGTTTTGCTTCTAGAGGACATATGCTAGAGGTTCTCTCGAGTTCAGGAGCACTTGAAGGCATCAGGTATTTTCTACTACTATGTTAGATTCCATGATCAAACTCTGCTTGTCAGGCATGGTGCTAAGGTCCTTGTCCCTGGAAGCCAAGGGACATGTAACATTTAAAAACAAAAACAAAAACAAAAAACATAAAACCTGCTGTGTTCAATCAGGTGTGTTGCATGTCTTCCCTGTGGTGTCCCATGGATGCTGGAAAAATTCTTCTCTCTATACCCCTAAAGAAAAATGACTCCTCATACCCAAAACACTTGATATTATTAGCTGTTCTTATAAAGCTGGACTAGGAGCTTCTTTAATATGTATGATAGCATGCTGTAAGGGCTTCACTTTTTAAAGGTATAGTGCAAGTAAACACAGTTGCTGGGTTTTTATGAGTGCAATGGCTTATCCTGTCCAGAACAGACGTTTTCAAAGCGCTTCTCCTATTTTCCACCTTTTATACTGTTTCTAGGTCATGTTATACCATGGCCTCTGAGTAGTTAGGTCTGGTGTGTATTTGTGTGATTTAAATGTCTCATTTGGGGTCAAACACTTAACATTTGCTCTCAGCAACTCGAGGTAATTAAGGAAATAGGTATACGTCTAAATAATAATATTAATAATAGTAGTAGTAATGATAGTAATGATAAGGATAATTAGAGTAGTACAAATACAAGTAATAATAATAAAAAACCAATGAGAGTAAATTAGTCTATACCTTAACACATCACCCTGCAAAAGTTGTTTCTCTGACCTTTGGGAAAAGTAGCACTAATCTATGAACATGGACACATTGAGGAAGCAGTTTGAAAGTATGTCCAAAAAGACAGCAGTATGTCTTTTCATGATCTGTTATGTACCAGAGTGTGGGTTTAGGACCAGGTTAAAGATCTAGGTATGGATTTCATCTTGTCTAATGGCCAAAATTTTAACCAGACCGTTTTGGTTACTGTTATAGCAAGACTGTCATGATTGAATCTGTAGGCATATCCTACCAAGCACGTTAGAATAATAGCAGATAAAATCCACTAGTAGTCAGAACATGACTTCTCTCCCATGTATAGCACCACACTTCACAGAGAATGCAAGGCAGCAGTCAGATGTCTGCCAGACTCAGTTCATTTCTCTATGGACCAAAACTGAACTGTGGTTTCTTCAACAGTAGGTTCTTACCATCTACTTCTGGTATGTAACCAAGAGAAATAGTACTAGCTTATATTGTTTATGTAGCTTCAGGCTTCACTGAATAAAAGTACAAGGTGACTTTCTCACTCCTGGGACTGAATTTTTTGAACACAATCATCAGTTGCTGAAACAAGCTGCAAGTGTTCACTGCAGAGGGTCCTTCCTTTAACTTAAGATTCATGGTCTCCAGCTTGGATATTGAAGCCTGTGGACAGGGTGATTCCTATTGGATCCTTAAGAGCAGCCAGGGTCTCACTAACCATTGCTATCTGAGAATACTGAACTCTCAATTATTTCCACAAGTCCACACTCAGCAAATGCATCATATAAGGATGCCACACTGATAACTGTTACATCACTACAGCACGAGGTTGTCTTACCACTGGTCCCTTTGCATGTCTGTGCCTAGATGAGGACAAAAAGTGAATCTCTAAGTGTCCTTTTTGCAATGCTTACATTCCATTCCACATCTGTCCCAGACACACACTTTTTCTTCACTTCTCCTATTAGATCCTTCCCTATTATTCTCACCTCTCCTTGCTTGTTGGTCTAAGTGAAGACACAGTTTAGGTCTTTCCATATCACAGCTGGCCCTGTACAAATAGACACAACCCAATCCCCAGACCGACTTGCTGCTAGCCAGTGCAGAGTTGTAAGTGAGGTGGTACTAGAAGTACAGGACTAGGCTGAGGGGCCAGGTCATCACTTGTAAGTGTTCCTAGATCAAAACATGAGGAGGACACAAAGCATTCTGATCTCCAATGCTCTGCAGAGTACAAATTAATTTATGGACAGTGCATGAGGATCCAGACATGGCTCATTCCAAAAAAACTCATTCAATATGGATCCTATTTGATCTCATCTCCCATATGTTTGCTCATAAGTTCTCTACTCAATTCCTAATTTTCTTGGGTAACCTTGGCTCTAGTAATGAATTCATATACCTACATATAGAGCAAAAATTCACATGCACAAAGTCTTCTGAGAAACAAAATAAATAGAAATCCTTAAACGTAGAACTCTATAAGCATTTACCTGCTCAAGAGCCTGCCTGGATTTCCTCAGTCTTGATGCATGTACCTGGATGTCGGGTGGGGGATCAGGCAGAGAACCCATGGGGAAGTAGAGAGTGTGGAGTTCTAGGGGAAGCTTAATGTCCCTGAAAAACCCAAGACAGCAAGAGAAGGAGAACATGGAGCATTTTAACCAGTTGGGTAAGGACTTCCTACTCATCCATTAGCTCTCCTTAATTTGAACCAGAGAAAGAATAATAGTATTTATGTTTTAGACTCTGAAAGTGTTTTCTGGGGAGACCTTTTGGCTACAAGTTGAAGACCTGTTGGAGATATTGGAAGATAGGAAATCTTGCCAATTTTCCTATTGTTTAATCAGGTAAGTCACCCAGAAGATATCTCAAGTCCTGCTTCTTGGGATAGAGACAGAAATATACCAAGACATCTAGGTAGTTTGGTTTACATAGTTAGACCTGATCGAAAGTAAAGGCAATTCTAGAGAGGAGAGGAGGAATGTGTTGATATTTTGGTGATTCTCCATCAACAAGCAAATAACCTCTCAGGTGATTTCATTAACACACTTAAAGAGCAGTTTATCCTCCTTGCTGCTGACATTTTCCTGTTAGCATAGTAAGAGGCATTTGTAGTCTATGAGATGTCAGGTACAGTGACATTTCTGAATGACAATCATGCATTTTTTGAGGTAGAATTTCCATATAAGGCAGGCTGGCCATATGATTTTCTTGCCTCAGCTTCAGTGAGGTTTGAGTGACAGTGATGTTGATGTTCTATTTAGGCCTGAGTTACTAATATAGCATGCTCAAGTTCTGGAGAACCAAACCTCACAAATCATCAATATAGGAACCAGAGGCTAAAAGATACTTCACAGTTAGGCAAAGGGACAGGTGACCATAAAGAAATACTCATTGCTCACAAGCTGTGTTGCCATGTCTCTTAGACAACTTACCTTTAATTGGTCAAGAGAGATTCTGAGGGAGCAGAGGGATGAAGTTCTCCACACACTGACTGGAGCCAACTGAGGAGACAGAGATTCTAAGCTGAATGAAGTAAGTGGCATGCCTGTTGCTTTCTGTTGGATGCCTCTCCCCTCTCTGCCTTGTGAGAGCACTATGCATCTACCTCCATCTGTGACACTGCTATCTTGATAGATGTAAAAGGCTGAAAGATTGGCCACCACACTGGTCATACAGTTTGCATTCCAGGACCATTAGCTATTTTATCCAGTGATATCTGAAAGAGATCATGATTAAACAGTGGTTGATGGAAGTCCAGGAGAAGGAGGAAGCAGTGGATGCCACAGTTATCATGAACTAACATACAAGTCTGGTTTCATGGTGACTCAGGGCAGTTTCTCAAGTGTACAGTAGAGTAAATGGCTATACAATTGTAAACAACCATTCTGCAGTATGTGTGTCTACATGTGCCTCTCTGTCATGGGAGGTTTCTCCAATTGTGTGTGATACATGAGTATGTATAGAGATGAGGGTCTCCATGAGTGAGAGATTATGCTTGTAGATGTGAGCATTCATACATGTGTACTTAGTTCTGTGTGGGCCTTCTCTGCCTCTATGCATACAGCACAAACAATAAATCAAAGACTTTGTTCTCAGGGGCTCTATTGCTGCCCTGAGAGCCTGTTACCAAAGCTCAAAGGGTATGTGAGCAAGAGAGAAATGTGAGAAGGCTGGGCTACACTTGTTAGGCAGGAAGGTCAATTGTGTTTGGAAGAGGGATGGAAGCTTCTCTGGATTCCTCTGTGTAGGAAACCATGAGATTGTCCATCAGTTTAATCATCCATACACCCAAGAAGCTGCATCACATACTGTTTTGCAGGTGTGTATTGTGAGCATAGGTGAAAACAGGGCTTTTCACAGAGCAGCTTACAGCATAAATAAAACATAGATTTCTGTATAGGTCAAAGCTGTAGGCATTTTGATGGGAGAGCTCATTTCAACTTACTTCAAGTTGTACAACAATCTACCTACCCATTTGGTTCTCACTGTTTACAGCTCTGTTCCCTATCTTCTGCTTCCATCAGTATTTTTTCATACTCCTGCATCTGCTTTTGTCCCCTCTGTCTGTCTCCTGCCCTGGTCAATCCCAGTAGTTTTGACCTTTCTATTGGCTGTCAGATATTTATAATTAGCAATTAGCAGTAAGACAGTGCCAGAATATCTCTTGTATTGCCATCAGGCAATGACATTCATGTTTTGAGCAAAGTCAGCAAACTTTAAATCAGCAAAATTTAAAATCTAAAGCACAGTGATGGTTCAGAAATGACAGTATCAAACTCCTGCCATCACTTAGCTCTTTATCAGTACAGATTTAACAATTGAAAATACAGAGATGCACCTTCATATACAGTAAGGAATGTCACCTGAACAATGGATGGATATGTGCACACAGCATGCAAATGTGAAGGTCACAAGACAATTTCAGATGTTGCTTTATGTTACCTTCTACTTTCACGATGTGAGCCAGCTTATGAAGTACTAAAAACTACAGTCGGATCTTCTGAAAGAGTAGTGCATGCTCTTAATCACTAAAGCATCTATCTAACCCTCACCTAAGATACTTCACATTTGTTTGTTTGTGTGTTCGATATTGATCATAAAGGGATAAATGGTTGGAGGTCAGCAGATAATTTCAGGAAGGTGGTTTCTTTTAGATCTGTATATTGAATTTAAGAATGAAACTTAGGTTACCACACAGAAAAGCTCAACAAAGTAAGATTTGGCAAACCAACAGAAGAAAAGAGCTCAAGAAACTGAGACATATTTTTACACATTCAGGAGTCCTATAAAATACTAAACTGAAAGATAGGTTTTGGGAAGACTTTGCACACACCAATACACCCAATGTCTGCTGCCTCACCGTCTGTGTGTACAAATAAGTTTTGATCAGTTGACTTAGAAGGCTTTGTTCTCCTTGTGTCTAGTCTATCCTATGGTATATATATTATTTATTCTTATTTTTCTACTTCAGGATTCCTTGAGCTCTGAGGAGGGGTATTTAATGGAGAAATCTCATATGGAGTTGGGTGCTGCTCTTTCTCTCTTTCTGTCTCTCTGTCTCTGACTCTTTCTGTCTCTGTCTCTCTCCTTTCTGCCTCTATCTCTTTTCTGTGTGTGTGTGTCTGTCTGTCGGACATTCTGTATCTCAGTCCCTCTGCATGCATAATGTCTGATTGTCTATCTTTGCATTTTTTCCCATCAGATGCATGAGAAACCGGGGAAGATCCTTGAGGACATGGGCACAGGGGGAAAGTTCCTGAACAGAATATATATTCAATTAATGACTTCACTGTACCTTTTAAAATGGTAAAAAATATAAAATGTAAAGATATAAATAATGATGCATTTGGAGCTTCTAATATGTGTATATTTACTTTCTTTAAAGAATTGGACACTGAAGGCCACCGTTCTCTCATTCAGCTAGGGAAAGAAATGCCAATGCTGCCATTACCCTTAGCAAGGCTGGATTTATATAGACAGATTGATTTTTAGAGCGGCTGTTCAGAACAGACTGCGTCTGGAAAGCATGTAGTTGCAGGCTGATTTTGAGTGCAAGGGTAATACTATAAGTAGTGACAAACACTTCAGATCCCACAAATGTCAACAGGCAATGAAAACTACATACTTGTCTGATTAGAAATGCAGTTGGCCCACACTACTGTCTAATATTTTGTGAATGGATATTGAGAGTGGTATTTCATATTGAGGTCACAGATAACTTCTGGTTCAAAGTTCAAAGTACTATAATGGTGGGAGAATAGGAGCCTTTCCAAGACTCCTTGTTAGAACATAGAGTAACAAATGGATAAAGACAGCGAATCTAAAATAAGAACTGTGGGAGAGTCACAGGACATAAGATGAGTAGAGCATCTGGGAAAGGATCCTTCCACTCACCATCTGCACCCTGGAGCTGGGTGGTTTCATTGCCCTCTGAGCACAGCCTGCCAGGAGAGAGCTGGGATTCCAGCAGTGATGTCACTTCTGGGTCACTTTCCCTCCAATAACAGTCCAGAGAGGGACAAGGAGCTCGTTTCATGGTTGTAGAAAGACAGCAAGAAGCTGCCATGCATCAGTGAGATCGTGAACTCAACACTTCCAGTGACTTCATCATGGAACTGTAAACCTTCAAAATGTAAGAAAAGCATTTATGTTACAAACCCTATTTAAGTAATGACAATTTATTATATTAATGACATCCACTTTGTCTGAAACCGATGTAGCTGCCCTAGTTCATTTTTGTGTCTTTCACTGTCAACTTGGTACATCCTTCCAGAACCCTTTAGCCTATGTTTCTTATAGACAATGTATTATGAGAACTTTCTTTTTCATAGATCAGGAAAGCTTTATGTTTTTAAAGAATAATGTGACCACATTTAATATTCCTTGTAATGTAGTTTTAATAAGTACCATTATTTTTATTTCTTAAATATTTACCTTGTTCTGTTTTGCATTTGTTTACATTATATTTTGTTTTACTTTTCTTATTTGTGGTGTTAATAGACCAAATTTTATGTAATTTAATCATGTATCCTCAATTAAAATATTAAGTATACTCTAAAAAAACAATAAATACAGACCTATCAGAATTACACCAGACTTCTTACCAGACACAATGAAAGCTAGAAGGTCCAGGACAGATCTCATTCAGACCCTAAGAGAACACAAATAAAGCCTAGACTACTCTATCCAGCAAAATTCTCAATTACCGCAATGAAGAAATCAAGATATTCCATGACAAAACCAAATTTATACAATATTTTTCCACAAATCCAGCCCTTCAAAGAATAATACATAGAAAACTCCAACAGAATGATGGAAACTACACTAGAAAAAGCAATAATGTAATCTTCCATTAACAGACCAATAAGACGGTAGCCACATAAACATAACTCCACTTTTAACAACAACAATACCAGGAAGCAACAATCAAAGACTAGAAACAAAGTGTTGAGCAGAGAGGGAAGGAATGACCTTACAGAGATTGCCCCCAAATAGGAATCCATTCCATATACAGTTACCAAACACAGACACTATTGTGCATGACAACAGTGCTAGCTGACAGGAGCCTGATATAGCAGTCTCGTGAGAGGCCTTGCCAGTACCTTACAAATACAGTGGGGGATTCTCTCAACCAACCATTGAACTGAGCAAAGGGTGCCCAATGGAGGAGCTAGAGAAAGGTCCCAAGGAGCTGTAGGGGTTTGCATCCCCATAGGAGGAACAATGATATTAACTGACAAGTACCCTCAGAGCTTTCAGCTATTTAACCACCAACCAAAGAGTACAAAAGGAGAGGATGGTCTGGTTGGATATCAATGAGAGGAGAGGCACTTGGACCTTTAATGGATCATTGCCCCAGTGTAGGTGATGTAGTAAGAGTAATGTGAGTGGGTGGGTTAGTGAGCAGGGTGAGGGGGTAGAGAATAGGGCGTTTGGGGAGGTGAAATGTGGAAAGGAGATAACATTTGAAATGTAAATAAAGAAAACACCTAATTAAAAAGGAAATGTGAAAGAGAAACAACCAGTTATGATTGTACATGCATTTAAAATGAAGATGCAACAATGGTTGAAGTTGAGGAAAGGGAGTGTGTGCTGACTGGTAGCTTATGGGAAAGGCGTTAAGGATCATATTGTTTTCCCTTCCATAATTTCATGGTGTCTATCTGCAATGGAATGGCCATCCTCTAAGACTTTAAGATCTTTCTATGGACATGGAGCTTCAATATGCAATCATTTTTTAACCACTTTCCTTGGAGTTTATATCATTAGCTTTGCAACATGATCTCACTATTGTGTCAAGACAGTCTCAGACCTGGGTTGATCTCCCTCCTCCTGCCTTACAAGAGGCAGGGCTAAAATCATGTTCCGGCATACAGGATTTCTTTTCATTATCTTCTTTTTCATATTTGATTAGGAATTTTTATTTCTAACAAACTTCAAAGTTTTATAAAATGAAAATTATTTTTATTTAAGTAGCTCAAATTTATATGGATAAGAGTAATGCCTTCTCAAAAATAGCAAACATTGATTATATGACTAATCAGTTAATCTAGCCAGTGTCATAATGGGAAGCACAATTATGAGATGACGTCGTTTCCCTATAACTTGGACAGCAAACATACTTATTAATATAGCAGGCTATATGATTGCTAAATATATGTAGCTTCTTTTCTTATGATATTGGAAACATCTAGAGTAGAGTTCTATACAGGTATGCCTAAGGCCTTAGTAATAAGATGTAAGGGTGGAATTTCAGCCTCTTCGAAGTAGTTAATTGTGGCTAAATATAATTTCAGAATTGTCACTGACTAGTAACTCTTCGATATCTTCTACAATGGTAAATATCAACTATCAAGTTGAGTGAATTTAAAATTACCATAGAAACATATCTTTAGGTATATCTTTCAGTATGTTTTCAGGAAAGCTTATCTGGGGAGAGAAAACACACCCTGAATGTGGGTCCATGCTCTCAAGGGCTGTGATCCTTGACAGATTAAAAAGGAAAAAATAAGCTGAGCACTGCCTTTCATCCCTCTCTGATTCATGAGTAGATGTAACGTGGCTAGCTGACCCATACCTCCTAAACCAAGATGGGCTGTGTCAGTTCAAACTCTAAGCAAAATGAAACTCTCCTGCTGTGGTCTAAGCCACAGTTAGTGACAGACTCCTAGGCACTGGCACAGAATGGCAAGTGATATGGATTCTTGTCATAATGAACTAAACTGTACAGTGTGGAAGCAGATGACAGAATGTTGAGTACTGATTATGTAGTCCCTTCTAGCACTGTACTGCAGCCTTGTGTATCTGACAGCATATGGCAAAAATGATGATTTTAGGTTATGAAAGACACTGTACCTCAGTTTACCCTCATGGTAGGAAAGGAAACGTAGTTGAAAAGAATATGGGAATATGTCTGCCTGGGATGGTAGGGAAGAACTCTGCTGCAAGCCTCTAAGAATCAAGGCCTCCCAAGATGCCCTGTAGTAAGCTTAGACTCTACAGCTACAATCAAGCCTCAATATGAAGGCAGTCATGCAAACAAACTGCCATCACTTCCATCTTCTCCTCAATATCTCTATTCCTCAGAACACCTGACCTGCTCCTGGATGTCTAAACTGTGGACAAAAATCAACATTTATTGTTTAAATGTTCTAAGTGTCCCAGTAAGTTAATCCACTGCATTTTTAACAGGATCACCGCATGGGCATGATAGGACACACCTTTAATTCCAACACTTAGGCAGCTATGCCAAGAAGATCTGGAATTCAAGATGACTTGAAAATCATATCTTCAAACTCTAAGAGCAAAAAGGGAAAGATAATTAATTTCATTTATAGGGGAACACGTATTACATTGCATAATAAACATTATATTTAAATAAACAACATGTGAAAGAAACTGTATTTATCTCCATAACAATCTTGACATCATTTCCATGTCATATAGAAAATGATCGATGTTTATAGAAAGTTGTAAGTGTGATGCAAGTAATATAGGTTTCTAATGTTGTCATAAATAGAACAGACATAAGTTACAGTAAAAAAAAAAAAAACCTGTAAGCTCATTAATCTCATCATGCCAAATCAAATAGAATATTTTTTCTGTAGGAAAATGTATGCTAAAATATGGGACAGAATATTGTTTATACAATGGTATGCTATAGAGAAATAGTATGCAATATAAATCTTAAATAAATACATTTCACTCATTTACTTTAATTGAATTATTTTCAAAGAGAATACTCGAAGAATCCGAGGAAAAGATATGTGGATCTAAGAAAAAAACTTACAAGCACACATGAGAAGAAATAGCTGAATACATTATTTGAAGGTTGTCTATTGTTTTCCTTTTAGGACTTTGTAATCTCGAGATTCAATACAGAACTTTAAGAAAATGACTGAATTCAAAATAATGAATATTGTTCCTGAATATTGTTGTAAAACATACCAAGTACATATTGATGGGAATCACTACTACAAAAATGTGTGGAGATGAATGTGAAGGGTGCACTGTGATGGAAAGTGACTAAGAAGACAGCATAATTACTCTTTCTTGTAAATAATGTACTGCAGATGAACAGAGTTTTAGGCATATAAGCTGGCCTGTAATTCTCTCTCAGAGGCACAGACAGAAACTTAGGAGCAAGCAGCTAGCTGATCTGGACAATTCAGCAAGCTTAATTTATAAGACAGAGAGTCAAGGAAGAGAGTCTTGTCAACCTCAGCTTCCCTACACATTAGCAAGTGTACACATGTGTAGTGAGTGCCAACACATGTGCAGTGCATATGAGCATCCACACTATAAACTCATGTATATCCAAAACTTGTTAACTCAAGTAATGCTAAGTAAATGTAACATCAGAAATCAGATTACCTCACTACTATAACAGGCTCTTTAATAACAAAGAAAGAATTATGGACAACTTTGTGTTACTGCTGTTCATTACCATATATGCAGAGTTACTGTGGTAGTTTACAATCCTGTTTTCTGTATGGTTTCAGAAATCCAATGCCTATTACATTCTACCTGAACAAAATGTTGTATTTGTGGTATAAGGGGCACGTTTGCTGTGCTACAAATTCACAGACATTCAAACTTCCTTACACACAACCTTACTTATTACCTTAGAATCTGCCCCATCACAGGTGTAGTTCCTCTTTGCTACAGGGCAAAGCTTCCTGGATCAGTGCCTCAGCCTCTGGCCTTTTTACATTTTACAGAGCTCTGGAAAATAGCTCAAAGAAAGAACATAAGGCTCAGGTCAGTGTAGGGTTGTTCAATCTCAAAGGCTTCTTACTAATACATTTATTTTCATTGTTAAAGAATCTTATTCTTTTCATTTGTGAGGCCCTATTACAGTATCTGAGAATGTGTTCTCACAAATCCCCAGCATGAAGCAATCATTATGAGCACAATTTCTCACCTCAGCCTTGAGACTGGATATTATTGTCCCTGAAATTTTAGGAACTGCAAGTGTAAAGAACATGTGTTTGGGGGTCATGATTTCATTATGCGAGATGAATATAATATATGTAATGTCACCCTGTTTGACTCTGTTAGACAAAATATTAACCAGCATAATCCCAGACCCCAATCATGTGCAGATTATTTTAATTTCTGAGATAAAATTCTACTCACTCTATCACTCTTGGTGTCTTCACCTCTCTTCTCTCTCTTTTCCTAGTTTTGAACACAGGCCTGAACTAGACGAGTCAGCACAACTTTGCATCTATGGTGTTCTAATTTTTTTCAGTTCTGCTGTGACACACATTTTTAAATAATGAGAAGCATTTTGCTCTGATTAAATGAAATACACAGAATTCGTAGTACTACTCAGTTGGTAAATTACTGGGTTAACAGACACAAAGTTTTGATATTTGTCCTCAGCACTGCATAAAACTTGCTGGTGCTGAATCTTTGCAATCTCAGTATCCAGATCCAGTGAAAAGTAGAGCAGAAATCCTGTATCATCTTATATAACTTATTATGTCACCCTGTGCTACAGGGTTTCCTGCCCAAAAAAGCAAATGAACATATGGCAAGTCAAATATTAATGTTTATAAACAAATTATCCTGCTCATGAAGGCAAGTGAATTTGCTTCTTTTGAAGGATAAAAACCTCCATGACAGTTGTCTAGACAGGTAAACTGCAGTGATAGGAAAGGAAATAAAATGTGCACCTGCTGAAACTCTGCAGACTGCCATTTTGTTCTTTTTTTCTTTTTTTGGAACTATCTTTTATGGGGGATGGTTCATCAATCTTCCTTGGCGACTGCCTTCCTCATGGCTGCCAGGACATTGCCAGCTCCTCCCGCTTTCTCGTGGCCCAGATGTGCGCGCCCACCCTCTTCTTGATGAACTAGAGTGAGCAGGTGTCTGTGGACACTGAGCGACTCCAGGGCGCGCTGCTCTTGGGGAGCGAAGCCCTGCACCTCCCGGATCGCATCCCTCACGAACTTGGTGCGCTTGGTGAGGCGCCCCGAGGCCGGCTGTGTCTTGGTTCCCTGATGTTCTTCTTAACCTTGTGGCTTTGTTGAGGCCATGGCCATGGGGTAGTGCAGGGCCATGGCTGCTGCTCTCCTACCACGGCCAGGACAGGAAGCCCAGGTTGTTATTTCAAGCTTATTCTCTAACCTACTTTCCTGGAAGTTGCTAGTTCCTTCTACTCGATTATCCAGGCTCCATCCGTTTACCTTTATCATATATTGTGCACTTCATGGTTTGTGGAGGACTAGGTTTATTTCATTATTTTCTATAAATAATATAGCATAGACAACAATAGAAAAATAAACAGGTTTTCTATTTATTAGTCTATTGCAAATAGACATTATACTTCTTTGTCTCTAATCTTGATACACATGTGTGTTTAATCCAGAGAACATTTTTATGAAGTGCAACAACATATTGCCTAAATAGGCTAATTGCTAAAACAACATCACAGTAACTGGTGGTCACCATATCACTTCTAAATCAATTTTGTTTCTGGGGCAATGAAGAGAAAACAATATTAAATTGTATTTCATTTAGGTTCATCTTAAACTTTGCACTAGATAAATATGACTGTCATTTAATTGGCTATACTTTACATTAATTTATATGTGTGGACATTATAGTTTGCAATTAATATTATGAAATTGAAATCATAAACTTTTTTGTTTTTGTATGCAAACTAATAAAGTTTCATATGATTCAAAGGAAAAAAGTTACATTATACGTATTCATTTAAATAAGTAAAAAGTCTGTTATATAAAACAAAAGTAGTGAACATTTACATTTTTATTACTAAAACTACTAAAAATCTCAAGAAACATTTAAAAAAATCTATTCATGTGTCTTTGTGCTGAACTAAAATAATTTTTATAGATTTATTTCCCCTCTTGATTTAAGCATCTTTGATAAAATTAGTTGAAATCAGTAAACTCATTTTTCCAGTTTTCACTTTTTGAATTCATAATTTCTAATAGTGTCTTGAGGGTAGTATAAGAGAATCACATTAATTGGAAAGTGTTTAACAGTTCTTTACTTTGATAGAGTAGAGTAAGGAAGGAGTTTAAGTTATTGTGGAAACCACTAAGCTAAGACATTCTCTCTCCTGGATGTTACCCTCACTATATACCTCCTATGAAGAATATTATGGACTTACAGTGAAAGAAAATATTTTGCCATCTCAGTAACAGAGCCTTGTAAATCTTGGTCTACTTTGATGAGACACTTACAACTTGAAAAGGAACTATGGAATTGATGTTTAAGCTTATAAACATTGAGGAATAAATGGACCTATAAACTAGATTTCAAACCTGCTGTATTGTGTATTGGGGGGCATCAGTAAACTTAAGATTTTATATAAAAAGCAAACATAGTTTTGTTATATGCAGAACATGTTTCACCAGGCTTGATTTAATAATCTTTTGTTCCTCTTTTTATTGATATTTTCTTTATTTACATTTCTACTGTTTTCCCCTTTCCATGTCTCCTCTATAAAAATTGGGTACAGAGCTAAACAAAATATTCTCAACTGAAGAATACTGAATGGCGGAGAAGCACCTAGAGAGATGTTCAACATCCTTAATCATCAGCGAAATGAAAATCTAAACAACCCTGGGATTCAACCTCACACCAGTCTGAATGGGTAAGATCTAAAACTCAGGTGACAGCAGATTCTGATAAGGATGTGGAGAAAGAGGAACACTCCTCCATTGTTGGTGGGATTGCAATCTGGTAAAACCACTCTAGAATTCAGTTTTGCAGTTCCTCAGAAAATTGAACATAGCACTACCTGAGGACCCAGATATACTACTCCTGGGCATATACCTAGAAGATGCTCCAACATGTAATAAGGACACATGCTCCACTAGGTTCATAGCAGCCGAATACATAATAGCCAGAAGCAACAAAGAACCCAGATGTCCCTCAACAAAGGAATGGAAACAGAAAACATTGTACAATTACACAATGGAGTACTACTCAGCTATTAAAAGCAATAGATTCATGAAATTGTTAGCAAATGGATGGAACTAGAAAATGTCTTCCTGAGAGAGGTAACGCAATCACAAGAGAACACACATGGTATGTACTCCCTGATCAGTGGATATTAGCCCAGAATCTTGGAATACCTAAGATACAATTCACAGACAGTGTGAAGCTCAAGAGGAAGGAACACCAAAGTGTGGATACTGTGATCCTCTTAGAAGGAGGATCAAAATGCCCATGGGGGGAGATTCAGAGACAAATTGTGGAGCAGAGACTAAGGGAAAAGCCATTCAGAGACTGCCATACCTGGAGCCCATCCCACATACAGTTACTAAACCCAGACACTATTGTGGATGCCAACAAATGCTTGCTGACAGGAGTCTGATACAGCTGTCCCCTGAGAGGCTCTGCTAGTGCCTGACAAATACAGAAGTGGATGCTAACCGCCAACCAATGGACTGAGCACAGGGACCCTAATGGAGGATCTAGAGAAAGAACCCAAGAAGCTATAAGTGTTTGCAGCCTCAGAGGAGGAACAATATGAACCAACCAGTAACCCCAGAACTCTCAGGGACCAAACCACCATCAATCGAATACACATGGCAGGACCCATGGCTCCAGTACCATATGTAGCAGAGGATGGCCTTGTTGGACACCAGTGAAAGGTGAGGCTCTTGGTCCTGTGAAGTCTGGATGCTCCAGTGTAGGGGAATGGCAGGACAGGGAAGCGGGTGTTGAGGGGTTAGGGAGCAAGAGGAGAGAAGATAGGATAGGGAGTTTTGGAGGGGAAAACTAGGAAAGAAGATAACAATTGTGATGTAAATAAAATAACTAAAAACAATTAAGGAAAAAAGGTAAAAAAAAAATCAACTGTATGAAAGAGACAAGAAGAGTTGTCAATACATAAACTGAACAATTCAGGAGGCTGTGTAAAAGAGAACTATGTAGAAAGTGAACCCAGAAGACTCAGTTACACACTCCCTCCCAATGGGAAATCCAGCAGAAAGCAGGGGACAAGGACCTGGGATCATTGAATAGGTATATAATCATGGGTATATAGGAGAAATCGTGTCATTTGCCACAAAGTGAGTGGAAAATAACTTAATGTGATTTTGTGCAATCATATAAAATTTTCTGATGAGTCATATAAAAATAAAAGGACAACTTTCTGAGTGTGCAGTTCCACTGAACTAAAGAGTGTAAAAGAGCCTGAGATTCCACTAACTTCATAATTCTTCCCTTTTATTTTTCAGTGCTGCACATTTCTAGTTACTATGTTTTTCCCCAAATTACTTTAACTTTCAGGGTATTTTGAGCTTCAATTGGAATTTTACATTTTCCCCCCTAGATCTGTGAAAAATATCAGTAGACTGCTGATGATCAGTGGAGATATAGACTGGAGATGCATATGGTGGTTATTGAAGAAACTAGCAATAAAGATGAAATCTGTTCCAGGTATACAACTTCTCAGTATAGATGATACTGAAAGGACTTTAAGTCAGCAATACACAAATACACTTACACATATGTGTTTAATTGATGTCATGTTTCAAGGAGTCAGGTAGAAGTTTGAGCATAGCGGACCATCATATGAAGAAAACTGAAATAAAATATGCACATGTTAAATAATCTTATTAGAATATCTCAGTTAACCTTGAGTGATATCTTGGCCTCACCTGAGAAGAGTGTAGCAACTATGGATCACCAAGATGAAAATGGTCTTTAGGCATGTCTGTGAGGGGTTGTTAATTGATAGGGGAGGACCCATGCAACTGTGGACATTGCCCACCATTCCCTGGAAGGAGGTCCTGGGCAACTAAGCATGAGCTTGGGAGTCAGCCAGCAAAAACAGTGCTCATTGCTGCAGAAGATTCTGTTCATCATGGCTGGGAGTAGAGTATGCTGGAGCACAGCATTTTAGCCTTGCAGAAAGGCAACAAAGAAGAACGGGTGCACTCCTCTGGTGGCCATCTCCTTTGCTACTGTTTATTCAACCTCAGCTTCCAGGTCAAAGGACACACACTTCCCACATTCAGAGTGGAACACCTGCCATTTGATAATCCCACCTGGAAAATATCTAACACAACCAGAAATATGCTTCTATGATTTCCTAGATGATTTCAGTCAACTTGAAAGTATATAAACCATCAAAACATTTAACAGTCTATTTATTACTATATACATTTCTTCCACTTTGTTTGCAAAGAGAGTACTCAGGGAATTTAATCATCCCAGGAAGAAATTCCCATTAGCTGCAATTCCTGGCCCAAAGGCAAAGTAATTCCACACTAATACTTGAACATATATGTTAATTGCTGCAATGCTTCAACGAAACAAGAAATAGAATGGGTCGAGCTGACAATTATCTGAAGAACATGAAATGTTCCAATATACATATAATAAAATGTGCCAATCTACTAACAGAATTTATTTAAAATATTTCAGTTACACTTTAATTATTGCTTGGTACACCTTAGAGTATCAAAAGTACAAAATTAGAATTTCTGGTACTCATACTTCAATATTCATTTTTTAAAAAATATTTTAAATTAAAATTATCAATTATAAACATTAGTGAGATACAATATCATGAGTAAATAAATTTACACACTATTTCCTAAATAATATAAATTTCCTAGCTTCTTGTTTATCTTATGACAGGTGGGAACCTAGGGATACCTAGGCTCTCAGACCAAGGGAGTCTAGGGAAGAAAGGATCTTTCTCTACTGGAACAACAAATATGGTAAGTCTCAATGCAGTTTCAAATGAAGGTAATTTACATGGAATTATGAGAGACAAATTTAAAATGTAAATGTTATTTTTGTGTTTATACTAATGATCCTCAAATGTTTTTACCCAAGTGGTCATATATCACTTTTTCTTTTTATTGCCACTGGGATTAGATAACACAGGTCAATGCCCTTATCAGTTAGTCTTTAGCCTGCATTGCACTCTGTGCTTAAATACTGACCCAAGAAAGTCACATACAATGCTGAGGTCCAAGGTGCTCAGATTACTCAAAGGTTTTATTACCTACTGAGGAATTTCAGGATTAGGTTCTGAACTTTTTTGTTTGTTTTTTGTTTATTTTTTATTAGATATTTCCTTTATTTATATTTCAAATGGTATTCCCTTTCCTTGTTTCTCCTCCAAAAACACCCTATCCCATTTCCCCTCCCCGTTTACCAACAATCACCCACACACTTTCCTGACCTGGAATTCCCCTACACTGGGGCATTGAGCCTTCATAGCAGCAATGGCCTCTCCTCTCCTTGATGTCTGAAATGGCCATCCTCTGCTACATAAGTAGCTGGAGCCATGGGTTCTCTTTGTTTGGTGTTTTAGTCTTTGGGAGCTCTGGGGATACTTGTTGGTACTTGTTCCTCATGTGGAGCTGAAAATCTCTTCAGCTCTTTGGGTCCTTTCTCCAACTGCTCCTTTGAGGAACCTATGCTCGGTCTATTGGTTGGTTGTAAGCCATCGTGTGTTGATCCACCTTTCAAGAAGGATCAATGTACCCACACTTTGGTATTACTTCTTCTTGAGCTTCATGTGGTCTGTGAGTTGTATATTGGGTATTGGGAGCTTTTGGGCTAATATCCACTTATCAGCAAGTGATTACTGTGTGTTTTCTTTTGTGATTGCTTTACCTCACTCAGGGTGGTATTTTCTAGTTCCAACCATTTGCCTAAGAATTTCATGAATTCTGGTATGCACTCACTAATAAGTGGATATTAACCTAGAAAACTGGAATACCCAAAACATAATCCACACATCAAATGAGGTACAAGAAGAAAGGAGGAGTGGCCCCTGGTTCTGGAAAGACTCAGTGAAACAGTATTCCGCAAAACCAGAACGGGGAAGTGGGAAGGGGTGAGCGGGAGGACAGGGGAAGAGAAGGGGGCTTACGGGACTTTTGGGGAGTGGGGGGGCTAGAAAAGGGAAATCATTTGATATGTAAATAAATTATATCGAATAAAAAAATTTAAAAAAAAAAGAATTTCATGAATTCATTGTTTTTAATAGCTGAGCAGTACTCCATTAAATGTACCACATTTTCCGTATCCATTCCTCTGAACTTCTTAGAGAGCAGAAACTGAGTTTTCCTTCCTCATGGTCATGAAAATGCATTACCCTCCTATGTGTAAAAAATCCACTCATAGCTATGCGAAGTTTTTTGTTTCTCATTTCAATAAATAGGCTATTTGTAAGACAGCTCCTAAAGTTGAACATTCCCTAAAAACTCTTGTGCATTACATTTTTAATGGGGAGAGACATCCCAATCCCAAGCCTACCACTTGATTACCATTATAAGGAAATCCCATGGTGGGATTATTTACCAAATTCATAAAACTCAATCACCACATGTGAGGTTCTATTCACTCTAATTTCTTTAGCAAAAGAGATCTGTGAATCCAATACAAACATGCAGCAATACAGATGCACAGACCTGTGTGTGTGTGTGTGTGTGTGTGTTTGTGTTTGTGTGTGTGTCTGTTTATGTGCATGCATGTGCACATGTGCTAGAGATCTGGAATGGCAGCAGGCCCGACCAATGATTTTGATCTTCCCTGTCTTTCTTTTTCTGTCTTAGAACATCCTCAGACACCATGATGTCACTCTACCTCCACAAGAGAAATTCCAAATCTTAAGTGCGCTAGAGCAGAGCAATGAAATCAACAACGATTCTTTGTTGGCTTCTTACATGAGCCTGAGGAAAAACGTCTTCTAAATGGCAGCCGAACTGGAAAAATGTGGACAAGGAGAAGCCGCCTTTGTGCTTTCTCACAAATTCCTCACATGAGAACCCGAGGTTTCTACTGTTTTCCTGGAACTCTTCCCTTGTTCAACCTGCTGTTCTATTTAGGGTTCTCTCCTTGTCTGACAGCTATGGAACTTGAGGCTGCCATCTATTTATCAGATTTCCGGCAGCTCACACACAGGCTTTTTCTTGCAATTCAAAGACATGAGGACCAAAGGTGGTGGTATCATGAATAAGGAATATTATTGGTAGTAGACTTAGTTCTTGAACCTGTGCACACATGATCCAGATCATAGTGGAAGAAAAAGGGGACCAGAAAACAGGGTGTATCTGACCTGGTAGGTATTTTGATTTCCAAATCTCCTCTCAAGAAGTCATTGGCTTGTCTCTGATGGGTAGCCAAGCTCAGTGAATTCCATGGGAGAGAAGTAGGGCTCCCTAGAGCTCCACAGTCACCAGAGGATTGTGGACTACTTGGGGTCAGTGTGGTTAAGCACAGTTAGGCTTTTTTCAAAATGGTCATCATATTGGGTAGGCAGAATAAAAAGTAGAAAGCAGAGCTGTCACCAGGAAATAACTATTACAGCCTCAATGACAAGTGTGCTTTACCTATAGTAAGGGGGTGGTAGAAAAGTCTCACCAACCATAAGAGGCCCTGAATGGTGAAACAGAATATAAGGAGATAGATACACATGACTCTGAGGAGCTCAGACACTGGGGAGGTGTTTTATGGATATGATTTCATTGACCTTCTGAAGACTGTGTGATGAGCAGATATAACACTTCCTGGCTACAAAGATAAAGCTCAGGTTTACAGATGAGCTCAGGTTCCACAGTTTGCATTATCCTTGTTTTATACCTCCTAGAACAAAGTTTCTTTTGGGTTTCCACTGGTGCTTTCCAGCAAAATAAAGGCATTCTCTTGAGATCATAGTAAATCTCCCATTATTTTTTTTTTCTTTTCCAAAAATAAATCACTCTTACTAAGGAGTCATATAAATTCCCAGACATCAGGTTTCCTAGTCTAAGTTTATCCTCTTCTTAAGCTGAGTTTCTGGCAGGGTTGTGAATCTGTTTTGAATCTTGGACAGACCTGAGGGTTGAAGCAGTTCACCAGCATCTTTCGGTGTAGCATCTGACTAGGTGCCAACAGCACAGCACTTCCAGTAACTAATCACCCTCGGTATCTAGTGTCATTACCTAATGACATCTGATGAGGTTGTGCACTCCTGGTAAGCAATATACAAACCTTCTATGTGGACAAAGATTCATATTGTGATTGGGAATGGAAGACTGTGAACACTGTCTTTATTTTCTAGTTTCAAATTTATGAGGACAACCAGTTTCCTCAAATTTCTGTGGGTCCATCTGGTTCCTCCTGAGTGCTGAGGTGAGAGTGGCACTAGACCACTTTAGCAATGCCCATTGACAGTTGAATGTTTGCTGAATGTGCCATTTTAATGGAAGACTGTGGATATTCTCTTTCCAGGCCAAGGTATGGAAATGGATGTGGGATGTCAGCGTGTGCCTTTTTAAATATGAGAAACATGTGAAACCAAGTATACAGAGGCCAGATTTCCTTAGGTCCTCATTTAGACATATAATTTTCTTTGCACAGCTTTCTCTCTGCTCTATTCTGTTAAGACTCTGTCAAAAAAAATCCCCTCAGAAAAAAAGTACTAAGAGATTTTAGAGAATTTTAGAAGATCAAATATCTTCAAGGTACGTTTTCATTCTCTATGTGGGGGACCAAAAATCTACAGAGTAGTACAAGGCTACTCACAGAAAAGCCACAGATGAAGATACTAGATTGAATGAAGGAAATATTCCTTCAGGATTTCAGTACAGAGGACAGGGTGGCAGGGAATGGGGTTCAAGTCATGCCTGAGATACTGATGTCCCTGCCAACTTATTTTCTTTGTCTTTTTGCTGACATTAGAACTGTTCTAATTATCCATTTTGGTTTGGTATTGCAGAGGAAAAAACAAGTTTTTAAGAGAGACGAGGAGCTGAAAAAGGAATTACAAAAGGAATACTTGGAAGAATATCTAAGCTACTTGGCAAAGAAAGTCAGTATGAGAAGCATGGAGACAGGAGAAGTCTGTGTCACCTACTCAGTCTGTTTCCAGGACTCTCTTGTGCTGTCTCAGTGGAGTGTGTTATTTAATAAAAGTGCTCCACATGCAATGTGCATGTGAAGCAAACACACAAATACACACACACACACACACACACACACACACACACAATGGAGTGGCATATTGAGAAGCAGCCCCAGCCACATCACCAGCTTCCAAAGAGGCTGCAGAAACATGTACCTCGGAAAGTCCAGGTGAGTCACCACAGGTTTCTGACTAGGACAAGCCTTGTGTAGAAGTGGTTCCAATTTCTTCTGGATCAATCACACATGAGTGCAACTGAAGCTCATAAGTAAGGTAAGGCAGAGATGCTGGACAGGTGTCTCAAGTCTGGAGAACTGGACCCCACAGAGAATACTGAATCTCCAGCCATGTGTTCAATATTTTGCTATCAGGGATCAATTTAGTTTCCTCTGGTAACAGAACCTCCTGTGTTGAGTGTTGCCTTTTTCCGTCCTGACAATCTGTCTTGTCAGCTTGTGCAGACATAGCAATATTTCTGGATGTGTCTGTGAGTTGATGGTAAGAAAGAAAAATTCTGAGCTTGCCTTGCAGTTCTGAGGCCACAAGGGTCTTTCTTTCCCTACAATACTGTACTATTGTGGATATCCCCTGATGGTGTGATCTTGAGAATAGACTGTCTTTCTGCTGTGTGCAGCCTCTTAATACCTGATGGGGTTTCTCATAGGCTCACAGCTCTAGTGTAAATGCTCCATATGATTGAGCATGCCCACAGCTGGCTTCTTAAAGGAGGACTCTATGAAATACTTGCAGTTTGACTCTATGTCTGGAAGTCACAGACTTGTAAGTAACTTGTGTGAGACTATGCCTAAGGAAAATCCCAGCAGGACACAGGAAAATACATGTCCAGATCTTAGAATCCAGAGGCCAAAAAATCTGGAGATATGAACTAAGAATAGAGAAGACATATCTCTGCCTGGGGAAACACAGCAGAAGTTTTCCTATTCTCTTACAATTTAGATCCCTGGAGACATATGGTCCATACCTCAGTTAGAAGACTTTGTCCAATGAATCCCTCCACACACATAGATATTTTATAGTCAGCCCAGATTCACAACCAAAAATATTGCTCTATCCGCTTAAGCTGACAGTAAAGTCCAAGGCCCCATCTCCCAGACACCAATACCCAGAACTCAGAGTAATACTTCCCACCCATGATGAGGAGCAGAATGAAGGAAAGAATCCCAATGACTTTGAATTTCTCTCCCAGGCTGCCAGACTGAGTACTGCTCAGAGATACCAGGCCCTCTCACCTCAGACTTTTCTAAATTTTTCATTACAATTCAGAAGAGACCTGCACCTGCTGGTCCTCCCTCAGGATTTATGTGAGAAATTCCTCCTCTCAGGAAGGCAGAACACTAAGAAAAGAATCAGGAAATGTGGTGTATTATGTGAAGCCTTGGAAAAGATATGAACACTTCTCCTGATCTGGGGCCATTTCTTTCTCCTTGATTTTACATGACTGCCAGGGAACATATTTAGAGTATATATCCACACACATCACCCTCCAGAGGGAACTATGTGTGACAAGGACTGGCCATCTTGAATTTGATGACTGTATTTGGTTGCTTTTCAGAGTCCATGGAAATGAACACTATAATTAGAAATTTTCATGGTAGTTTGGGGCTAGAGCCAGTAATTCTAGTCACTCACAAAATGAAGCTAAAGGCTTCCTACAAACTCAAATCAGCTCCACAGTCTGAGTGTCATATTACCTAAAGGATAAAGAAGGCAGCCCGAAAGCATAAGGCAGCCAGGGAGGCATAAAGCAGGAATAGACATGGTGCCTAGTTGCAAAGAGAAAAGGAAACTGCTTTTGTGTCCTTGACTTCGTACCTACTCTGGTAAGCTTTGGAGTATAAATTATCAAGACACCTCAGGACACCTGAGCAGACCTGCTGACTGCTACAGGAAAGAGCCTAGGACCAGGAGGTGTCAGGATGAATATCTCCAGTTCCACTCAACATATTTTCCTTTTTACTGTATCTCAACAAAGCACAATAGCACCCAAAACAACAAAGAGAGTAGGAACAATGAGATGTATGCACTGATGTGGCCTGCGTCATGTGTGTGTGAGAGGATGGGTCTAAGTGCTCCAAGAGTTGTGTTACCTACATCATCATTCCTCTCCAGAAAGGAGCCCAAGATTTTTGCTATGCCCAAAATGAGGAGTATCAGTTCCTCATATAAGAAGAACTGGGTCTTCTTACATTGGGTTGGATTCATGTAAGCAAATGGAACTCGGTAACTGAGGGTACCTCTTGTCTCTCTCTTAGAAACAGCCAGCCTAAATAGTGCTCTGCACAGAGTCAATCCATTCCAGATCTTCTTCACTGACCATATACAGTCAATAGTGAGCAGTTCGAGTTAAAGGAGCATTTCCTAGTACTTTTACAGCTCCTTGTATTTTATGTCTTACTCGGAGTAATTCTTCAGTGTTCCAACTTGATACGAATCTGCATGGAAAACGGTTGCTTGCAAGGATGTATTAAAACAGTCTGTACAGACCACATACCTAAAAGATGTAAAAATGAAACTTAAGTATGCCAAGAGTGTCCTTTCTAATGATTATGTTTTGTATTTATGAAGAAGTACTTCCTTTGTGCCCAACCAAAGAGATCCTACAAGCTAGGTTTTCAAGTATTTGCACATGCAGTGCATACATCTCTTGATTTTCAAGGGAACACACTATTTGCCTAGAGAGTCCTTTGGATGAGTATCTCATTTTCAAAGACTGCTGCTCACAAAACAATTGAAATTCTTGTAACTTGTTAAATATAAGCCACAACAAGGTGGTTTGCTCTTAGGTTTTGTAAGATCTTGGAATCAGACCTTGAGAAGTGCTGATGTGTGAGGCAGTCTCCTGTGACTTCGTGTTCTTCCATCCAATTGCATCTATTCTTACTGCAATGCCTACTTCAATAATATAATATGTCCAATTGAAATTTGGCCTTTTGTGTCTTGGGACTCAAAAGGGAGATTATAGAGAAAATGAGTAAGGCACATGAGGCAAAAAGCACAATATACTGCCGGAGAAAAATATAGGCCAGTGTGGGTTGCAGAGGAAGAACTGCCACACGTAAGGCAACTTATGATAACTTAGGAAGAGGAGTCCAAAACAGTATATGGGGGAGGGGGATAGCATTGGAGATTGATACACTGACCTCCTGTATCAGTGAGCATTTCTGTTGGCTGGCATTTATGGTTTGTATTGGAAAAGAATGCCTGATATGTGTTGATATCAGCCATCAGAACCATGCCATCCCTTGTCTTGGATGGACTGGAAAAGTAGTGGTGATTTTGAGTAGAGGGAAAACATTGTGGACTATTCTGAGCAAAATTATGGTGTGATCAAAGCCATAAGTTAAATGAAGGAGATGCAAAGCTGCTTGGTTAGGGAAAGTCAGGTGAGGTTTGGGAGCTGATACCATGGAATGATGATAAGGGGGGTGGATAGTCTTGTGTGTGTGTGGAGGAGTGATCAGGGGAATTCAGATATCCAGGTAATAGGGATAAAGTTTGAGGAATCTGAAAAAGGGCAGGATTCCAGTTAGGATCATGGTGAGGGCAGTGTTCATCTCATAAACATGAGTAGGATTTGTATAAGAGGACAGAACTTGAAAGTGAGATGTAGTTATAAAGTGTGCAATTGAAGGCACATGTGAGATATTACAACTACATCAACATTGGGAGAATGAAGTGAGAAGGCTAGAGAGGGACCTGAGGCACTTAAACATGCAGGCGGCTCATGAACTTGGTAAATATGGAGAACTGGCTGCAAGAGAAACAATTCCTAGCAGCTTAGGTGAATGTCTAATGAGGAAATCAGGGACCACAGTGGGGATGAAGGAACAACAAGGCTGAAAGGGCACTGGATATGAGGTTCACAGAAGCCATAGGATGGGGACACAGGAAGCAGGAATTCAGGATGGACCCTGCTGGAGTTCTGGGGATATTGACTTAGTGTATTTTAAAACATGGAAGGCAGATAATGCAATGTCCAGTAATGTCATAAAATCTAGTTATACTGTCACTCTCCTGGATCCCCCAGCATTCAGGAGGATAGAGTGCAAGTTGGTGAATTTGGTGCCACGTTGAGTGAATAGTAATATTGTGCCTCAAAACAAAAGTCACTTGATGAGAAATTGGCCATTGTGGATTCTGTTATAACTGTCATACTGAAGCTGGCATCTAGGCCCTAGAATCTAGGGGAATTTGAAGAGGAGGCTGCTCTTTGGGAATGGGTTAGCAGATTACTGTCATGTAGGAGCTGTGAAATAGTATGGACATGGTTTCTTCTTGTTTATTGTTTTTTTTTTAATTTTTTACTTTTTCATTGATTTCACTTTAGATTTCCAAAAGCTTGATGTTTTAAATGATAGCTTAGGTGTGAGTATACATACATAAACACAGTTGTTTAATGGCTCATGTGGGAAGCCTCTGTGTTCATACACAACTTAGAGAAAGAAACGAGAATGTGCTAGAAGCCTGCTCGAAATCTCACTTTCTCCCTCGAAGAATGAAACCCCTCTTGCTCTCACCATGTCTTCCTCCATTTTACATGTGCACCACTTCCATTCTAACAGTGATTCAATTGCAATGGGTAGAAATGTAACTTTTACAACTGGCTTGCATGGCTTAACATCTGCAAGATTTATCACCATTCATGCAAGCAATTGTTTGGTGGGTTTTTACATATGGAGACCCAGTGAAGGAAGAAGAAAAGTAATGGAAAAAGACATAGTATGATCATATGACAGTAATACTATACCACATCAGAAGGACAGAAGTAGCTCCTTCTCACATAGGGAGAAATCCCATGGGTCTCAGGGGCAGGATACAATAAAAACAGCTGCATTATCAAAGAGATTGTTGAAGAAGTTATCAGAAATATTGATGAAGCAATCAGTCTGCTGTTGTCAGGAAGGAAGCAGAGATGGGTTAGAAGTGAAGACAAAACTTGGAATAGTTACTGTCTAGACATCAGGTTTAACTAAGCGTGGATGACCAAAAGGGCCTTGTCCTAACTGAGGGACAAGCTAAAAGTAAGTGTAGTGGTTGGAATACTCCTGTCCCAGGCAGGGTATTGTGGGGTATGGCCTTGATGGACTAGCATTGGCATTGTTGGAGGAAGTGTCTCTTTGCGCATGAACTTTGAGGTCCTCCTTGAGAGAGGAGGAGTCATTTTTCTCCTTTTTGCCTTTCAAACGAGATGTAGAACTCTATGCTCACCAGGCACCATGTTTGCCTGAATGCTATCATACTTTCTGCTATGTCGATAACAGACCAAACCTCAGTACCTGTAAGCCAGCCCCAATTAAATGTTGTCCTTTATAAGTGTTGGATTAACCATGATGTTGATTCACAAGAATGAAAACACTAACGAAGGCACTAAATGAGAAAAATGCAGTACATTTTGAACATTATGAATTAGGAGGACAAAGAAGATGGTTCCACATTACTGCTGCACATGACAGATGGCAGTCTACATTAAAGGATTTTGGAAATCACAGGAGAACAGATTGTTAATGTTCCTTGTGCCTCCCTTCCTTGGTGAATCAAGCATAGCTGGCTGGGCTAACTTAGAATTCTTTGCTTCTTTTGTCTTCTCAGACCCATCCAACCCAGACAGCCTTCTGGTCAAGTGCAGAACTGCACACACATTTTGGATATCAAGTGGTGCTCCCTGAATCCATTGCTGTGGTGTGTGCCCCCAAGTATAAATAGTAAGTATGTGAGATTCAAGTCTGGAATTTACAATACAAAATCACCAATGTCTCAAAACTATTTAAAAACTGTCTTTGTACAGAATGTCTTGACTGATTGCTATGAACGCCTTCCTTTTATGTGCATATTCTAATGATCACCAACCACTCTTAAAAGACAGGATGACACCACTGCTGGTTTTTAAGACAACCTTTTAAGAAGTAACTTTAAGAGGCAGAAATTGAAGAAATTCAACAGGAAACACTATATGGGAGTTCCATGTCTTTTCCTTCCCAACGCTGTATTCTTCTGAATTCTTCAGGCAAAGTAGTGTTGGGTAAGCAATGAATATGATTAATTTATAATATGTTTTGTCACTTGATGTCCTAAAGAAACAAGCTAACCCCAGTCTTATATTATTGTCCCTTGTTCCTCACAATCAATGGGCAAGAATTCATTGTGCAAGAAAGGGATCCAGAGACAGTGAGACAGAGAATTTTATACACACAGGGGAAAGAGAAGGAGGACACAGAGGACAGAGTGGAGGACATTGAGAAGATTCGGAGAAGGAGGAGGACTATGAAAAATAGAAGGAAAATGAATATCGAGAGAAAGAATACAAAGAAGGAAGGAAGGAAGAGAGGGTGGGGGAGAGAGAGAGAGAGAGAGAGAGAGAGAGAGAGAGAGAGAGAGAGAGAGAGAGAGAGAGAGAATGTAGATGGAAGAGAAGGGGAAAGAAATCAAAGTCAAGAAAGGACAAAAATAAGAAACTAGAGGGCAATTAAGATTGGACAGGGATGACAAGGTCTAGAAGGAGGACAAAGATGACAATGATGAATTGCAAAAGGAAGATAAGTTCACAGTTTCTAAGAGAATGGCAACATTTTGCAGAGAAGATGAGATGAGAGTTGGGAGGAAAAGAGAGAGATAAGAAGGGAAAGAGAAAAGGGAGAGATAGGGAGAGACATATGAGAAAGAAGAGAAGAGGAATGAGGAATGGAAAATTGAATGAAAGGAGGAAGGTGGAGAGAAAGGTGGAGATGAGAGACAGGAAACTTGGACTTGGAGGCAAATGTGTGCAACTGTGAGTCTGCCTTTTCTCATTTCAGAATTGGAATTTTCACACTGGTACCTACTGGATTAAAATAAATACCCAATTATCTACAGAGTGGGCTCCATGCCCACAGACAGGACACAGCTCTCTTTTGTGTATGTATCTTTGTGCAAGTAATCAAGGCCGTGTTTTCAGTCAGGACACAGTGCTGATTGGTTTTTTATCATTTTTTCCTTACCCTCCTGGCAGTTCAGCTTCATCACCCCCTTCTTAGAAATCCATAGTAACCAAATATCTATGATTCTGGGATTAGTGAATGTACGTTTTCTCATATTTGAAATCTGATCTTTCACTGTCTCTGAGATGCTATTCCTTTCTGCCCCATAATCCTGATATCTGAGGATACTAATACTCTCAGGAAAAGATTAAGGAAAGAGGACGTGTGTGTACCTCAGAGTCAGGGTGTGAGAGCAGCATGCTTGAGGCTCTGAATTCCAACCCCAGTAACATGAGGAAAAGAACAAAGTATGAAACTCATTAGCTTATTTAATGCTTATTCCATGTTACTTTGTTCTTTATCAATGTCAGTTACAAACTTTCAGTCAGAGATCTGTATGCAAAGGACAAACTTGCACAAAAGGTAAATTATGCAAATCTTGTTCTGGAATTTTTTCTAGAAGTGTATGGTTCTCACCATCTAGGGAGGTGATTTCTTCTCCTATGTTGTGGTCTGTGATCTCACACTTAGTATGATCAGATCTCTGCGTGTCAGATCAGACCCAGATAGTAAGATTCTATCTCTTTACTGCCTATCAGCCAGGACTCTTCCATTGAGTATAGATTCAGAGGAGATGCAGCAACATAGGGAAAGGACCAAAACGTGTCCCATGAAATAGATAAAATTCAGTCATAGAGATCCAAAGTAATCTAAGATACTATATCACTCTCTCTCTCTCTCTCTCTCTCTCTCTCTCTCTCTCTCTCTCTCTCTCTCTCTCTGTGTGTGTGTGTGTGTGTGTGTGTGTGTGTGTGTTTCTATATACATATGAATGTATATGTGTATACATTTTGCATTATTCTCCTTAAGCAGACACTTCCTGGCAGCTAAAGTGAAAAGAGAGAAACCTGTTACATGAAGCCACTGGTAGAGATAAACATTTTCCTGTCATTAAATCCAGAAGGACATCTATCTAACATGGATCCTTGTAAGAAGACCGTGTGTGACCATGTGGAAAATGTATTCTCTCTATCCCTGCAATAGAAAGAAACGAGCTTCAAATGAGCAGATTTGGACTTTTTTTTTTCATCTACTCTATATAGATCACGAACACAGTTAAACTGTAATTCATTAAAGTCAATTTTTTTAGGACAAAGCTACGAGAATACAGCCTGGATGCATTGCTTTCTAAATACCCAAAATAACACGAGTCAAAAGTGTAGAATCCCAAAGAAACAGTCATGAACAGCTAAAGGCTCAGATAGTTGCTACTTTCTCGGGCCCTGAGAGCTTTAGCCCCTGCCCCACTGACACGTGCAAACACTCCAGGCGATGATTCAGCCCTCACTTTAGGCAACAGACAGGTCACATTCTTGTCACTGTGGGCATTGGTGCACCAGGAACCTCTCTGTTGATGAATCTGTGCTGTCCTGCTGGGACCTATGTCTGGCTGTGGCATTCCCCACCCTGTGCTGGTGCCATTAGTTTGGTTGCTGCACCAGACCCTTGCTGCCTGCCCCGTAGTGGGCCCCACTCCACAGCTGACTCGGGCTGAGCAGGATAACAAAGCTCCAGAGGTCTCTACAGCAAGCCAGTCTGATGGGGAAGTTGATGCCCCATCAGTCTGATGGCGTGAGATGCAAAGTGAACCTAACCTCACACGAGGCTAACTCGGAGAAACCTTGACTATCCCATCACAGCACAAGCACCCACATGAAAGCAATGGCAGACCCTGACCAGGGCACTTGACTTCACAACAGTGATACTTGGCTCTGTCCATCTAAGTTCAGGCCATAGTAAAAATATTTCTGTTTCCACACACGGGCTGGATACGGAGCTTGGTCTTCATGTGGGTCCCGAACAACTGGAAGTGTGGACTGTCCCAAAAGCTGTAGCCTGGGTGTGGGATATGTTCTTCTAGCTGGGTTGCCTTGTCTGGCCTCAATGGGAGAGGATGAGCCTGGCCCTGCAAACTTGATGTGCCAGGATAGTGGGGTGGTGGTACTCAAGGGGGCCCCCACCTGCTCAGAGGAGAAGGGGAAGGAGAAAAGGGGGAAAGGGCCATGGAAGGGGGTGACCATAAGGGGGGATGTGAGCAGAATGTAAAGTGAAAAAGTTATAAAATACTTAAAAATTACTCGTGTGTGTGTGTGTGTGTGTGTGTGTCTCCAACACAAACACACATCGCTATCTTTCTAATCAGGATCTTCCCCATTCCCAGGATATGGTAAAGAACAAAAGGATATTTATTACCAATCGACTCTCTAGGGTCCTCCCATACTTCCTAGCATGTTCACACAGACCCCTCATCATCATTTCTATTCTACGTGTAAAGAAATTGGCTTCCATCAGGTCTGAGTCACTCAGAGCACTACAGTTCTTTCCTGACCAGAAGAAAACTGTCTCAGCTGGGAGCATAGCTCAGTTGGGAGAGTGCTTGTCTAGCATGCATGGAATCCTGGGTTGGATCTGTAGAATGACATAAATCAGATGTGGCAGCTCCTGTGCTGATACCAGCACTCAGGGGGTGAAGGCAGGGACCAAGGAATTCAAAGGCTCTTGAGGGTAGCCTGGGCTATGTTGAGATACTATCAGACTCCCTGTACCTCTTATCCAATTTCCCCTACCTCTCATCCTTGGGATCTGGATTGAATGAAAGGAGGTATGAGGAAAAATGCAGGAAAATGAGGACAAGTCGTCCACATGCCTAGTAGCCCATGTCCTTCGCTAGGTTCAGTAGACACTGCAAAGCCAGACACAAAACTTGACCACTTAGTATCACTTGGTGAGAGGAGAGCTCTGGGTTCAGAGGCAAGTATGTAAATAGACTTGCAATAACAATTCCAGCTGCTAAATATGTCCTGTGTGCTAAGCACTACAAATGCCATGTATTCACAGAGTAACGTCAACGCTCACACAGCCCTGTAAGAAAATACTTCTCTCTGTGTCAGAGAGGAAAACAAGACTTGAAGGGATTAGTGAGCATCCCCTAAGGCCACTCAGCTCCAATGGGATGGAAATAAGGCTATGTATCCATGGCCAACCATTCATGTCCCTAGAATCCTGCATGGGCTCCAGAAATACAGGGCTGCCTGCTTCCCTCCCACTGGTTAGATTCTGCATACTGACACACTACCCCTGAATGAAGTCAACAAAAACCAGGGCATTTCAGCCCAGCTCTGAAAGGGCACCTGCAAAGAAATGTGTCTCGTGGGAAACTGGAAGCTCCTGGCATGGGTGACTGGGGCAGGCTTCTGGAAGAGTTAAGGTGACAAGGGCACAAGCAAGCAGGGGTGTAGCGCTTGCTAACATGCACAAGGCCCCGTGTTTAATAACTAGCAATGGGAGGAAGAGAATAAAAGAATAATACTGGACCATATATAACACACCCCGAAGCCCTCTGAGAGCCCCCAGGCAGTATGAATAGCACCTCAGCTTGGGACAGGACCTCTACTATATCGGACCTGCACTATATTGAAGCCAAGGCCCAAGGTCATGCAGCCCCCTGCAGCAAACCTGCATGCCAACCCAGAAAGACCTTCCTTGCTTCTACCAGACTCGCTGAAAAGTTATTTACTATACAGAGGGGAGAGCTTCAAATGCCTGCAGAAATCTCTGAGTAAATCAGATTACAGTTAAATGGGCTTTGCTTTAAAGGAAGATATCAGAAGAGCAAAATGCAATAAAGTAAAATAAAGGAAAGGAAAAGAAGACACACACCAACTGCCAGGATGACAGGGAGGACCAGGATGACAGGGAGGACCAGGATGACAGGGAGGACCAGTATGACAGGGAGGATCAGGATGACACAGAGGACCAGATGGCAGGGAGAATCATGACAGGCCACATGCTGGGCTGCTACAGGAGCAAAGGAACAGCTTAAGCATTTGGGAGGCAGTGCACTCAAGAGATCCGTGTGTCGGAGGTCCTGCTGGAGGGAAGGAGAAGTGCCTGCTTGGTAGAAGGAGCCAAGTTTTCCTGGTTCCTTCTTCCTAGAAGAGCACTAGGAACTTCAAAGGCCACCAAGCTGGCAAGGAAATACCATGTTGTGCACACAGAGGCCCTATCAAACCAGGATCTGCCAGTGTGTGACATTTGGCAGCCTTTGGACCCCAGTCTAGAGTCCCAAGTATGCCCTCCTACCCCTGAGATAGGCCATTTCTACTCAGTTCTCTGGATTCCAAAAGAAAACAGAAAGTTAGCCCAACCCTTTCATGTTACAAATAAGGAAACTGTCAACTATCTTGGTGGACCCTGGGTGGCTTGGTTTCAGTTACACCTTTCCTAGTTTGAAAAGCAGACAGACTTATTGAAGAAAGTTTGGGACAAGTAAAAACGTATAAAGAATTTGAAAGTCACTAGCAATCATCTTTCTCCCAAGATAACCCCCCTGAGATTAAACACTGGAGATTTGTCTGTCTTCATTCTTGCTGGACAAGATGTGGGTGGGTGGACAACTGCAGCCCTACCTAGCTTGTCTTCATTTAATGTTCTACCTTAAATATTTTCTGATGTCACTAGAATTTTATTCTTTTACAGTGAATTGTGCTAGGGGCTCTACAGATGGCTCAGTGGTTAAGAGCACTGGTTGTTCTTACGGAGGTGCTGAGTTCAATTCCCAGCAACTGCTTGGTGCTTCACAACCATCTATGATGGAATCTGATGCCTTCTTCTGACATGCAGGTGTACAGGAAGACACAGCACTCATATACACAAATAAATAAATCTTTAAAAAGAACACTATTTTTAAATGCACAAAGATTAAAACAATAAAACCTAAGAGATTTAAAACATGTTAGAGAGGCAGAGCATAAGGAGGAATGCCAAAGTCTGACCCAGGACTGTGCTCACTTCTTCAATGAAGAGCTCCCAATCTTAATAGGCAGTCAGGAATAAGATGGGGGAAAACTGAGTCTCCACCCCCAGTGACTGGGTAAACAGAGAAGTCAAGGAGTATCTTATTCAATGGCTGCCCAGGCTCTGACTAGATGACAAGGAATTCAAGCTAATGGCACACTGTAGAGACCAAGTAAGCTGAACAATAGAAAAATTGCAGGGCTGTTTGGTCCCAACAACATGAAATTAATTTATCAATATGGCTTATGTGGCACTGGAGAGATAACATCCCTCTGTGAAGGATGGTTTCTTTCACACCTTATTTACATCTGAATTCTTGGCTCCAGGAGTCCTATAAAAGCCTGAGCCAGAAGGATGGGGAGTTGCCAGGGTGACCACTAACCAGCTGGAGCACAGATCTGAACTCAGAGAGCCTGTAATCCAGGAATCAATGGAGATCCTGCCTCCCAATCTGACATGTGACAATTTTACATCCTCCTCGCCTTGCCTGCCATGAAACCCACACTCAAAGCTCTCAACAAAGTGCCTTCAAAGTAGGCGCCATTACTGTCCCCATTTTACAGATCAGGAGACAGGAATAGAGAGAAAGTCACAGGCAGAGAAATCAAACTAAAACAGACCCTACATGCTGCACAAGCAAACAGGAAACAAATTTTCAACTTTACAACTATAATGTTTGTTTTTAAAATAAGTGTCCATTTTACCTAACAATTTCAGTCTACAAAGCACATTCCTGTCCTGTTTGGCATAGAAGTCTGGGTAGCCATCCTGTGAACCAGCCTTTGGATTGTTAGGAAAACCAATATGTGCCCTTTCCTCCCTCAGCCTTCTGAGAGGGAATTTCCAGACCTCAGTGCTAGCCACAAGTCTCCCCCACCTAGGGTGGAGAGCTCAGACCAAGGTGAAGTCCCTTGTTCTTCCAGACCTGCCCTTTCCAGAGAGGCGCCAGCCACCTGCTGAGCAAGGAGCCATTCTGCAGACATGTTTCCAGCCTTTGGGGGAAGGGTTTCACCCCGCCCCCGCCTATATATTTGGAGACCCCCATTAAACGTTGAGCCTTGAGCACCACGAAATTTGTCTTGGCTTCATGTGGTTCTATCCCCAGCTTTCCTTCCAGGGAACCCGGCAACCTGGTTCGATGTAGCTGCACGCAGCTGCACCAATACCCGCAGAGCCCAAAGACTTGCCGGAGACATTTAGGGTGTTTAAGACAGAGAGTCAGGTTGAACTGTGTAAAGCCGCCATTCCTGCTATCCAAAGGCAGCTGCATACGGACCCTTGGGCGGACTATACTGCTCCTAAAAAGAGTCATTCTAAGCAGTAACCAGAGCTCCCTCGTCCAGGAGGTGGAGTGGCAGACCCTGTACACAGGCGCCCCGTGAGCTAAGCGCCATTACTGACAGCTGTCTTCATCACTCGGCATTGTTGTAACTGAAGGCCACCACAATTGGGTAATTTAGAAAAACACTGATGTCTCATTGCTCTGGGATCTGGAAAGTCCAGTCTCAAGGTCCCAGTGTCTGGGAAGTATCTTCTTGCTGCACCATCCCATGACAGAAGGTGGAAGGGCAAGAATGTACAAGGGAAAAGAGATAGGAGTTCAGAAATGGCCAAAGCCATGCTTTTGTAAGGAGCCCACTCCAGCGATAACTAACCCACTTCCTTGATAACAGTATTAATCCATACATGCGAGGAGAGCCTTTGTGACCTAATCACCTCTCCAAGCTCCTGCCTCTAACACTGCCACATATGCCGCTGTTAACTTTACAGCCCGCTAACTCTTGGGTTCACATTTCAGCCACAGCAACAGCAAACAATCGTATCGAGGATGAGAGAGGCTTCATGGCTCAGCAGACGTGCCACCGTCAGCGAGTGGGTGAGAGACTAAAGAGCTGCTGCGGTGAGACATCCTTTGAGGATGCTGGGATACCTCACCGAATCTGCTGCTCACATTCAGTGAGCAACTAGCAGGGTGAAGAGGAGCAGGGAGCAAGGCTGGGATGACCAGGAGGGAGGGAGGAGGGGAACGGAAGGAGGAGGAGGAGGAGGAGGAGGAGGGGGAGGGGGGAGGGGGAGGAGGAGGAGGCTGGCAGGAGGGCAGGCAGCTGCAGAGAGCTATCCCTTGCCTCCCTTAATCTCCAGAACCAGGGCTGCAGGTGGGGAGGGGCTGGGGCTCAGCATAAAGCAGATGTTGGCAGCTCCCATTAAAACACCCCCAGCACATGGGCCCAAGGCCTGCAGTGACCTTCCCTGTTCAACCTAGTAGAACTTCCTTGATCAGCTCGACAGGGCAGAACAATCTAGCGAAGCCACCCGAGAGGGCTCAGGGCCCTGAGTGACCGAGCATGCGTGCTGGTCACAGCTGTGCACCTGCTGCCTCGCTGCACGCTGCTCAGTTCTTCCCCAAAGCTCATCTCTACCCACGAGTTACGAGGTTGAAGGAGCAGCTGGCAGACACAAGTCCGCGAAGCCTGACTGGGGCAGGCTCTATAAGAGCATCTGTGACACAGGCAGTGCTACTGCCCTATCGCCATGATCTTGGGCGGGGAGAGCCAACCTCCTCAATGGGCTCATGTGTTTAAACATGCAGCCTTGAGAAATGGACTCTAACCAAGGGAAATGGGATGCTGGAGGGAGAGGAGAGACCTGCACTGAAGTTTATTGCCCAGTCCGGCCGCCTGTCCCAGCTCTGCTTCTGGTCCCTGAGGTGAGAGGAGACACGGAGTCCCAGCGGAGCCTTCTGCTGTTGTACCTTCTTAGCTATGATGGACCGTCTCTCTTCAGACTGTGAGCTAAGTCAGTCCTTTCTCCAGTCAGTCACTTTGTGTTAGGAATTTTGGCTCTGACAAGAAAAGTACATAGTACAGCTTTGTGGGACCATAAGCTAGGAAGAATAGATGGTCTACTGTGCAAAAGCAAAACCCTTAGTGTTCACCAGAAGCACGAGCAGGAAGCAGCATTGGCATGAAAAAGGAGTGAAGACTCAGAGTGGGAAATGGCAACAAAAGCAGCGCCTCGAAGACAGAGAACACAGAGGGGGCGTAGTCAGGGGTCATGGGGTAGGAAACTGGAATTGGGTAAGTATAACCTGGTGGCACTCATCCCTGTGTTCCTCCAAGGTGCAGACTTAACAGGACACAAGGCTGCCCCCCCAGACAATACTCACATGAGCCAGGAGGTTCACAGGACGCCCTGAAGCTGGAAACTCTCTGTGGGCTGATCCAGGGTGACTGAAGATGCTACTGCAGAGTTGGTATAGGAACCAAAAGTCTGGTCTCTTGTCCTAAAGTGGGACAAGATTAGAAGGGCTCTGTGTGAGGCCTGGGCCTAAGGGTAAGAACCCAAGTGTTGAGCTTGATTTTTGCTGTAAAGTGGGGGTGATTCCTGCAATTCCAGAGCCCAAGCCTTAACCTAGAAGGAAAGCTGAAGCCAGGAGGCACGTTGGCCAGCAGACTCTGAGGCCAGATACCAAGTAGTGGGAAATCTAGAAAGCTCTGCTTCCAAGCACAATCACACCCAGGGCACACAGACAATGCTTTGGGGGCCTGACGAAGCTGGAATCCAAATACTCTCTGATGGCCTAGCTGAGGGCCTAGCAAACCTCTGAGCTTCGATTTTCCCATTAGCCCATAGGAGGGAGTTGATGGTAGGGTTAATTTCTGACAAGGGTAATTGCTCCTGAAGATCATCCCCATGCAGTCTTCAGCAGGGCCTGGAGCACATCAAGATCTCCATAATCAGAAACTTCCACAAACATCACCAGGACTTTCAGCCTGCTATCAAGCCTACGACCCTTATCCCGGACCGTACAGCACAGGTGCCTTCCAGGAAGGACTGGAAGCTGAAGAAGCGAGTCTGATAAGCCTGGCCTGGTGCTGACCTTGAGGAGTCCCATCTCTTCAGAGAGGCAGCTACATAAATTATCTGGACACTGTGGAGGTGGGCAGGGAAACAGAGGTGGACACAACCCTCATTTCAGAGACAAAGAGGAAGTGGGGCTGTGTAGGGTGAGCTGGAGAGAATTAAACTCTCCGGAGGACAGGGTGTCACAGCACAAGTGCTCTGAAAAAGCTGACTATATTTTAATAGTGCTTGCTTATTTTTTCTGTAAGCATCTCCATTTGGTTCTCCCTTAGTACTTAGGGAGGGCTTTTCATTTAAATGCAAGAGAACACCAAAAAGATACAAGAAAAACAATGCTTGGCACAGAGCAGTGGCTAGCTGACCACACCCCTGGGTGGGGAGGGAGGATGCCCGCAGCGTTCAGGAAATGACTCTGAAAATGAGGAGAGATGAGGCTGAAAGGGAGCTGCACAGGACACCCTGCCTGGTCCCTAGCTCTGAGCCCACTGCCTGGCCTGCCACCATGAGTCCAAGTTTTCCCTGAGCGATACCGTCTTTGATATGAACACAGAACACACGCAGAAAACAAAACCCTGGCTAGAGAAACGGCTCTGTCAGTAAAGTGTTCTCCTCACAGGCATGCCAACCTGAGTTTGATCCTCCAGCACCAACATTAAAATCTGTAATCCCGGCAGTGAGAGACAGGAGACAGCTGGATCCCTGGGGCTGGCCGTGAAGTCATAATGGTAAGTTCCAGGTTCATCAAAAGAACCTTCCCAAACAGTAAGATCACGAGTAATCCAACACTTGACACACATAGACCTCCATATATCATATGCACACATACACCCCATAGCAAAAACTGGGCTCAGGCAGGTTCTCTGCTGGGTGAAGAGTCCAGGGGTCACAACCAATAGAATGTCACCAATGCAGGACCTCAGAAATACCTACTAGACAGTGTGGCTTTGTAAGAAAGAGCAGATCACCAGCAGGCTACAATTCAGCCTTCTCGGATGCTGAGTAACAGGGACTACATAAAGGAATAGTAGGACAGCCCACAAATCAGATGGAGCCCCACTCACCACCTCTCCTTCTTGGAGTTGCCTCCCATTACTTAGCACGCAGACTGATGCAGGGGTGAAGGGTATCCATGCTCAGAAGTCCCTCCTCCCTGTTGTCTGCCTACCTTGTCCCAATTCCCACACTAGAGCACTGAGCCAACTCTGGGCTGGGCTGCACTTGCAGCCGATACAAACCTCCACTGAATCCATGACTGCCTTTGGACCACACTCACGTCAACAGATGGCTGTCTTTCCTGTTTCCTATTACCCTACCCCACCTGGGGAGCTCTTCCAGCCATATGGTTGAAAGGATCTGGAACATAGGGTGTGAGATTCCTCTCCGTCTAAAGCACGGACCTGTGACTACGAACAGGTGTCTTTCACCCTTTCCTCCCTTCCATAGCGATAACAGCTGCCTTTTCATTCATTGAAAACCTGTGTTTGGTACTAGCTAAACTGAAGGAAGGGCTCAGACTCCCATTCCAGAAGGAAGGAGTCTCATGGAGGGAGAGGAATCCTGTTCATCCAGGGAAGAACATGCCCTTGTCCCTGTCTTACCCTTTAAGACATGGAAGAATAAGGCGAAAAGTGGCTTTCCCAAGCCTACCTTCTGATCCTAGCACTGAATTCTGGTCTGCCCAACACACACCTCAGGTCCCCAACCCAAGGTCTGCTGGAAGAGGTGGGGCCTAAAGAAAGAGGAGCACAGGGCAGGGGAGGGTCCAGCCCTGGTGTGGCCTGGAAAAGTGTCCTTCAGATTTATGTTTCTAGAGATACAGGGTCAGCAGGAGACATTGTCTGTCAGCCTGGAACTCTGGGTGATGGCGTGCTGCTAAAAAGATTCTTAGCATGGAGAGATGGCATCTTCTCAGGCTCTTCTAAAGTATCTGTCCTCTGAGAGTGAACTCTCTGTGCTGAGCTTTTAGACGGACAAGATTTTGTTTTCTTGTGGCTCTAATTCTTGTGGTATCATTCGTAGTGGTGGCTGTGCCCATCCAGAGCTGTGGGTAGAAGAGACTCTACCCCTTGGGCCTCCTTGGCTACCTTGTTAATACAAGGAGGAAATCAGCAGCGAGGCATCAGGGCAGAAGGGTAGACCTAATCTCCATCTGGTCATAGCCCAGCTGCTCCAAAGAGTCCTTCCTGCCTTCTGTTCTCTTTCTCTTCAGAAGGACAGTCTCTTTTGCTACTGTAGCTCTTAATACACCATAAACTTATGATCCATAGGCAGCCACACCCAACTAGATTCTGACATCACAAACGCAGGAGGGTGGTGGCCAAGATGGTGTGTTGTCTAGGCTGCCTCCTTAAGCCAGGCCTACGGGGTTGTTTTGGCTTGGGATCATGTGTCCTTTGAATGGTGGAAAGAAGATGGATGTAGAGATTGTGGCATTGCTGGGTCAGATGTTCTTGAGATGGCTTGTCTGTGCTAGCAAAGACCATGCACTCTGCACTGGAGCACAGAGCCGTCATTTGTATATCAGTCTGAACTGCCTCAAGGTGCCAGGTGTCTGGTGGGTTTTTTAGTTTCCTTTAAGAAAGGGAACTTTCCCTCAAATACACTCTGCAGAACGAAGGGGTCATTTGGGGGCCTCTGCTCTCTAGGCTTCTCTATTTTAAAGAGGGGTGGGTGACCCAGCCTTGACAAAGGCCGGTGAGAGCTAGAATCCTAGCTAACATATGAACCAGGGCATAAAGACTCCGCAGCAAAGTATTTAGAGTCTCAGGATTGGGGTTAAGCCTTGAAAAGGGCCTTGGATGTTACATTTGAAAGGAAGAGGTAACAGACTCTGGATAGGGTTATTTCCAGTATGAAAGCTGGGATGGTGGACTTCTTTGGTGGTAGGATTTTATACTGGGTCCAGGTTGTTGTTGCATATTACTATCTTCCATGACCCAGAATCCTCAACCCCAGTATACCTGGCAGGGTGAGCTTCTCTTTGGGGGCCAAGGACAACAGCACTGAAGCTACCTGGGAACTGAGAACATGATAATTTGGGTAAATCCAGTAGAGCCCTGGCTACAGCTTTGAGAGTACTTGTATGGGGGTCCAGGAGGGTTGATCTGAGTCTGGGAGATTCCTTAAGGTCCTGCAGGGTTCCAGCTACTCTCTGTGGCCTGCCTTGAAACCTGAATCTCTGCCCTGCCCAACCATGCCAGCTGACCCTTCCCATCTGGAAAGGATGGTGGCCCCAACTCCAGATGAATCTTGAGTACATTGTATATGATTATCCTTGGCCCTTTCTGCCTATGGCCCTTAGCAGTGTTGTGACATTTTCTCTGAGACCTGGGGTCCCCATCTCAGGTTCTCCATTGAGAGGCTCTTGCAGGACTCATGTACCTTGGGGGGGGGGGCAGCACGGTGGCAGACTAGGAATAAGAAAGGTACAAGATACAGTGAGTTATATCCTGGCTTTCCCCCATCTCTCTTGAGTTGCTCTGGAGGGCTGCAGACACTTTGAACCTGTAAATTTCACTATGAATCCAGGCTGTGGGTCAGAGTGTCCCTTCCAACCTGGATGTCTGTTCTCTCAGAACCAGGAAACATCCCCTAGGAGGGTTAGCTTCTTTTAAGGGTCTCCCTTGTGGAATTAGAATGACCCTGTGACCCTGTGATACCACTAAGAGTAGGGCACAGGTGAGTCCACCATGGCTGTGGGAATCTTCCTTCCCCAGGTCTAGAAATGTCAGGTCAACCAGAACTTGGCGGAATTTGTGACACAGGACACAATTTTTCATTAACTGCCTGGACCAAATGTGTGGACTTCTAGATTGTTTTAAGGGTCCTTAGCCTTTCCTTAGAAGTTGGGCAACTGACTCTATGATCCTCATTCCCAGCCCTGGGCTCAGGCCTAGAAGAGATGTCCTTGCTAAGGTGTCCTCCATTTCCTGGAGGGAGGCAGCTCCCACTGTGTATGGGAAAAATTAGAACATCTATTGCAAATTATTCTTGCTGCCTACAACAGGAGAGATTTAATATTTAATGTATGGATTAGAGATATCCAAGCATATGGTAATTTAATAAATATGAGTGTTTTGGATTTGTGAGATATATTTTTATTGCTAAATCATGCATAAGCATAACAACATGGTGCCCTTGTTGCAAGTGGTAGACATTGCATTTGGAGGGGACTGGACAGGAGAGGTGACTTTGGAATCTATTCTCCTACTTTTTACTCACTTCTTTGCTGAAGGCATTTGTTAACTGGTATGGATACATGGGACATAAGATGGGACCAGGCTGAGTGGGCCCAGGAGTGGTTCCTTTCTCTATCACAGATTTCAATGCTGGTCATATCCCCCAGGAGCCACGCTGTCACTCAAATGATGCCTTCAGCAGTGGATGCATCGTCCAGAGTTGCCCACAGGCATTTGTATCACAAGTCCCAGTTTGCAGTTGCTCAGGTGTTTTTTTCAAGAACTATTTGAGTTGTATAAGCAGGGCTGATTATTCCCATTTTAAAGATTCATTAAACAAGAGCAGAACTGGAGTCTTAGGTAACTAGGTGCTGGGCGTGGCCTCCTGCAAGACCCTGCCTCCTCTTTGGGGGAACTTTGCAAAAGGCAGAGTCTCCTCTATTCCTCTGTCTCCCTCTGGGGCAATGTTTACAAATTCAGGGCCCCCAGAGGCAGCAATCCTGTGAAAGCTGGCAGCCCCAGGGCTCCTTGGAGTCTGCAGACCACTCCAATTACAAAGAAACTCAGAGGGCTCTGCTGAGCTAATTACATGGATGGCTGGGGGAAGGGGCACTCAGCAGGACTGGGAGTCTTTGTCCCTGGCCTCAACTCCTGTCTCTGCTGCCTCTGCCTGGCTTGTACAGCCACAAAGGGTCCTCTGGTTTAGGGTGGTTGAAAACTCAGGGTTCTAATTCCAAGCATTAGACTTAGACCTTTGGGCAATTTCTGCTTCCCACTGCTCTTCCCAGCCGGGCTTCTCTCTAGCCTTAGACAAATCCTTTTGCTCTAGTGGGTTTCAAGTTTCTTATCTGTAAGACAAGAGAACTGGCATAGGAGAGCACTGTTAAACTCAGTGTCCTGCGGCATACCCTGGTGAAGAGAGAACCGTCCACACGTGACCACTGCTACTAAGAGCAGCTCTTACTGAGAGCTCAGTAACTGATCACAGTATCAAGTATTAGATAACTGATTATAGGAAGGACTAGAGAGATGATCATAGTTATCATTTATTCAACACTTACTGTATCCCAGAACACTGTTCCAACCCTGTCAATTAAATGTACACCAGTCCAGTTTACAGATGGGAAAATTGGGTCTAAGAAGGACCTTGATTTCATACAGTCTGACTTTTGAATATTAAGGTGACTGTCTATATCCTTCTGTATGCTGTGGATAAATAAATATAATTATGTGCCTAGATATACAGGCACACATAGGTGAATATATTACTATTGATACATTAATAATAAAATAAGAGGCTGGACATGAAGTCAGGGAGGTTCTCAAGGCTTTATTTCACACCCTTCTAGTTCCATGGGTGAGAACTACTCTGGCTGGGAGTGCAGGGAAGGCTGGCAGGATGCTCATGAGGATAGTGTTTGCAGAACAACCAAGCCTCAGACAGATGTCTAATGGAGAGGGAGGCTTTGGTGGGAGGCTTTGGTTTCTCCCAAATCTGTTCCCAAAGTACTGGCCTTCCTGGAGGCTGTGTCCTACCCTTTTTCCAGGCACCCTTAGCTTTCCCACATTGAGAGGGGAGGAGAGGGCTGGGTAACTTCTCTTAGAGCTTTAGGGTATCAGAACTCTCTTCAGATACAAGAGAGGGTGTGTGGTGGGGAATCTAAAGAGCTGGTCAGCTAGAGTTGACAGCCGAGATTGGGAGTCGCATACCTGGGTGGGGAGTCCTAGGTTTTCCTGGGCCTCCATTTTGCTGTCTCTGTGAATCTGTAGTCTTCACTGCCTGCGGCCCCATCCTCTTCCTACACTTGTTGTGTCTCTTGCTCGTAGATGTATCATCTCTGTCCTGTAGGGAAAAGCCATGAGCATGAGAGATGACAATCATTGTCCCCCCATGGAGACAGCTGGAGAGTCCAGCACAAACATTGCTGGGCAAACCCTATTGCTGCTGCCCTATGGTTGTATGGACTTGCTATATCATAGAACCTCTTTGGCCTCAGTTTCTACTCCTGCAGTGGGGTTAGCTAACTTGTCCTTTCCTGCAGGGTCACAGGACATTATTAAGTGGGTGATATGACCGACCTCCTTCACAGGCTCTGTGAGGAGTCTAATACTATGTTGGTTGTTTCTGTTTCTGGATGTCTGGGAGGACTTGAGCTAGGCAGAAGATCAAGACTTTGAACCATAAATCAGGAAAATGAAGTGGAGGATAATTTGGGCTAGATCAGTTTTTTCAGAGGAAGAACTTGACGGACAGATGAATTGATATGTCCCCGCCCAGTGAGCTAGGAGCACAAAGCAGACAGGGATGCTGGAGACTTGCTGCCCTAGGTCTCCTCCCAATGCCCTTTGGTGTCTGCACCTGAGGCTCAGGGATTGCAGTGGCAGGAAAGATTCGTGATTTTTTTCTGGAGAGAGAAAGGAGACTCAAAGTCCTAATACAGGCTTCCTGAAGCAGTAAATTGTGTTGTACGTGCGTGCGTGCGTATCTGGGGGCTGCTTTGTACATGGACAAGTGCCTCTCCTAAGTGTTCCTTGGGCATCCCTGTCTGAGGTTGCAGTAAACAAACTTGAAAGCCTCTGGCTTATTGCTTGCCCAGATTGTCTGTGTGTAGACTCCCGGTGGCCACAAGAGGGCAGCATAGTGCACAAGTCGATTCTTGGTGGTTTTACCCAGGGAGAGCTGGAGCTGGGAGAGTGGCAAGTGGATTGCCAGCCTGGGCTTTTGGAGCCTGCCAGGAGTCAGGGCTAAGCTTCTGGCAGGGAGGGCTTCTCTGTAGAGCCGTCCCTACTCTGGTTCTTTCTGTGTGGTCTGAGGACACCCCAGTACAGCCACTACCACACTGTGGCCTTTGATGGCACTGAACTGTGGGCATCTTCAATGGAGAGAAGCTTTGGGACAGACATTGAGCAATGATAGGAGAAGTGTGCTCCTTCTGCACAAGCTAGCACAGATTTTCAGGGGTTTTGTTATTATTGTTCCAGTGTTTTATATTATACTCACTTATAAAAATATTCTTATAATTGAAAATATGACTTCATGTGTGTGAACGTTTTGCCGGAATGTACGCATGTGTGCCACGTGCATGCTGCTGCTTACTTAGACAGGAGAGGGTGTTGGACTGCCTGGTACTGGAGTTACAGACAGTTGTGAACTAGTATGTCGACAGTGGAAATCAAAACCAGGTCCTTTGGATGAGCATCAAGTGCTCTCAACCACTGAGCCACATCTCATCTCAACCATGTGTGTGTGTATGTATGTGTATATATATATACATATACATATATATATATATATATATATACATTTACATGCAATATATGCAGTGTATTGTTATTGTAGCAATTCATGCAATGCAAAAATAGCCTTTATAGTGTTTAATTTAATTGCACTTAAGCCATTACAAGGCCATTTAAACACTTCTTTGTAGTTCCAAGTCAGTTTTAAGCCCATATCCATTAAATGCTGAGTCTCCCCTCTCCTCTAGAATTACCCGTCCTGGGTCTTTCTCATGAATGGAATCTGTGAATCTGGTGTGTGCCACCAAACAGGACATTTTTACAGCTCATCCACCTTGCAGCATGAATCAGAATTTTATTCTCTTTCACATTTGAATAATATTGCATTATAAAAAATACCCCAGACTTATGCAGTCATCAGATAACAGGCATTTGTTTTCCCATCCTTTATTATTTAAAATAAGGCTGCTATAAACACACCATTTGAGCTGTGGTTTGAATACACATTTTAAATTATTTCATGTATATACCCGGAGTTCTGCTTGTCTTTGAAGGATTTGAAAGAACATAAAACAGCAGAAGAGGAGGAAGGGTCAAAGTAAAACTGACCACTACGATGAAACAAAAGAGCGCATGTTCACAGCGGTGCATAAGGACCCAGCTCTACTGACAGTGCTAAGCAGACACTTCCTGGCAGCTAAAGTGAAAAGAGAGAAACCTGTTACATGAAGCCACTGGTAGAGATAAACATTTTCCTGTCATTAAATCCAGAAGGACATCTATCTAACATGGATCCTTGTAAGAAGACCGTGTGTGACCATGTGGGAAATGTATTCTCTCTATCCCTGCAATAGAAAGAAACGAGCTTCAAATGAGCAGATTTGGAATTTTTTTTTTCATCTACTCTATATAGATCACAAACACAGTTAAACTGTAATTCAATAAAGTCAATTTCTTTAGGACAAAGCTACGAGAATATAGCCTGGATGCATTGCTTTCTAAATACCCAAAATAACACGAGTCAAAAGTGTAGAATCCCAAAGAAACAGTCTTGAACACCCAAAGGCTCAGACAGTTGCTACCTTCTTGGGCCCTGAGAGTTTTAGCCCCTGCCCCACTGACACATGCAAACACTTCACGCGCTGATTCAGCCCTCACTTTAGGCAACAGACAGGTCACGTTCTTGTCACTGGGCGTTGGTGCACCAGGGACCTCTCTGTTGATGAATCTGTGCTGTCATGCTGGGACCTATGTCTGGCTGCGGCAATCCCCACCCAGTGCTGGTGCCATTGGTTTGGTTGCTGCACCAGACCCTTGCTGCCTGCCCCGTAGTGGGCCCCACTCCACAGCTGACTCTGGCTGAGCAGGATAACAAAGCTCCAGAGGTCTCTACAGCAAGCCAGTCTGATGGGGAAGTTGATGCCCCATCAGTCTGATGGGGTGAGATGCAAAGTGAACCTAACCTCACACGAGGCTAACTCGGAAAAACCTTGACTATCCCATCACAACACAAGCACCCACATGAAAGCAATGGCAGACCCTGACCAGGGCACTTTACTTCACAACAGTGATACTTGGCTCTGTCCATCTAAGTTCAGACCATAGTAAAAATATCTCTGTTTCCACATACGGGCTGGATACGGAGCTTGGTCTTCATGTGGGTCCCGAACAACTGGAAGTGTGGACTGTCCCAAAAGCTGTAGCCTGGGTGTGGGATATGTTCTTCTAGCTGGGCTGCCTTGTCTGGCCTCAATGGGAGAGGATGAGCCTGGCCCTGCAGATTTGATGTGCCAGGATGGTGGGGTGGTGGTACTCAAGGGGGTCCCCATCTGCTCAGAGGAGATGGGGAAGGAGAAATGGGGGAAAGGGCCATGGAAGGGGATGATCATAAGGGGGGATGTGAGCAGAATGTAAAGTGAAAAAGTTATAAAATAGTTAAAAATTACTCATGTGTGTGTGTGTTGGAGACACACACACATATACATCGCTATCTTTCTAATCAGGATCTTCCCCATTCCCAGGATATGGTAAAGAACAAAAGGATATTTATTACCAGTTGACTCCCTAGGGTCCTCCCATACTTCCTAGCGTGTTCACACAGACCCCTCATTATCATTTCTATTCTACGTGTAAAGAAATTGGCTTCCATCTGGTCTGAGTCACTCAGAGCACTACAGTTCTTTCCTGGCCAGAAGAAAACTGTCTCAGCTGGGAACATAGCTCAGTTGCGAGAGTGCTTGTCTAGCACGCATGGATTCCTGGGTTAGATCTATAGAATGACATAAATCAGATGTGGCAGCTCCTGTACTGATACCAGCACTCAGGGGGTGAAGGAAGGGACCAAGGAAATCAAAGGCTCTTGAGGGTAGCCTGGGCTATGTTGAGATACTATCAGACTCCCTTTACCTCTTATCCAATTTCCCCTACCTCTCATCCTTGGGATCTGGATTGAATGAAAGGAGGTATGAGGAAAAATGCAGGAAAATGAGGACAAGTCGTCCACATGCCTAGTAGCCCATGGTCTTCTCTAGGTTCAGTAGACACTGCAAAGCCAGACACAAAACTTGACCACTTAGTATCACTTGGTGAGAGGAGAGCTCTGGGTTCAGAGGCAAGTATGTAAATAGACTTGCAATAACAATTCCAACTCTAAATATGTCCTCCATGCCAGGCACTACAAGCGTCATGTATTCACAGAGTAAAGTCAATGCTCATACAGCCCTGTAAGAAAATACTTCTCTCTGTGTCAGAGAGGAAAACAAGACTTGAAGGGATCGGTGAGCAACCCCTAAGGCCACTCAGCTCCATGGGGATGGAAATAAGGTTATGTATCCATGGCCAACCATCCATGTCCCTAGAATCCTGCACGGGCTCCAGAAATACAGGGCTGCCTGCATCCCTCCCACTGGTTAGATTCTGCATACTGACACACTACCCCTGAATGAAGTCAACAAAAACCAGGGCATTTCAGCCCAGCTCTGAAAGGGCACTTGCAAAGCAATGTGTCCCATGGGAAACTGGAAGCTCCTGGCATGGGTGACTGGGGCAGGCTTCTGGAAGAGTTAAGGTGACAAGGGCACAAACAAACAGGGGTGTAGCGCTTGCTAACATGCACAAGGCCCCGTGTTTAATAACTAGCAATGGGGTTATAGCACTTGCTAACATGCACAAGGCCCCGTGTTTAATAATTAGCAATGGGGGTGTAGCACTTGCTAACATGCACAAGGCCCCGTGTTTAATAACTAGCAATGGGGGTATAGCACTTGCTGACATGCACAAGGCCCCGTGTTTAATAACTAGCAATGGGGGTGTAGCACTTGCTAACATGCACAAGGCCCCGTGTTTAATAACTAGCAATGGCGGTGTAGCGCTTGCTGACATGCACAAGGCCCTGTATTTAATAACTAGCAATGGGGGTGTAGCGCTTGCTAACATGCACAAGGCCCTGTGTTTAATAACTAGCAATGGGGGTGTAGCGCTTGCTAACATGCACAAGGCCCTGTATTTAATAACTAGCAATGGGGGTGTAGCGCTTGCTAACATGCACAAGACCCCTTGTTTAATAACTAGCAATGGTGGTGTAGTGCTTGCTAACATGCACAAGGCCCTGTGTTTAATAACTAGCAATGGGGGTGTAGCGCTTGCTAACATGCACAAGGCCCTGTGTTTAATAACTAGCAATGGGGGTGTAGCGCTTGCTAACATGCACAAGACCCCTTGTTTAATAACTAGCAATGGTGGTGTAGTGCTTGCTAACATGCGCAAGGCCCTGTGTTTAATAACTAGCAATGGGGGTGTAGCGCTTGATAACATGCACAAGGCCCTGTGTTTAATAACTAGCAATGGGGGTGTAGCGCTTGCTAACATGCACAAGGCCCTGTGTTTAATAACTAGCAATGGGGGTGTAGCGCTTGCTAACATGCACAAGGCCCTGTGTTTAATAACTAGCAATGGGGGTGTAGCGCTTGCTAACATGCACAAGGCCCTGTGTTTAATAACTAGCAATGGGAGGAAGAGAATAAAAGAATAATACTGGACCATATATAACACACCCCGAAGCCCTCTGAGAGCCCCCAGGCAGCATGAATAGCATGTCAGCTTGGGACAGGACCTCTACTATATTGGACCCCGCACTATATTGAAGCCAAGGCCCAAGGTCATGCAGCCCCCTCAAGCAAACCTGCATGCCAACCCAGAAAGACCTTCCTTGCTTCTACCAGACTGGCTGAAAAGTTATTTACTATCTAGAGGGGAGAGCTTCAAAGGCCTGCAGAAATCTCTGAGTAAATCAGATTACAGTTAAATGGGCTTTGCTTTAAAGGAAGATATCAGAAGAGCAAAATGCAATAAAGTAAAAGAAAGGAAAGGAAAAGGAGACACACACGAACTGCCAGGATGACAGGGAGGACCAGGATGACAGGGAGGACCAGGATGACAGGGAGGACCAGAATGACAGTGAGGACCAGGATGACAGTGAGGACCAGGATGACAGTGAGGACCAGGATGTCAGGGAGGACCAGGATGACACAGAGGACCAGATGGCAGGGAGAATCATGACAGGCCGCATGCAGGGCTGCTACAGGAGCAAAGGAACAGCTTAAACATTTGGGAGGCAGTGCACTCAAGAGATCCGTGTGTCAGAGGTCCTGCTGGAGGGAAGGAGAAGTGGCTGCTTGGTAGAAGGAGCCAAGTTTTCCTGGTTCCTTCTTCCTAGAAGAGCACTAGGAACTTCAAAGGCCACCAAGCTGGCAAGGAAATACCATGTTGTGCACACAGAGGTCCTATCAAACCAGGATCTGCCAGTGTGTGACATTTGGCAGCCTTTGGACCCCAGTCTAGAGTCCCAAGTATGCCCTCCTACCCCTGGGATAGGCCATTTCTAATCAGTTCTCTGGATACCAAAAGAAAACAGAAAGTTAGCCCAACTCTTTCATGTTACGAATAAGGAAACTGTCAACTATCTTGGTGGACCCTGGGTGCCTTGGGTTCAGTTACACCTTTCCTAGTTTGAAAAGCAGACAGACTTATTGAAGAAAGTTTGGGACAAATAAAAACATATAAAGAATTTGAAAGTCACTAGCAATCATCTTTCTCCCAAGATAACCCCCCTGAGATTAAACACTGGGGATATGTCTGTCTTCATTCTTGCTGGACAACATGTGGGTGGGTGGACAACTGCAGCCCTACCTAGCTTGTCTTCATTTAATGTTCTACCTTAAATATTTTCTGATGTCACTAGAATTTTATTCTTTTACAGTGAATTGTGCTAGGGGCTCTACAGATGGCTCAGTGGTTAAGAGCACTGGTTGTTCTTACGGAGGTGCTGAGTTCAATTCCCAGCAACTGCTTGGTGCTTCACAACCATCTATGATGGAATCTGATGCCTTCTTCTGACATGCAGGTGTACAGGAAGACACAGCACTCATATACACAAATAAATAAATCTTTAAAAAGAACACTATTTTTAAATGCACAAAGATTAAAACAATAAAACCTAAGAGATTTAAAACATGTTAGAGAGGCAGAGCATAAGGAGGAATGCCAAAGTCTGACCCAGGACTGTGCTCACTTCTTCAATGAAGAGCTCCCAATCTTAATAGGCAGTCAGGAATAAGATGGGGGAAAACTGAGTCTCCGCCCCCAGTGACTGGGTAAACAGAGAAGTCAAGTAGTATCTTATTCAATGGCTGCCCCAGGCTCTGACTAGATGACAAGGAATTCAAGCTAATGGCACACTGTAGAGACCAAGTAAGCTGAACAATAGAAAAATTGCAAGGCTGTTTGGTCCCAACAACATGAAATTAATTTATCAATATGGCTTATGTGGCACTGAAGAGATAACATCCCTCTGTGAAGGATGGTTTCTTTCACACCTTATTTACATCTGAATCTCTTGGCTCCAGGAGTCCTATAAAAGCCTGAGCCAGAAGGATGGGGAGTTGCCAGGGTGACCACTAACCAGCTGGAGCACAGATCTGAACTCAGAGAGCCTGTAATCCAGGAATCAATGGAGATCCTGCCTCCCAATCTGACATGTGACAATTTTACATCCTCCTCTTGCAAGACCCTGCCTCCTGTTTGGGGAAACTTTGCCAAAGGCAGAGTCTCCTCCAATCCTGTGTCTCCCTCTGGGGCAATGTTTAGGAATTCAGGGCCCCCAGAGGCAGCAATCCTGTGAAAGCTGGCAGCCCCAGGGCTCCTTGGAGCCTGCAGCCCACTCAAATTACAAAGAAACTCAGAGGGCTCTGCTGAGCTATTTACATGGATGGCTGGGGGAAGGGGCACTCAGCAGGACTGGGAGTCCTTCTGCCTGGCCTCAACTCCTGTCTCTGCTGCCTCTGCCTGGCTTGTACAGCCAGAAAAAGTCATCTGGTTTAGGGTGGTTGAAGACTCAGGATTCTAATTCCAAGCATTAGACTTGGAGATTTGGGCAATTTCTGTTTCCCACTGCTCTTCCCAGCCAGGCTTCTCTCTAGCTCTGGACAAACCCTTTTGCTCTGATGGGCCTTAAGTTTCTTATCTGTAAGACATGGGAACTAACATAGGAGAGCACTGTTAAACTCAGTGTCCCGTGGCATAGCCTGGTGAAGAGAAACCACCCACACATGACCACTGCTACTAAGAGCAGCTCTTACTGAGAGCTCAGGAACTGATCACAGTATCAAGTATTAGATAATTGATTACAGGAAGGACTACATAGATGATTATAGTTTATCATTTATTCAACACTTAATGTATCCCAGAACACTGCTCCAACCCTGTCAATTAAATATACACCAGTCCTGTTTACAGATGGGAAAACTGGGTCTAAGAAGGACCTTGATTTCATACAGTCTGACTTTTGAATATTAAGGTGACTGTCTATATCCTTCTGTATGCTGTGGATAAATAAATATAATTATGTACCTAGCTATACGGGCACACATAGGTGAATATATTACTATTGATACATTAATAATAAAATAAGAGGCTGGACAGGAAGTCAGGGAGGTTCTCAAGGCTTTATTTCACACCCTTCTAGTTCCATGGGTGAGAACTACTCTGGCTGGTAGTGCAGGGAAGGCTGGCAGGATGCTCATGAGGATAGTGTTTGCAGAACAACCAAGCCTCAGACAGATCTCTAATGGAGAGGGAGGGTTTGGTGGGAGGCTTTGGTTTCTCCCCAATCTGTTCCCAAAGTACTGGCCTTCCTGAAGGCTGTGTCTCAACCTTTTTCCAGGCACCCTTAGCTTTCCCACATTGATAGGGGAGGAGAGGGCTGGGTAACTTCTCTTAGAGCTTTAGGGTATCAGAACTGTCTTCAGATACAAGAGAGGGTGTGTGGTGGGGAATCTAAAGAGCTGGTCAGCTAGAGTTGGCAGCCGAGATTGGGAGTCACATACCTGGGTGGGGAGTCCTAGGTTTTCCTGGGCCTCCATTTTGCTGTCTCTGTGAATCGGTAGTCTTCACTGCCTGCGGCCCCTTCCTCTTCCTACACTTGTTGTGTCTCTTGCTCGTAGATGTATCATCTCTCTCCTGTAGGGTAAAGCCATGAGCATGAGAGATGACAATCATTGTCCCCCCATGGAGACAGCTGGAGAGTCCAGCACAAACATTGCTGGGCAAACCCTATTGCTGCTGCCCTATGGTTGTATGGACTTGCTATATCATAGAACCTCTTTGGCCTCAGTTTCTACTCCTACAGTGGGGTTAGCTAACTTGTCCTTTCCTGCAAGGTCACGGGACATTATTAAGTGAGTGATGTGACCGACCTCCTTCACAGGCTCCGTGAGGAGTTTAATACTATGTTGGTTATTTCTGTTTCTGGATGTCTGGGAGGACTTGAGTTAGGTAGAAGATCAAGACTTTGAACCATAAATCAGGAAAATGAAGTGGAGGATAATTTGGGCTAGATCAGTTTTTTCAGAGGAAGAACTTGACGGACAGATGAACTGATATGTCCCCGCCCAGTGAGCTAGGAGCACAAAGCAGACAGGGATGCTGGAGACTTGCTGCCCTAGGTCTCCTCCCAATGCCCTTTGGTGTCTGCACCTGAGGCTTAGGGATTGCAGTGGCAGGAAAGATTCGTGATTTTTTTCTGGAGAGAGAAAGGAGACTCAAAGTCGTAATACAGGCTTCCTGAAGCAGTAAATTGTGTTGTGCGTGCGTGCGTGCGTATCTGGGGGCTGCTTTGTACATGGACAAGTGCCTCTCCTAAGTGTTCCTTGGGCATCCCTGTCTGAGGTTGCAGTAAACAAACTTGAAAGCCTCTGGCTTATTGCTTGCCCAGATTGTCTGTGTGTAGACTCCCGGTGGCCACAAGAGGGCAGCATAGTGCACAAGACGATTCTTGGTGGTTTTACCCAGGGAGAGCTGGAGCTGGGAGAGTGGCAAGTGGATTGCCAGCCTGGGCTTTTGGAGCCTGCCAGGAGTCAGGGCTAAGCTTCTGGCAGGGAGGGCTTCTCTGTAGAGCCGTCCCTACTCTGGTTCTATCTGTGTGGTCTGAGGACACCCCAGTACAGCCACTACCACACTGTGGCCTTTGATGGCACTGAACTGTGGGCATCTTCAATGGAGAGAAGCTTTGGGACAGACATTGAGCAATTATAAGAGAAGTGTGCAAATCTCTGGAAACAGCATCAGTATGAGTCAAGATCAGGCAAGGAGCTGGAGCAGCAGGTCAATTCATGATGGTGAACTTATCAGAGCTGCCTTCTTGGTATGTCATTCTGTAATATATAACCTGACAAACAATATTTAGTTCTAAAAAGATATTTGCATGGAATGTGCAAGGTGCACAGATCAGTTAAGGATGAATTTTTGCTTCCTGTTTGAGTAGGTAAAAGACAACTGTCATTTTTATGAGCTGGCTTGATCAATAGCCAAATGGTAATATATCTTCAGTCATGCCATATCAAAAGATGATTTTTTTTCATGGTTTCCTGGACCAAAGTGTTCCTCAGAGCAGTCATATCCCTTGAAGGAGGCAGTATGGCCCAATGACTGCAGTGGATCAAATAGTGCCCTCCCCCCCCCCCCCCAGTTCATGCTCATGTGGATTCCTTTGCAAGTAGTTCCTTTGCAGATGTAGGGACTTGAGATGAGGTTGTGCAGTGCTGCTTGGACAGGTCCCAACTCCATGACTGGAGTCCTCATTAAGGCCATTTGAAGACTCAGACGTGTCCATAGGATGTTTGAGGAGAGAGACTGGAGTGAGACATCTACACTTCAGAGTATGGGAAGGCTGGACAGAAACCACAAGGAGTTGCAGGAGGCAAGGGAAGGCTGCTCTGCAATGCTCCAAGGGAACAAGACCCTCCTCACACTTCAGCTCCAGACTCCTTCAGAACTGTGAGATGCACTCTGGTGACCCAGCTGCTGACACATCACATGGCAGGTTCAGGAGCCCGTGCAGGATTCTAGGGACATGGATGGTTGGCCATGGATACATAGCCTTATTTCCATTCCCATGGAGCTGAGTGGCCTTAGGGGATGCTCACCGATCCCTTCAAGTCTTGTTTTCATCTCTGACACAGAAGTATTTTCTTACATGGCTGTGTGAGCAGAGTGTTAAGAATTCCAAAATACGGGGCTGGAGAGATAGCTCAATGGTTAAGAGCACTGACTGCTCTTCCAAAGTTCCTGAGTTCAGTTCCCAGCAACCACCTGGTGGCTCACAATAATCTGTAATGGGGCCTGATGCCCTCTTCTCTGTGTCTGAAGACAGCAACAGTGTACTCACATACACAAAATAAATAAATCTTTAAAAAAAAGAAAATAATTTCAAAATAGGGGCTGGAGAGATGGCTCAGAGGTTAAGAGCACTGAATGCTCTCCCAGAGGTCCTGAGTTCAATTCCCAGCAACCACATGTGGACTCACAACCATCTATAAGGAAATCTGATCCCTCTTCTTGTGTGTCTGAAGATAGCTACAGTGTACTCACATAAAATAAATAAATAAATATTATTTTAAAAAATAATGTCAAAATAATGATAATGGATCCCATAAGCAAGTGTTAGGGACCCTCTAGGGGAGGAACCAATCCCAGCATCTGGACACATATGCCAATAGTGCTGAGGCTGAGATGTGCTGCTCCCTGAGTTGTCTCTCTTCTAGTTTTGGCTTTGTGCATGTCCAGCTGGTAATCAGTGCCGCAAATTTTTATCTGATGAGAGTCACATTTAATTAAGTCTTGGACTTTTATCATATTTTCAACCCATGATCATATAATGTTATTGTTAAAGGAATTTTTGAAGATGTGATTAAAAATAATAATGACTTGACATTGAGATAATCAAAAGAGAGGCCATGTGATTGGGCTCAATCTCATTACATTCCTCTAAAATCAGAGTGTTCTTTATGGCTGGTGACAGATGGAGAGAGGTCAGAGAAATTTGAAACTTGGGACTGATTTAGAGTGCCCTTGCTGACTTTGAAGATGATGAGCTGCAAAGAAGGCCTTGAGAGAAGGCTTTTCATGCTGAGTGTGAGCTCTGATCAACAGTCAACAAGGCTTCTGCCCTATAGTTGCATGAAAAAGTTCACTCACTGTCTACAACCAGAAACAATTTAGAAGTGGCTTTCTCCCCAGCCCTCCCACACTGGCACTGGGTTTCAGATCTAAGTCGAGAACCCACTCATCTGTATGGACTTCTGACCCACAGAACCATAAGATGATACAGGGTGCTCTTTTAAACCCTTTTTCTTCTAGTAATTCTTTGGCTAAAATTAGCAAACTAATATAGCCCATTGAAGTTTCAGCTATGAACTCCTTAAGTGTTTCGTAACTAGGAACTCTGGAAGTGGATGATTCCAAACATGAAAATAAATGAGTGTATGTGAGGTATCTATCTAGTGGTAGAGGAAAATGACTTGGCTTAGAGGATATGGTCAGCACGCCTTTCTGACAGTTTCAGGAGAGATGTGATGCCTCCTATACATACAAAAAAAAGGCAAGGGACTTTTTTAAAAAAAAGTTATGATCACTGTTGAGGTTTTAAAAGATCATCTTTACCCTTTTCTTCTTGCTTTATGTTTTAAGTTTTAGGAATTCTCCATGCTCAATTTGAAGCATGTGCAAAAATTCACAAGATGTAAAGGGTTTTGTTAAGAGGCATACACAATTCTCATATGCAAATGGGACTGCATATGAAAAAATGCAGAAAGAGGTCAATAAAAAAATTATACTGAGCTACCTAATGACCCTCTAAGTGACAAAACACTACACTAGAAGCTGAGTAAACTTAATCTGAAATTCATATTTTAATAGAGGCATCTGAACAAGTTGACAACCAATACGGAAATTAAACATGCACTGTGGGCTGAAGTTACCTTGGCCAATAGCCATTCTGCTAAAATTCAAGAACATTTAGAAAGCAGCTGTGATAGTATAGGATGGTATATTCATTCACAATGTAAGTGAGTCTGTCTTCAGGCAAGAACAACAATACTATTATCTTTGTGGTCTGAGGCAATACTACAAGGGGAAAGAGAAGAAGGTAGAGAGAAGAGAAGAGATCATGGGATAGAAATCTTGAAAACATGGCCATGAGGGCTGGCCAGGTGGAGTAAGAGCAGCCTAGATGAATATGACAAATCATATTGTGGGATTATTGGCAGGGAGGTCAACATAACAGCAGAGAGGGTAGATATCTGCCCAGCTCTAGTGCTCACTAAGCCTTTTTATTAATATGAAATTTTTAGGTCTCTCATCTAGGAATTGAATGATCAAAGAAGCTGTAGAAACCTTCAGCTGAGGAGCCCCGGGGACTACAGTCACGGAGAACCACTTGAGTAGTGGCTCTGAGGCTCCTGACACCTCATAAACTGCCACATAGCAGTCTGTGGATTAGAGGGGGAAATCAGTGCTGCAGGTCAACCTAATACACATCCTCACCCATGGGATTTGCTGTTCCCAAAGTTCTGTTGGCCTCCACCATGGCCCCACATACCCAAACCCACTGGCAGGTTCCTTGAGTCAGCCCTCACTTACCATCCTACTCACAATCCACAGTTCTGTGTTAGGAGGTTTGGCGGCAGCTCTGGCCACAACCACTACACAGGGAGTTAGCATGCAGGCGAGGACTCCTGTGAAGCTCATAGCTGCTGGTGGCATCCTGAAGCACCAGATGTGGGCATGCTCCCCATCCTGAAAGGCTCCAGGACAAATGGGAGTGCTCCTCTTTGTAAATCTGTGGGATGAGAGCATAATTTTACTGGGTGAGCAATGGGGGGAGAGCAATGGGGAAATCATGTGGCCTCACACCTTTACCTAAACCCCAAGCCACTCCACCTGCTGTGGTCCCTCCCTCCCATGCTGCTACAGAGCTCCCAGCACTCAAGTGGATTCTCCCTAAGTTTTATTTTGTGCTTTGACCCCAAACTCTGATAAAAGTAAGGCAAATTTCATTATGTTTTAGGTCCATTTTATACTTAAACACTCTCAGTAGATTTTCTAGGATGCTTTTGCAGTGCTTAAGCAGGCCTTGAGAGACTACCAGAAGAATGTTTCATTGTATTCTTTTCCCAGCCCACAGGAGTAGCCTTCCTGCCAAGAATAAACAAGTCCTAACTCTGCAGACTCCTACACAACTAGGTAGGAATCTATTACTGAGCTGTGCTTTCAGCTTCACTAAAATTATGTCAAAGAACAGGAACAAGTGTAGAGCGAGGGGGGGAAGACACCTGTTCTCTCAGAAGCCAGGATCCCCAGCAAGCTTCCTCAGGCACAGCTAGGGAAGATGGAGCAGGCTGCAGTCTATGGACACCAGCGTTCCATTCCTGTGCACAGCCAGTCAACAGTTCCTCACACATAAACACAAACAACAACACCCCCCAGAGAAAAAAGAAAAAAATATCATCTTAACAAGGAATGAACACTAATCTCAATATGAACAGAAGAGTCCAGAGTAGCTACAACTGAGCTGGGACCTCCAGAGATGACACAGACCAAGGGTAAATCTGAGGAGAGAGAGGCCCTAAGAGCTACCTGGATAAGGTCACATTGACATTGGCAACCCAACTGCCAGGCTGGAAAGCAGCAGGGCACAAAGACTGGGAAGGACCAGTCCTTGCAGGCTTCAGCATGTGCACCAGGCTCTCCTTCCTGCCCTTCCTGACTGAGGTAGGAAAGTTCCCAGGCCTCCCAGGGATGTTCTTAGCTCACTTTCATGTTTTGGCTGAGGTCAAAGTTCCTGGACCCTGTGATCTGCACCCAAGGCAAAGTTGTCCCAGGGCGATCCTTCAGGAACTGAGGTAGCTGAAGTCAATAATAGGTCTCAGCCCCTGTTCTGAGTCCACTTGGTTTCTCAGTCATTATCCTGCGAGTCAGGGGAAGATCAGAGAATGGTCTAAGGTGGTGCTAAGCTTCCAGAGCCACTCTAGCTCTGAACTCTCTGAGAACTCTCTGAAGTTACTCCCTCCACCCCTGCACCCCAATTCTTGGTTTCACTGGCCTCAAGAGAGCTTTCAGCCCAGGAGTGGGGATCGGCCAGGCACAGGCGGAGAGGAGGCCCTCTTCTTTGCTTCTTAGCCCTAAGCAGGCTAAACTACTAGTTAGACAAAAGGGGCTTCTTAATGGTTTGGGGTGATAGAGATGGGCCCAGAGCCACAAGGGTATAAAAAACAATCAATTCTGAGACTGCATACCTCAAATCCAATGCAATCTATTCTTTTGGGGGGAGGGGTTTAGAAAATTTTAGATTACTTTAATCCGTGCCAGGACTAAATTCAAGTCATCAGACTTGGTGACAAATGCCTAATTTACCAGCTGAACCATCTTGTCAGCTCCTCCAACAGTTTTGAAATTTAACAATAATACAGAAATGATTAAAAAATTCAATTTTTCCTCCTAGCCCCTGCTCCCACAATGATGACTTTGAAACTAATCATTTATTAATAGATTCCTAGGCTGTAAGCTTTAGTTCATTTCCTTACTAACTCATAACTTATGTAACCAAATGAAACTATTCTCTCTACCACACAGTTACTTACCGGTCCTCAGCTTCATGTGTCCAAGCCTGGTGCTAACCTTCTTTATTCTATCCTGAGTCCAGCCACCTGCTGGCTTATGTACATCTCCTCAAGCTCTGCTCAGATCTCATGCTTTGTGCCTCCACAGTGTTCCCTGGAGAATCTCCCTTTATCCTGAATTCATCTACCTGCTGGTTAGTTACAGCTCCTTCAGTCCCTGACTGCTTCTTCCTTACTGTCTTCCTTCAGCATCTCTCCCAGTGTCTCTCGAATCTCGAATTGTCTCACTATTTCCCAGAATCCTCTCTTCTCCTGCCTGTGCCCCACCTCCAATTTCCTACCTCAGTTCATTGGCCATAGGCTTTTTTATTGTCAGGTGATGCTTATAAGAGATTTTCTCTATACAGAAGAACCTTACTTGGAACTTAAATAAAAATGGAAAAAACAAAAGAAATTCTTCAAGAAAAAAGTGTTTTATGACTAGCAAGCCTTGGCAGGAAAAGGCATTTCAAAGCAGGCCAGAGTAACTGTGTTTGGCCCTGGAATCCCACGAGGTAGCTGGATGGAACAGACTCCTACGACTTGACATCTTAATTCCTCATGTGTGCCTCTCCCATCCCACATGCTACAAACAAATAAACTATGTTATATTAAATAATTGTGTGTGTGTGTGTATTTGTTTTGAAACAGGGTCTCACTGTGTAGCCCTGAGTAGTTTAAACTTCAGTATGTGAACTTGACTGACATGAGATCTACCTGACTCTTTCTCCTGAATGCTTCAATTAAAGGTGTGCGCCAGCAAATACACAAACAACAACAAAACCCAAAGAAATTTAAATTGTGTGTGTGTGTGTGTGTGTGTGTGTGTATGTGTGTGTGTGTGTGTGTGTGAGAGAGAGAGAGAGAGAGAGAGAGAGAGAGAGAATCACATTTAAAGAAGACTAGTCCCTTTGAGGTGGGTATAGTAGAAGCTGAAGGGAGGAAAGGATAATGGGGAAGGAATGCATTGATAGTTTAATTTTTAAAATATACTGTCAACCTTAAAAAATATAACAAGAATCGACTGGATGTGGCCCTGTCCCTGCTTTGTACTCAATATTATATGCACAGCAGATAAACATATTGAATGAGCTATACACTTACATAACCTTGGCTATTTACTGAAATAAACTTCATCCAGCATTACATCTCAAATAAGTCATTTTCCTATCCTCTTTCTTTTCTAGTTACGCTGCTTCTCATCTTTTGCTGTAGTAACACTTTTATTGGGCTGGAAAGATAATTCACTGGCTAAAAGGGCTTACTAATCTACCATGACAACTAGAATTCTGATTCTAGCACCAGGTAACAAGCTGGGTATCTTGGAAATGCCTGGAACTCCAGCTCTGAGGGATCTCATATTACTTTCTAGCCTCTCAGTACACACACACACTCACACCCACACACCCCCCACACACAACAATTTTATCGTAATATTTTGGCTATTAAACTCTGACCAAAATCATTAGATGAGTCATATTTTTATATTGTATAGTAGTTGTGTTTTACATTCTTGCACTCACAAGTGTTTCAGCTATACTACACATATTTTTAGGTTAGCATGGGCTATAGGGTGAGACCTTGTAGAAAAAAAAGAAAAGAAAATTAAAGATTTTAAATTAAAGTACAAGGCAAGACAATAAATATATAAAAATACCATTATGAAATAATTCTTTGACCCTTACTTTTGTGGAAATCTGTGGTTTGCTGGAAGATGTTTGTAGTCATAGGCACTTCTCCACAAGATGCTTACTAGTTACAAATAGAAAAGTTGTTACTTTGCTAGGAGCAACCTGAGAGTCAGCATTTCAAAATAGATAAGGTTAATGTCACCACCAACAGAAAAATTCATTATCATGCACCTTCTGACATGAGACCTAATATTTCTATAAAAATTCATAGTTTGAATCTAATCATGAGGAAGAATTAGGGACATCTAAACTGAGTACATTTTATTGGTTCCCTGCTGTTTGAAACTGTAAACCTGACAAAAGCAATGCACGACTCAGGACTCCTGTGCATAGACATTGCTGAGATAACTGTGGGAGAACGGGTATGGATAGCAAAGCACACAGGGACAAAGGCTGTCATGACTTCCTTAGTTCTGAGTGGCCCTCAGAATGAGAGAGATAAGAGAACGCAGGGGTGGGTGGACGGAGCAGACAGGTAGCTAGAAGTACAGACTTTAGGCAAGTAGTGTCAGCAGAGATCCACAAGTAAAAGGCGCCAGGGGACTGCACTGATCCTCGCTGGAGCACAGCAGAGGAGAAGATGAAGGAAAGCTTGCTGCAGAGACTAACCTTCTCACTCTAGTGTAAGAAAGCTGTCCAGGCAGGGTGTTTACCGCTTCTATAGGGGGTATGTTGTGGTTGAGATGTTAGGAAAATATGAATTTCCAAAACTTCACAATACCCTCATCTACAGCCGAATTTGGTAGAAACACTTTAAATCCCAAGTATATTGTAAGAGTACTTGAAACTACCAAATTCTCTAAATCTTTACATTAGATATTATTTATTCAAAACTCCATTATTTACTACATTTATTTTTAGGTAGATTTGAAGCATATAGAAACTTGTGGTTTGATGACACACACATCCTCCCTTGAAGGAGGCATAATTTAGCAGAAATTAATATAGCAGAAAAGGTGCTATTGGCATCACATATACCTCAAAATAAGTATTTAATCAGTGGTAGATTACTTTCTTAAAACTAGTTCACACCTCCTAACCAAGAATCAGATACAGCTATTTTCAACCCATTTCAACCCATTATCAAACCATTTTCCATTTCTGTTGTGGTTTCTTTCTGTGAATATTGTATATTGAGGGGAATAAGCTGTATTTGGACTTTTGGATTTTTTTCCAATAATCATTATTGGAGGTTCATTTAGTGATCAATTTACTACATATTATTTATAGGTATGCTCATACCTACGTAGAAGGACTTATGGCAGCGTCCAGTTTGAAAATATTGCCAATAACAGTTGTTAAAATAATCTGTGTATATGAAAAAAAATTAGTTTATTTTTTAAAGGATGTTCCACTGAGTATAGGGACCAATAGAAAGACTATGTATTTCATTTACACATTTCAAAAGGACTAATAAATCTGGAGAAAATATCTTAAAAGAAAATGGACAGTGAACCCATCTATCTGTGGCATGCATGGTTATATAAGAGGAACATTTTCTTCGAATCACCATGGCCGTGTGTTCTTTGTACTTGTTATTTAGATTACTAACTTAAGTTGTGTCCACCCTTTCTAAAGCACTGTCTCACAAGATACCTCAGATAACCCTCCTTCTAGCTTTGCACTGTTACTCTGTAACAGTTTCCTCTGAGACTGAAGCTTTCTAGTCCACAGGAACTCTCTTTTTCAGCAGGAAGAGAAACAACTCCAACTAGCATCAAGAGTCCCTGAAAGTAACCAGATTTTCTAGGCTCTTTCTTCCAAAGAATAAACAAGGCAAGCCGCTGTGTGAATCACTCTCAAACAAGCCAAGCTGCAAAGACTCAAATCCCAACCCAGCTATGTGAAATAGATGTGGATCAACTGCATCCCTTGGGAAGAGCTCTCTGTACAGTATGTTGAGCTGCCTGAAAGGAGTGTTTCGGGTTCCCAAAATTTTCATGCTCTTGCCAGTCCTGGGGTGGGCTTTGATGGTGCAACTGTTTTTGAATCATTTGTTCTCCTGTGAGTAAGCTCTCACCAGTATTTCTGTAAATAACTCCAATAAAACTCACTGTTTTATTAACTGTACTTGTGTGGTATACATACTTTGGTCTGTTTTGGGCTCACTATCTGGGGTAAGAAGCAGAAGTTTTGTAATACAACTGTTTACTGAGTTTATGTAAAAGTTTATCAAACATTAACATGTAAGGCTTATGCTCTAAAATCGAGAATTGACAAATGGGACCTCATAGAACTACAAAGTTTCTGAAAGGCAAAGGTCACTGTCAAAAGGACAAAACGTCAACCAACAGATTGGGAAAGGATCTTCACCAATCCTCAATCCCACAGAGAGCTAATATCTAATATATACAAAGAACTCAAGAAGGTAGAACCCAGAGAACCAAATAACCCAATTAAAAAGTGGGGTACGGAGCTAAACAAAGAATTTTCACATGAAGAACTTCCGAGAGCTGAGAAACACCTTAAGAAATGTTCAACATCATTAATCATTAGGGAAATGCAAATCAAAACAACCCTGAGATTTCACCTCACACCAGTCAGAATGGCTAGGGTCAAAAACTCAGGAGACAGCAGGTGTTGGAGGTTGTTGAGAAAGAGGAACACTCCTCCACTGCTGGTGGGATTGCAAGATGGTGCAACCACTTTGGAAATCAGTCTGGCGGTTCCTCAGAAAACTGGTCATGACACTTCCTGAGGACCCTGTTATATACCCTGGGCATATATCCAGAGGATTCTTCAGCATGCAATAAGGACAGGACACATGCTTCACTATGTTTATAGCAGCCCTATTTGTAGTAGCCAGAAGCTGGAAAGAACCTAGGTGTTCTTCAACGGAGGAATGGATACAAAAAATATATATTTACACAATGGAGTACTATTCAGCCATTAGAAACGATGAATTCATGAAATTCTTAGACAAATGGATGGAGCTGGAGAACATCATACTAAGTGAGGTAACCCAGTCTCAAAAGATCAATCATGGTATGCACTCACTGATAAGTGGATATTAGCCTAGAAACTTTGAATACCCAAGACATAATCCACAAATTAAATGATGTCCAAAAAGAATGGAGGAGTGGCCCCTGGTTCTGAAAAGACTCAGTGCAAGAGTATAGGGGAATTCCAAAACAGGGAAGTGGGAAGGGGTGGATGGAGGAACAGGGGGAGGGAAGAGGGCTTATGGGACTTGTGGGGAGTGGGGACCCTGAAAAGGGGAAATCATTTGAAATGGAAATAAAAATATATCAATAAAAAAAGAAAAGAAAATGTTAAACATCATCAATCACTAGGGAAATGCAAATCAAAACTTTCCTTCATTTTTAAACATTGTTTATATTATTGTTTTTTGTTTGTTTTGATTTTCGTGTGTACGTGTGTGTGTATGTGTGTGTTATTCTTAAAAATGGAGAATATAAATCTGCGTGGGTAGAGAGGTAGAGAGAATATGTGAGGAGTATTCTCCATTTTACCTTTATAATCTCCATTTTCCTATGCATCACCTCTGTCTCCTCTCTATCTAGAGGCAGTTAGTCCTTTGTCCTCCATGGAAAAGTTTCTGGGAACCTGATGTCAAATGTCACCTGTGCATACTTCCCTGAGAAGTGGAATCTGGCTGCAGTGCAACACCAAGAGAAGGTATTTTATGAAACTTGCAAGGAGAGTTACCAGAATTAGAAGCTACTCATTTGGAGGCTTCAATGAGACATTTCTGGATATTCCTCCAGGCCTCCAGGCCTCCAGGCCACTGAGAGAGACAAGTAGCTGTCTGGACCTGCTGACAGTGAAGGCCTCTCTCTGCCTTGCCCAGTGACAATCTTCTAGTATAAGAATGAGGCTCTTTCCTGAAAGGCTCTCTGCTGAAATCCAGAAGACCCGGTTATGGGGCAGTGCATGAGACAGCTTGCCTCTTGCTCAGCTTCCAGAAGATGCTCATGGCCACTGGATTATATCCGAGAAGAAAGAGGCACAGGACAAGGAAAGTACTGTAGGGATACGCCTCTGATTTGCGGTCTTTAGAGGAGGAGTAGTGCTGCGTATTCAGACTATGCTAGAATCCTACAAAGGTGCTGTGCAGCTGAACTGTGTAAGGCTTGTCTGGGTGTGTGTTGGAGCTCGCTCCATCCACCTATTGTGTGCATTTATGTATCTATGTGAGAAGTGTGTGACGCCTGCTTGCTGGAGCTTTGCTCTAACCAATCTATGTGTGAATGTCTGTCTGTCTGCGTATAGGTCTGTATGCATGAATGTATGTGTGTTTGTATGCATGCGTGTTTGTGTATATGAAGTTACTGGACTCTGTCTTTTGTTTCATCCACTCAGTGTGTGTGTGTGTGTGTGTGTGTGTGTGTGTGTGTGTGTGTGTGAGAGAGAGAGAGAGAGAGAGAGAGAGAGAGAGAGAGAGAGACAGAGACAGAGACAGAGACAGAGAGACAGAGAGACAGAGAGAAAGAAAGAATTTTCTCTTTCCTTATCTTTCTTTCAGGGCCCCTTGTTAAAAAGAGTTCATAGTTTTTCCACTACCCTCAGGGAGTGCCAGCCCCATTAATGTAAGCTTTGTTTTCTCATAAAAAAAAAGTCTGTGGAGTAATTTCTCTAATTGCTGGCTGCCTTTACCAGCAGCATCTGTAGGTATCTGGATCCTCCCTTGTCAGCAGCTCTAAGCACTGACTTGCAATGGCTGCCTGCCTCAGTTTGCCTACCACATGGATGCCCAAGCTGGTCTGTGGCAAGTAAGTACACTAATTTCTTAATGGTGCTCTCAATATTAGTTCATATTAGAGTAGATAACAGAAGAGATATCAGAGTTAACTCATATGTTTCTTTAATGTGATAGATGTTGCTTGTATTTTTCTAAATTTAGAAAAGAGTCTGATAATTGTAAAATGTAAATTATTGATTTTCATTCATGATTTTTTTTAACTTTTGCAATTTACTTATGATTCATAAAGTGTCTGATTTCAACACTAATGTCCAAATGACAAAAGAAAAAAGTAAAAGTTAGGTGCAGAAGAACAGTTTGTGTCATAGATGTTGGAATGGAAGTACAAGCAGAACCCCTTGAGTGGGAAGACAAGAGTGGCTTTATCTCTTAGTGGCCCGCATGGTAGGTAGGCACAGGCTCAGCACCATGACAGGTATGAGTGAAGCTTCCTAAGAACTGTTGACTGGGTGGGGTGGTGGTCCATGCCTTTAATCCCAGTACTCAGGAGGCAAAGACAGGCATATCTCTGTCAGTTTTAAGCCACTGTGGTCTCCCCAGTGAGTTCCAGAACAGCCAGGCATGTTTCTCAGTAACTAGAAAGCAGGAGTGTAACTTTAATTTTTTAAAAACCTATTTTTAATGATGGTTCTTAAATGCTTTAACCTTCCTTTAACCCCATCACCTACCAGAGGTGGTGGGAAGGAAACAATATTGGGGACATGGACCTGATTAGACATAGTTCTTTGGAGTACCTCCTATCTGTGTTGTATGAAAATTGGCAGTTCAGTTCACAGGTCAGCAGCAGTAGCTCAATCCACTCCCAAACACCTCATAGATACATCAGCAGTCCAGATTGGTAGAGACGTGATAGCAAATATGAACCAGTGTCGGCAGCACTACCTAGCAGAGTCAGCCATGCCTCAGCCTCAGCTTGAGTCAGCAGGAGGGGCCCTGAGGTAAGCCAGGGAAGGTCTCTGCTGTGCCTTTCTCAGGGAATCAAAGATCAGCAAAGATGCAAGACCTACAGGCATCGCGCATCTAGCTCTGTAAGCAAACCAAGGGCAGCCTCCTCACATGTCCTTCATGTGTCTTGTCTCAGCGTGTGTCTCACCTCAGCGTGTGTCTGACTCAGCTGAAATCAGGCTGCTGCTCAGCCCAAGTCCACCGAAGCAGCAAGAAACTGCAGCACGCCCCCAGAAGTCCCTTGGTGCATTTCCCTCCATGGAATCCCAACAACTGCAGCTCAGTTACACAGTGTAAAGCAGACTAACGTGTGCTTGTCTTTAGCAGAGAATCCTTTGACCTGTGTCTGCTTTAGCTTAATGTCGCTTCACGAGGGAGCCTTAGTCTTTCCCCTGTGTCCACTCCAGGAAAACACTTCTTCATGCCTTTGCCCCAGCAAAACGCCATCCAATACAATGGACTTTCCAGGGAACCCTTAATTTTCCACTTCAGAGGAGCCAAGGACTGCAATTTGAAACTCCTATGACACATGTATTTCAGTGCAGCTAGCCCGGACTGACTTCATGACTCCCTGCAACTGTGCACAGCATGCATATCAAAACCTGCCTTAGCCCAGAGATACTATGCAGTCCTTCTTAAAATTATTGAGGTCACTACCTTTGCATGCTGGCACATGCCTCTAATCCCAGCACTTGGGAGACTGAGGCAGGCAGATCTCTGAGTTTAAGATCAATAAAGTGAATTCAAGCATATCCTTAGGTACCCAAAGAAACCCTGGGGTGGAGGGTAACAGGGCTCCTCCCAAGCTTTAGTTAAATTCTTGGTTTCTGTACAAAATATTCAAGAGAATAGGTGGTCCTTTCTCAGACCCCAGATATCTCAATCAATCAATTGGTTTTTTGAAAGCAGTAGAAAAAACCTGTCTTAAAAACCAAACAAACAAACAAAAACAAATGAAACACACACACACACACACACACACACACACACAAAAAAAGAGAAAACACTAATACATACTCTAAGCAGGAAAGCAGGTGAACTAACTGCAGATGTTGACCTCACCTTTCACTCCTGCAAATCAAATCCCTGAGTCTCACATCCAGCGTTGCTATAGCACACTGACTACAGCCTCTTGTTCCCCAGTCCCAGACTCCAGTGGATACCATCTGTCTTCCTATATTAATCTCCCTGGCTCTCCAACTTGTTGCTTTGTTCCCTTGGCATACATTACCTAAGACACTGAATATAGAGGACAAAGAAAGTATATTAAAAGCTACAGGGGAAAGGCCAAGTAACATATAAAAGCAGACCTATAAGAATTACATGTTGCCAGGCAGTGGTGACACAAACCTTTAATCCCAGCACTTGGGAGGCAGAGGCAGGTGGATTTCTGAGTTTGAGGCCAGCCTGGTCTACATTGTGAGTTCCAGGACAGCCAGGGCTATACAGAGAAACTCTGTCTTGAAAAAAAACAAAAACAAAAACAAAAAAAACCCCCAAAAAACAAAAAAACAAAAAAACAAAAAAAAAACAAGGGAATAGGAAAGCCCAGGGAATACCTTGTTCAATTTAGAAAGTGACTTAATTTGCTACACTTGCTATGATAAAACAGTGATGAAATCAACTTCTGGAGGACAGGCTACACTTCATGGTATACATCCAGTTACCAGTTAACCACTGAGAAATGTCAGGGACTACACTGAAGCAGGGCAGGAACCTGGACACAAGGAATGTAGCAGAAGCTGTGTAGGAGCGCAACCTCCTGTCCTGTACCACATATCTCTCTGTCTCAATAATAGCTCCAGGGTGGCACCATCCTGGAGATCTCTGCCCTAATAATTCAGTTGTTAATCAAGCCAATATCCCATAGACTTCCCAATCTGGAGGCAGTTTATTTCACCTAAGATCCCTCTTCTCACCACCTTCTTCCCTTAGTAATTTTCCTATTGCTTTAATAAAACAGCTGGACTAAAACAACTTACAGAAGTAAATACTTACTTGGGAATTAGCTATCCAGACAGATTACAGTCCTTCAAAGTCATGACAGAGAAGCATAGCTGCAGGAAGGTAGGACAACCAACAGGAAGCAGAGAGCTGGTGGCTCTCAACTCAGGCAGCAAACACAAAGCACAGAAAGGACACTGCAAATGGCACCTGACTTCTGTCACTTTAAATTCTAACCAATGACAAACCTCCTATGGGGAAGCCAAGCCACTTAATCCACCCAAAAGTTTTCACAAAGATGGTGTCAGAAATTATGATTTCTGGAATTAGTCAGTCGTCCCATTCAAACCATCAAAAGAAAACTCCACCTCCTCACACACCCTGCAAAGTATCACCAATTCAAGAAACCTGTGAGGTCATTAATTTGTTTTATTCAGTTAGTCTGGCATCATATCAGTTCTTAATTATTACGTTGCTTAATAGATCCCCAATTCTTTGCAATATGTTTGAACAGTGCAAAGAACTTTGTGTCTCCATTTAAGACAGATACTTCACAGGTTCATATCTGTTTGGACTAACTGCTATTTTCCTCACAATTTTGGATTTCAATTTTTTATTGATTTCAATTTGGTAAACTATGTGAAATAATAGAGGATCTTGTTTATACCTTGTGGTATTACAGATGTCTATTATACAAATCATGATTGACAACTATGTTGATATATTTGGAGATGAGGACCATATCATTTGTGACAATAATAAAAAGAGGTCAAATGACTTAAAGATATCAGTAAATACTGCTGGTAAGTCAGCTGTTATTAAAAAAAAAGCCATAGATGCTCACAGTGGGAAACCTTAAATGGTAATACTGCACAATTAAAGATTTTATCTACTGCTCCTCATGCAGAAGTCCCTACAGTTTAAGAGAATTTGAATTAGTTACCAAATAGATGGAAGGATGCCATCATTTCCTGATTTCGTAAATTTGAAAATAACAGAGCAGCATTAGAGCATATCATGTACTAAAGCATTGGAAAAGTGTTTTAAACAACAGTTAACTTGTGTATGATTATATGAATATATACATACAGACACACATATGTACAAACTTACAAACATGTAGGTACAACAAAGGAATTTTTTTAGACCCTGTATGAATTCCAGAATATTATGTGCTACATTTCTTTCCTTTCTTTCCATGGTATATAATTCATGTATGATATTCTGGATATGAAATTATTTTTTAAAAGTTTGCTTTAAATCAATTATTTTATTTACAAATCCATTCAACATGAGTTTAAACTATAAGCTTAAACTATGTGCCAACAAGCTGTGCTATCTTGTACAAAAAATGATGTTTGAGAGATAATCTTGCCACATAAGTAGCATTTGGTATACATATTAAGCTGCAACAGATTTACTACAACACGTATGTGAAGAATCTTAATAGGCAATACCATTCAAAATCAGATATAGTGTTAACTCAAGTAATTCTTTGTGTAGAGTTCAGAAGATATACTGATAACTTAGTCTTATTTGAAGTGGGGTGAATCTATAACTGAGAATGTTTAACTATGACATTTTTATATTTCCTTTAGCAGAGGACAATGAAACAACATCAACATAGAACTTTCCACAATGGAAACTTCTTAATGACTGAAGAAGGTGCTGGTCATGCTATTTCAATGTTCTGTTCTAGTTCCCTGTTAACCATAGCAGAAGAGATTATTACAAGAAACAATTTCAGTTTTTTATTTAACTTCATTGTTACAAATAGTTTCACTCACTGTAATTATTTTATGTTATGTATTACATATTCTTATCTATTTTAATGAATCACTTAATAAATTTTTTCTTCCAAACTACAAAAGAATGTCACTCTAAGTACTGCTCAAAAAATGAAAGTTATTTGACCAAATTCTTCCATATTCTTAACATAAAACTCTCCCCATATTCTGAACCAACAACTAAGGGATATACATGGTTCCAGCCAAAATATGTCAGAGGAGTTCCTTGTCGTGAATTAGTGGGAAGAGAGGCCCTCGGTTCTGTGAAGGTTCAGTACATGCCCCAGTGTGGTGAAATCAGTGGGGGAGGGGGTGTAGATGGGAGTCAGTCATGTGGAGGGATATATAATTGGAGCCAGGATGTGGGAGGAGGGTTTGGGGGTTTTTGGAGGTGGTATACCCGCAAAGGTTTTAGCATTTGAAATGTAAATGAAGAATATATTCAATAAAAATATTAACTATTAAAGCACTCTACATGACTGAGTCAAAATTTATTAATACAATAAAATCAAACTCACTCCTGTGCATTGTAGCAACACTTTTTAAAAAATAATATTATCCTATTTCTGTGAAAAGGAACTCTAGAAAATTATTTACATTAGAAAAAATAGCTCATTATTTGGGGGCTCAAGTTATCATCATACAGTAGTTCTGATGTCAGGAGTTTATAGGTAGTGAAATTGTTCACCTAGTTGAGAAGCAGAGGAAAATGAATCCTCATATTCAGTAAGCTTTGTCCTTTTATACATACCAGGAACTATGACAGGAATAGTAGATCCCATTTGTATTGTTACTTTGACCATTTCAGTTACTTAAGTATAGACAGAATCTAATATCATTAAATATATCCTCAGAGTCATGCCCAGAATGCTTTCTCAGAGAAAGTTATAAATAAAATTCCAATAACGATCAGCATTAATTATCACACATAATAAATTAGAGGGAAATACAATTTTAAGAAAAAAAGAATTTTCAAAGTCCTTAGTGATCAGAGATTGGCAAATCAAAATATCCCTGAGATTCTCCCTTACACCAATCAGAATATCTAAGATGAAAACTTCAGCTAACTACAAATGTTGGCAAGAATGTGCAGAAAGAGGAACACTCATCCATTGCCTGTGGGATTGCAAAGTGGTACAACCATTCTGGAAATCATTCTGGAGACTTCAGAAAAACATAAGTAGATCTACCTGAAGACCCTACAATACCACTCTTGTGAATATACACAAAAGATGCCTCACTATTGCATAGGGTTATGTCTTCCACTATGTTCATAGCAGCCTTGTTTGTGATAGCCAGAAGCTGGAAACAACCAAGATGTCCCAGATAGCAGAATGGAAACAGAATATGTGGTTCATTTACACAAATGAATCTATTTAACTCTTAAGCATGAGGACATCCTGAGTTTTCCAGGCAAATGAATGGAATTAGACAATATCCTGATGAGGTAACTCAGACACAAAAAGATATGCATGGTATGTAATCACTAATAAGTGGATATTAACCACAAATCAAAAGAAATAAAACAAATACAGAATACCCAAGATACAGTCCATAGAACTCAAGAAGATAAACAAGGAGAAGCACCCAAGTGAGGATGATTCAGTACCATTAGGAATGAGAAGAAAGCAATCACAAGGGAATAGGAAGGACCTGGGAGGGAAAGTGGACAGACAGGTGGGGGTTTGGGGGAAAAGGGATTCTGATCTGTTATTGGGTGACAGAAAAGGAATGAAGCCCTGAGGTCCAGAAGAAAAAATGGAAACAGGCAACCACCGGAGGTAGGAGGGTGGGAGGAACCTCCAGAATGTACCAGAGACATGGGAGGTAAGAGACTCTCAGGACTCAAAGTGAAGAAAATAATGTGGTTTGGAGAAAATCTTGAGACAGTTCCTCTTCCTCACCATTATGGATTGGGGTAAGCCTAAATGGAACCTGTGACTGTATTGCATATGAAAATATACCTACTATGGCTGGATCAGGAGAGGGCTATAGGAATCTCTTTGATTCCCTTTGGTGTTTCTTCCAGCATATAAAAACACAGTATAGATTCCAGGATGTACACTTAAATGTCTTAGTCAGGGTTTCTATTCCTGCACAAACATCATGACCAAGAAGCAAGTTGGGGAGGAAAGGGTTTATTGAGCTTACACTTCCATGTTGCAGTTCATCAATAAACGAAGTCAGGACTGGAACTCAAGCAGATCAATAAGCAGGAGCTGATGCAGAGGCCATGGAGGGATGTTTCTTACTGGCTTGCTTCCCCTGGCTTGCTCAGCCTGCTCTCTTATAGAACCCAAGAGCACCAGCCTAAAGGTAGTACCACCCACAAGGGGCCCTCCCCACTTGATCACTAATTGAGAAAATGCCCCACAGCTGGATCTCATGGAGATATTTTCCCAAATGAAGCTCCTTTCTCTATGATAACTCCTGGCTGTGTCAAGTTGACACACAAAACTAGCCAGTACACTTAGGAGACAGGAAGTTCAAAAAAGTGTGGTTTTATGACATGTGTTTCTTTAGCTTGACATAATCTCAGGTTCCTCCTTCCACTCATTCTCCTTCCACAGGTCAATTAGTCAAGATTCACTATATTTTATAATATAATAGAAATGATTATGATAATATCAGTGCATGTAGGAGATAATATTTCATATAATTCCACTCTTTTTATGATAAGTAATGAAAAATTGAGAAAGAAGCATTGCCTTATTTTGTTATTAGAATACATGAGTAAATATTTTTGTTTCCTCTTCCACATAAAATTCTGAAGGTTAATGAGAGGATTTTAAGGCATCTCTGTCAGTGCTGAGCAAAACGCAAAGGAATATTGTTATATGATTCTATCCTACTCTAGTCAGAATGTCTAAGATTAGTTTAAAAAGACAGCAAATGATAGAAAGGATGATGGGAACAGCAAAAGACTCATTTGCTGTTGATTTGAGTGAACACTGGAAGAGTCCCTGTGAAATTCAGGGTGGAATTTTCACAAAAGAATGAAAATAGATATTCCAAAAGATCCAGCTTTACCAATATTGGGCATATATGCAATTGACACTATATGTTACAACAGATATTTACTTATATAGGTTCACTTCTGTTCTATTTCTAATAACTAGAAATTGGAAGCAGCCTACATGTCTATCTCCTGAAGAACAGGTTGTAATAATATGTCACATTTAAACAATCCAACACTATTCATCCATTGAGAAAAGTGAAATTATGTTATTTCCAGGTAAAAGAGCAGCACTAGGAAAAACCTGAAGAAGGTTGTTGTGATGTTGGCATGAAAATTGCCCAAGGCATCTTCTATGCTTCTGGTTTAGGCAGGATGGATACAGCCTAATTTACACTTACACTATGTGGACTTAGAGAAGTAGTCCTTCATGTTTTGATAAAACATTCCTCCTATACAAGCACATAGCACAGAGTCACTCATTATTGTGGTTGGTAGAAGCCAAGTGAAAAGCCACTTATACTAAATATATTACAAACATATTCCAAAAGGATTGAATGTTATACAACTTTTAAGTGTGAATTTACCTTATTTATCTCTCTTTTTAAATTATCTTTAATCTTTTACTGCCCAGTCTTTATCACCTTCCTGCTCCACCCTCCTACAGTTCCTCTTCCCATTCTTCCTCTGTCCACCACAGTCTCTAGGATGTTGTCCCCACCTCTAAATCCCATCCAACTAAGTGTACTCACTCCCTGGGCCCTCATGTTTCTCAAGAGTCAGGTGTATTTTCATTCACCTAGGAAAGAGCAAGCAGTCCTCTGCTGTATATGTGTTAGGGTCTTCATATAAGCTAATATATACTACCAAGTTGGTGGCTAGGTGTCTGAGAGATCTCAGGGGTCCAGATCAGTTGAAACTGCTGGTTTTCCTCTGGTGTCATCTTCCTCCTCAGCTTCTTCCAGTCTTTCCCTAATTCAAACACAGGAGTCCCCAGCTTCTGTGCATTGGTTTGGTCTAAGTATCTGCATCTGACTCCTTAAGCTGCTTGTTGGTCCTTTCAGAGGCCAGCAATGCTAGGTTCCTGTCTGTAAGCACACCATGGCATCTGAAATAGTGTCTGGCTTTGGAGCATGCCCTTGAGCTAGATCCCATTTTGGGCCAGTTACTGGACCTTCTTTCCCTCAAATTCTTCTCCATTTTTTCCCTCAGGAAAAATTTGGGTCATTATTTTTTAGACAGGAACAATTTTGGGTCAGAATTTTTTACTATGGGATGCCTACCCAGTCTCTTCACTGGATCCACTGTCTTTCTCCTGGAAGCGAACTCTACAACTTCCCTCTCCCCTCTGTTATATATTACATTTAAGATTCCTCCATATGAGTCCTGGGGGTTTCTTAGCCCACAGGTCTCTGTTACATTCTAGAAGGCCCCCCACCTCTTACCTTCCAAGGTTGATTGTTTGCATTCCTTCTTCTGGACCAAAGAGCCTCACTCCTGCTTCCCCATCTGCCCAACAAATAGTTAATCATGTTCCCTTTTCCCTCCCTGGATTCTCTCCCTCCTAGAAGTCTCCCAAGTCTCACCTTCCCTATGATTGCTTTCGGCTCTCTTCCAAGTGTGACTGAGGCAATCTCACTTGAGCCCCTCATCTTGCTTATCTTCTTGAGTTCTGTGGATTGCAGAATCCTGGGTATTCTGTACATTTTGGCTAATATCAACTTATTAGTGAGTTCCTACCATGCATGTCCTTTTGGGTCTGAGTTACCTACTTCAGGACAATATTTTATAATTCCATACCTTTGCCTGAAAATCCATAATGTCCTCATTCTTAATAGCAGAATTGTATTCCATTGTGGAAAAGAATCACATTTTCTGTATTCATTGTTCCAATATGGGACATCTGGGGAAATTACCACTTCTATGAAAATAGTGGAGCATGTACCCCTATCGCATGGTGGGGCATCTTTTGGGTATATACCCAAGAGTGGTACAGCTGACTCTCCTTTTAGATCTATTTCCATTTTTTTGAGAAAGCTCCAGATTGATTTCCAGAGTGGTTGTACCATTTTCCAATCCTTCCAGCAATAGAGGAGTGTTCCTCTTTCTCTACCTCCTCCCCAACATGTGCTCTCACCTGAGTTTTTGATCCGGGCCTTTCTGATTGGTGTATGGTGGAATCTCAGGATCACTTTGATTCACTTTCCCCTGATCACTAGGATTTTAAACATTTCTTCAAGTGCATCTCAACTATTTGAGATTTCTCTGTTGTGAGATCTCTGTTTAGTTCTATACCCTGTTTTTGATTGAGTTGAATGGGAAATGAGCTTCTTGAGTTCTTATTTATTTTGGATAGTTGAGTTAGTGAAGTTTTTTTTTTTCCAATCTGCTGGTTGCTGGTATGTCTATTATCCATGTCCTTTGCATTCCAGAAACTTTTCAGTTTCATGAGGTCCCATTTATCAATTCTTGATCTTAGATCCTCAGCTACTGGAGTGCTATTTAGGAAATTTTATCACATGTCAATGAGTTTGATGTTCTTTCCCACTTTGTCTTCTATTATATTCAGTGTATTGGGTTTTATGCTGAGATCCTTGATTCACTTGGATTTAAGTTTTTTGCAAGGTCACAAGGTTCTTTTATCTCTGTAATGATTGCCAGTTATTCTAGGACCATTTCTTGAAGATGCTTTCCTTTGTTCATTGTATAATTTTGGATTCTTTGTCAAAGAGCAAGCATCCATAACTGTATGATTATATTTCTGAGTTTTCAATACTATTACAATGATGGACAAGTCTGTCCATGTGCAAATAGTGTACAGTTTTTATAAATATTGCTCCGTAGTATAGCTTGAGGTCAGGGATGTTCTTTTATTTTTAATAATAACTTTCTCTTTCCTGGTATTTTTTTTGGTCAGGTAAGACATCAATGAGAGGAGAGGCCCTTGGACCTGTGAATGTTCATTGCCCCAGATTAGGGGAATGCCAGGACAGGGAAGCAGGAGTGTGTGCATTGGTGAGCAGCAGGAGGGGATGGGATAGGTGGTTTTTGAGGGGAAATGAGAAAGGGGAATATCATTTGTAATGTAAATAAAGAAATTATCTAATAAGAAAATGAAAAAAGAAATGATAAATAACACTAAAAATTTATTAAGAATATGTAATGCAATGCAAAACAAATTATAACATCCTGGAGAAATGCCAGGACATGAAACATTCCTCTACATGTGACAATGACAAAAACATTAAATTAGATGTCATTGTAACTTACACAGTCATGGATGCTAACTTAAGACAGGTGGACAGGCTCAGGGTGCTGCGACACACATGAGCTATAGATAGTTAGTTCTCCTTCATTCCACTATTTTGAAAGACAATACTAACACTGCCTGGAGAGCTGTCTGGACAGTTCCTAAACTCATGTACATACAGAACTCATCTACCAAAGGCACCTTACAGGGATCAAGTAGCATACAATGTATGACCATGTAATAGTTAGGTTATATAAGACTCAAAGATCTGACCACAAAAACCTTATTTTATCTAACTGTTTAATATTTCAACCTTGTCAACATTTAGTAAAGTTAAACGCCAAGAGGAACGACAGAGGCACACTGCTCCACTGCTGGTGGGAGTGTAAGATGGAACAACCACTCTGGAAATCGGTCTGGCGATTCCTCAGAAAACTGGGCATGACACTTCCAGAGGACCCTGCTATACCACTCCTGGGCATCTACCCAGAGGATTCCCCTGCATTCAATAAGGACACAGGCTCCACTATGTTCATTGCAGCCTTATTTATAATAGCCAGCTGGAAAGAACCTGGATGTCCTTCAACAGAGGAATGAATACAAAAAACGTGGTATATTTACACAATGGAATACTACTCAGCAATTAAAAACAATGAATTCACGAAATTTGTAGGCAAATGGTTAGATCTGGAAAATATCATCCTAAGTGAGGTAAACAAATCACAAAAGAATACACATGAAATGCAATCTCTGAAAAGTGGATATTAATTAGCCCAGAAGCTCTGAATACCCAAGGCACAATTAGCATAACAAATGACTCCCATGAAGAAGTAAGGAGAGGGTCCTGATCCTGGAAAGGATTGATCTAACATTGGAGGGGAGTATCAAGACAGAGAAAAAGGAGAGAGGTGATTGGAGAATGAGTGGATAGAAGAAGGTTTATGGGACATATGGGGAGGGGGAACTGGGAAAGGGGAAATCATTTGTAATGTAAACAAAGAATATAGAAAATAAAAGTATATAATTAAATAAAAATGCCAATTATTAAAAGGCAAATACAACACCTAATTCATACCTCACAACAATATTCTCAGGCTGCCAAAACAATGCCATTTACCTGTTCTCACACTTACTGTATTGCCTGAGCTTCCAAAATTTTAACTAAAACTACCTTTTTTTTGCAATCACCTGTGTATAGGACACCTGCTCCTGAGGCATAAAAGCAGTTCCTAAGATCTGTTTTCAGGCAAGCTACAAAATCGCAATTCCAAGTCTTCTTGTTTGAGCAAAATAATTTCCTTCACACACAATGACTGGAAAAGAAGTTAGGTGACAGTTACTGCCATTTAGTGACACATTTCTCAGTATTTTGTACGTGGGAAATGCATCTGAACTGCAGAGCCAACTCTGCACAAAGGCCTTGCTTTGTGGAATTTGCACTTTGGTGGAAAGTTTAAACAACCAATAAAACATTTCCTTTTCTCTGTGTGATCATCAATCCAGCATACAGTGTAAAACCACAACAAAAGCCAAAGTGCAATCTCAAACTTTCTGTGTCTACATTCTTGGTTTCGTTGCTTAAGTACAGACAGGACATGGGATCATTTGCTCTGGGCTGCCTTTCCACATTTGATCTTGCTAAACTGCCCAACAAGCAGCCCAGGCAGACCTGGGCACACCCTCCATGGATGGTCAGACTCACATGATTAGTTCTACCCAACCACAATTATAGTTCTCTGGGAAACAAGGTTGATTGCTAGAATTCCCCCTGAAACTGATACAAAGAAACTAACCACCAAGTTTATTTTCCATTTTAAGGCTTCTCTATTCAACCAGTTCTGATCTAAAACAATCACTATATAAGGCTGGTATCATACTTGTTATTTTGTTTCTTTCTGCCTACATACCAGGCTTACTCTCAAGCAGGATAAGTACAAAACTTTGTTACAAAACATGGAAAAGAAGGCTGCAAAATTGTCTCTCCACAAATGGGTAGTTTGAGTACAGTAAAAATATAAGGACAGAGAAAAAGGAGTGAGGTGATTGGAGAAGGGATGGAAAGAAGAAGGTTTATGGGACATATGGGGAAGGAGGATCCCGGAAAGGGGAAATCATTTGGAATGTAAACAAAGAATGTAGAAAATAAAAATATTAAAAAAACTATAAATATAAGAACACTGTCTCATTTCTATAAAACATGAGCAGAAAAGTACAAAAAAATCCAGATTTTGTAAATTGTATTGCAGAAATATTTGTTTGAATGCTGATGATTTAGAGCAAATTTTCTTCCTTTTCCTTACAAGAGTAAGAGACTGAGAGAGAGAGACAGAGACAGAGATAGAGAGACAGAGACAGAGAGACAGAGATACACATAGAGAGAGACAGAGAAAAAGTTCTAAACTAGAAAAGATACCAAACAGATTTCCAATCAGAAAAGTAAATTAATATACTTCCATCAGAAACAACCCCCCCATTCAACAGCTCAGAGGCCGTGTTTATTTGTGGAGAGGAACATAGATTCCATTCCTGAAGAGGCTTTAGAAGAAGCCTGAAGGTGATGGATGCCACAGGGTGCCTCAGCCAAAGACCGGCTGTAACAGAAAATATTTTCTGTCCTCTCACTACCAAAGCCTTGTAGTCTTTTTGTCCTCCTGTCAGACACATGGAACTTGAGAAGGAACTACTGGATTGATGTATAAGCTTACAAACTTTGAGTAATAAACAGACCTATAAATTAGAAACCTACACTGCTGTATTCTTTTCATTGGGGAGGGGGGAACCATTAAACATAGGATTTTATATAAGAAGCAAACATTTATACAGTTTTATTATGTACAGAACATGATTCAACCGGCTTTATTTAATGATGCTTTTGTTCTTCTTTTTTAATATTTTCTATATTTACATTTCTAATGAATCCACTTTCAATGTCTCCTCTTCTTTTTTGGGGGGCGGGGGGCGGTTGGATTTGGATGTTTTCAAGACAGGGTTTCTCTGTGTAGCCCTTGCTGTCCTGGAACTCACTCTTTAGACCAGGCTGGCCTTGAACTCAGAAATCTGCCTGCCTCTGCCTCCCAGAGTTCTGGGATTACAGGCGTGCACCACCACCACCCAGCTAATGTTTCCTCTTCTTAAACTCCCTGTCCCATCCCCCTGCCCCTGCCTCTATGATGGTGCTCCCCCTTCACCTACTATCAATCGTACAAAATGGCAACCAACAGATTATGAAAATCTTTACCAATCCTACATCTGATAGAGGGCTAATATCCAATATATACAAAGAATTCAAGAACATAGAATCCAGTGAACAATGTAACCCTATTAAAAATGAGGCACAGAGCCAAACAAAGAATTCTCACCTGAGGTAACACTGAATGGCTAAAAGGCCTCTAAAGAAATGCTCAAAATACTTAGTCATGAAGGAAATGTAAATCAAAACATTCCTGAGATTCCAACAAAATCTATAAGAATGGCTAAGATCAAAACTCAGGTGACAGCAGATGCTGACAAGGATGTGGAGAAAGAGGAACACTCCTCCATTGCTGCTGGGGTTACAAGCCAGTACAAGCACTCTGGAAATCATTTTGGAAATTCTTTTAAAAAATTGGACAAAATGCTACCTGAGGACCCAGCAATACTACTCCTAGGCAAATACCAAGATGATCTTCGAACATGTAATAAGGTCCCATGCTCCACTATGTTTATAACAGCCTTATTTATGAGAGCCAGAAGCTGGAAAGAATCCATTTCTCCTTCAGAGAGGAGTGGATGCAGAAAATGTGGTCCATTTACACAACGGAGCACTAGGCAACTACTAAAAACAGTGAATTTATGAAAGGCAATCCAGAAACCGTCCCATCTGGGGATTCATCCCATATATACTTTCCAAATATAGACACTATTGTGAATGTCAACAAAAGCTTGCTGACAGGAGTTTGATATAGCTGTCTTATGAGAGGCTCTGCCAGTGACTGACAAATACAGAAGTGATGCTCACAGCCAACCAATGAACTAAGTACAGGATCTGCAATGGAGGATATACAGAAAGGAACCAAGGAGCTGATGGGGTTTACAACCCCCTAGAAGGAAAAACGATATGAATCAATCAGTAAGCCCAGAGATCCAAGGGAATAAACCACCAACCAACAAGTTCACATGGAGGGACCCAGGGCTCCAGAAGCATACATAGCAGAGGATGGCCTTGTCAGACATCAATGAGAGGAGAGGCCCTTGGTCCTGTGAAGGCTTGATGCCCCAGTGTAGGGAATTCCAGGACAGGGAAGATGTGGTTGGTAGATTGGTGAGGGGGGGCGGGGATGGGATAGAGTATTTTTGAAGGGGAAATTAGGAAAGTGGACAATATTTTTTATTTGATATCTTCTTTATTTACATTTCCTGGATTCCCCCTCCCCGAAGGTCCCATAAGCCCTCTTCCCTCCCCCTGCCCCCCAATCCACCACTTCCTGCTTCTGTGACTTAGTATTCCCCTACACTGCTGCACTGAGTCTTTCCAGGACCAGGGGCCTCTCCTTCCCTCTTCTTGGGCTTCATTTGATATGTGAATTGTGATATGTGTCTTGGTTATTCCAAACTTCTAGGCTAATATCCACTTATCAGAGAGTGCACACCATGAGTGTTCTTCTGTGATTGGGTAACCTCACTTAGGATGATATTCTGCAGCTTCATCTAAGAATTCTGCAGTTTGTCTAAGAATTTCATGAATTCATTGTTTTTAATGGCTGAATAGTACTCCATTGTGTATATATACCACATTTTGTGTATCCATTGCTCCTTCCGAGGGACATCTGGGTTCTTTACAGTTTCTGGCTATTATAAATAGGGCTGCTATGAACATAGCGGAGAATGTATCCTTATTACATGCATTGGAATCCTTTGGGTTTACATTTGGAAAGTAAATAAAGGAAAGATCTAATAAAAAAGAAATAAAAAGCATAAAATATAAAATAAATACATCAATTGTATGAAAGAGACAAGAAGAGTTGAAAATAAATGAATTAAACTAATCAGGAGACAGTGTAAAAAAGAACTATATAGAAGCTGCACTGAGAATACTCAGTTACACACTGCTTCCAGGTGCAAAAATCAGCAAAAAATAATGGCCAATGGCCTGGGATCAATTAATAGGTACATAACAGTGGGTACACAAGAGAAATGGAATCTCTCTCATCTATAGTGAGGTGTGAGTGGAAAACATATCTTAGTGTGATTCAGTGTAATATCCAATGTGTAGTATCAAAATAAAAGTAGAACTTTATGAGAGTGCAATTAATCTAAACTGGAGACTGTAAAAGAGTCTGAGATTCTACTATGTTCATAATTCTTCCCTTTTGTTTTTGGGTGCTGCACAATTCTTGTTACTATGTTTCTGTGAGGCATCTGGTATTACTTTTTTGCCCACGATTTCTTTAGCTTTCAGGGTATTTTGGGTTCAATAGGTATTTTACAATTATTTCTGTACATCTGTGAAAAATATTTGTACTGTGTTAATGATCAGTGGAGATATAGAATGACGATCTATAAGGTAGTTATTGAAGAAACTAGCAATAAAAATGAAATCTAGTCTAGGTATACAACTTCTCCATCTCTAGTGGAAGGACTTTAAGTCAGCTTTTCACACACATAACTGCACATACATATTTATTGTAGCCATGTTTAAGAGAGTCAGGTAATAGAATGAGCATAGTCGAACATCATATGAAGAACGTTGAAATAAAAGGAGCACTTGTACTTAAAAAAAAATCTTATTTAAACATCTTAGTGTTAACTTTGAGGATATCTTGTCCCCACCTGAGAAAAGTATAGCAACTATGGATCACTAAGATGAAAATGGTCTTTAGGCATGTCTGTGAGGGGTTGTTAATTGATGAAGGAGGACCCATGCAACTGTGGACATTGTCCACCAATCCTTGAAAGGAGGTCCGGGGCAACTAAGCATGAGCTTGGAAGTCAGCCAGAAAAAACGCTGGAAATCAATCTGGCAATTGCTCAGAAAACTAGGCATGACACTTCCAGAGGACCCTGCTATACCACTCCTGGGCATCTACCCAGAGGATTCCCCACCATGTAATAAGGATATATGCTCTACTGTGTTCATAGAAGCCCTATTCATAATTGCCAGATGCTGGAAAGAACCCAGGTATCCCTCAACAGAAGAGTGGATGCAAAAAATGTGGTATATCTACACAATGGAGTACTATTCGGCCATTAGAAACAATGAATTCATGAAATTCTTAGGCAAATGGATGGAGCTAGAGAACATCATACTAAGTGAGGTAACCCTGACTCAAAAGGTGAATCATGGTATACACTAACTAATAAGTGGATATTAACCTAGAAAACTGGAATACCCAAAACATAATCCACACATCAAATGAGGTACAAGAAGAAAGGAAGAGTGGCCCCTTGTTCTGGAAAGACTCAGTGAAGCAGTATTCGGCAAAACCAGAACAGGGAAGTGGGAAGGGGTTGGTGGGAGGACAGGGGGAGAGACCGGGGCTTGCGGGACTTTCGGGGAGTGGGGACTAGAAAAGGGGAAATCATTTGAAATGTAAATAAAATACATTTCGAATAAAAAAATAATTTCCATATTTCATAGTAAATATTCAATGTTTACAAAAAGATGTGTATGTAAACAAGTAATATGTGTTTCTAATGTTCTCATAAATTGAACAAATATAAGTTAAAATACAAAATCAAGAACCTAATTAAAATCATCATGACAAGTCAAATAGTCTATTTTTTTTTCTATCGTGGAAAACGTGGATCTGATGAGTTTATATGTAAATAGGAAAATTTATGCTAAAATATGAAATAGCATATTGCTTATGCTGTGGAGACAATAGTATGCTATACAAAACTTAATCAAATACATTTCACTCATTTACTTTAATTGGCTTATTTTCAAAGACAGAAGGTTTTCTGCCAACTTGCTGGACACTCTTATCAAACCTAAAATTAGTTGTTTTTTCCCCTATTTTTTCTTTATACCTAGGAATATAAAAAAAACAATGAGAGTGGTAAACCGTGGCTGGTGTCTGAAAGAATAAAAGCTCCAGCAGAAAGACAGGGTCAGAGAGAGGAGCCTGTAGTAGGTACAACTTTGCAGTATCACAACTACTGAAATTGAAATCTTTTCTTCGTTTCTGTCTGAGAAGCAAGAAAGTTTCACATGATTAAAAGAAAAAAGTTACATTACCCATAATCTTTTAAATAAGACAAAGACTGTTATATAAAACAAAAGTAGTTAACATTTGCATTTTTATTACTAAAATTATTGAAAGGTTCAACAAGGTGAAAAAAATCAAATGAAGAACTTCTCAAGCAAAAAGGGACACTGGGATCACCACCATGACATGGGGAGTTGGGGAGGGCCTTGAAGGGAGCAGCCAATCCCATGGCTCTGGAGCTCAGGTGTCCTTTTCAGATAGGAACTGTTTTCCACCTTGGTTTTTCATTAGACAAATGTTGGGACCTCTTTCAGAAATATGGCTGATAAATCTAGAAACACTTCAGTCATTTGGAAACAATGCTAGTTAGAGAGAGTTCTGTGATGAGCAACCAAACATTTCAGGGCCTTCTGTTACCTGGAGAAATGCCAGGACATGGAACATCCCTCTACATGTGACAATGACAAAAACATTAAATTAGATGTCATTACAGCTTACACAGTCATAGATGCTAACTTAAGGCAGGTGAACAGGCTCAGGGTGCTGCGACACACATGAGCTATAGATACAGTTAGTTCTCCTGCACTCCACTATGTTGAAAGACAATACCAACACTGCCTGGAGAGCTGTCTGCACAGTTCCTAAACTCATGTACATACAGAACTCATCTACCAAAGGCAGAGGCGCCTTACAGGGATCAAGTAGCATACAACATATGACCATGTAATGGTTATATAACACTCAAAGATCTGAACACAAAAACCTTATTTTATCTAATTGCTTAATATTTCAACCTTGCCATCATTTAGTAAAGTTAAACACCAATGATTAATAGGCAAACACAAAACCTAATTCATACCTCACAAAAATATTCTCAGGCTGCCAAAACAGTGCCATATGCCTGTTCTCACTCTTACTGTATTTCCCGAGCTTTTAAAAGTTTAACTAAAAGCACGTTTTTGTCTGATCACCTGGATACAGGACACATTCTCCTGAGGCATAAAAGCAGTGCCTAAGATCTGTTTTCAGGCAAGCTACAAAATAGTCTTTCCACATTTTCTTGTTTGAACAAAATAATTTCCTTCACACACAATGACTGGAAAGGCAGTTGGGTGACAGTCACTGCCATTTAGTGACACATTTCTCTGTATTTTGTCCGTGAGAAATCCATCTGAACTGCAGAGCCAACTCTGCACAAAGGCCTTGCTTTGTGGAAGTTGCACTCTGGTGGAAAGTTTAACCAACCAATAAAACATTTCCTTTTCTCTGTGTGGTCATCAATCCAGCATGCAGTGTAAAACCACAACAAAAGCCAACGTGCAATCTAAAACTTTCTGTGTCTGCATTCATGGTTTCATTGCTTAAGTACAGACAGGACATGGGATCATTTGCTCTGTGCTGCCATTCCACATTTGGCCCTGCTAAACTGCCCAACAAGCAGCCCAGGCAGACCTGGGCACACCCTCCATGGATGGTCAGACTCACATGATTAGTTCTACTCAACCACAATTATAGTTCTCTGGGAAACAAGGTTGATTGCAAGAATCCCCCCCCCCCCACGAAACGAACCACAAAGTTTTTTTTTCCATTTTAAGGCAAGTTTTTTTTTTCTTTTTGGGTTTTGGTTTTGTCAAGACAGGGTTTCTCTGTATATCCCTGGCTGTCTTAGAACTCACTCTGTAGAACAGGCTGGCTTTGAACTCAGAAATCTGCCTGCCTCTGCCTCCCAGAGTACTGGGACTTTTTAAGGCTTCTTTATTCAACCAGTTCTGATCTAAAACAATCACTATACAAGGCTGGTATCATACTTGTTATTTTGTTTCTTTCTGACTAACTACCAGGCTTAATCTCAAGCTGGCTAATAAAAAACTTTGTTACAAAGCATGGCAAAGAAGGCTGTGAAATTGTCTATCCACAAATGGGTAATTTGAGTACAATATAAATATTTTTATAAAACTATAAATATAAGTATACTGTCACATTTCTACAAAACATGAACAGAAAGGTACAAAAATTCCAGATTTTGTAAATTTTATTGCAGAAATATTTGTTTGAATGCTGAGCTTTTAGAGCAAATTTTCTTCCATTTCCTTACAAGAGTGAGAGACATAGAGTCATAGACACAGCAGAGATACACATATAGAGAGACAGAGACAAAGTTCTAAAAGAAGAAAAGATACCGAATAGAGTTCCCATCAGAAAGGTAAAATTAACATACTTCCATCAGAAACAGTCCCCCAAATTAAAAAAAAAAAAAAAAAAAAAAAAAAAAAAAACCAGAGGCCATGTTTATTTGTGGAGAGGAACATAGATTCCATTCCTGAAGAGGCTTTCGAAGAAGCCTGAAGGTAATGGATGCCACAGGGTGCCTCAGCCAAAGACCGGCAAGGGTTTGAGGATGCTCCCGGTCCTCTCTGCCAAGGGGATTCTGTTCAGCTTGCCCACCTCCACCTGCCAGCCTAGGATTTTCTTGGTTGTCATGTGTGGATGAGCATGCTTTGTCAGGTGGTCACACTGTATGTAGTGCCACTCACACACAGGACACACCAGCTTCTTCCCTCCAATGTGAGTTCTGTGGTGGCGAGACAGCTCATCTGACCTTGCAAACTTGTTATCCCAGTCATCACATTACAGATGCGGATAAAAGGTAAGTGTGTGGGCAAAGATGATCTTAAAAGTGGGCAATTTTGAAGTAGATCTTCTGAGGTGCTGTACAGCAGTGGTGATGTAACCAGAATCAGAGACAGGTGTGAGGGGTCTCAATTTTCACTTTTTGAACTCATAATTTCTAATCGTGTCTTGGGGTAATATGAAAGAATAATATTTATTGAACAATGCTTTACAATTCTTTATTTTGGTAGTATAGATTAAGGAAGGAGTCTGTATTATTGTAGAAGCCACTAAGCTATGACATTCACTCTCCTGGATACATTCTAAGAAGAAAATAATGGACTTACTGTAACAGAAAATATTTTCTGTCATCTCACTACCAAAGCCTTGTAGACTTTTTGTCCTTCTGTCAGACACATGGAACTTGAGAAGGAACTACTGGTTTGATGTCTAAGCTTACAAACTTTGAGTAATAAACAGACCTATAAATTAGATACCTACACTGTTGTATTCTTATCACTGGGCGGGGGGGAATCATTAAACTTAGGATTTTATATAAGAAGCAAACATTTATACAGTTTTCTTATATGCAGAACATGTTTCATCCAGTGTTATTTAATAATGCTTTTGTTCTTTTTTTAATATTTTCTATATTTACATTTCTAATGTTTCCCCTTTCCATGTCTCCTCCTCATAAAATCCCTGTCCTATCCCCCTGCCCCTGCCTCTATGATGGTGCTCCCCCATCACCTACTAGCAATAGGACAAAATGGCAACCAACATATTAGGCAAATCTTTACCAGTCCTACACCTGATACAGAGCTAATATCCAATATATACAAAGAATTCAAGAACTTAGAATCCAGTGAACAAAATAACCCTATTAAAAATGAGGCACAGAGCTAAATAAAGACTTGCTGAGGGAGGAATACTGAATGGCTAAAAAGCACCTAAAGAAATGTTCAAAATAGGCGGCGGCGGCGGCGGCGGCGGTAGCAGTGGCTGCTCCAGCTGAAGGACCATCAGCGGTGGAACCAAGGCGACACAGGGTCCAGTTAGGCCCTGCGCCCACGACCACTGACCTTCGCTGACCAGCCGGGCGGCAAGCAACTGCGGTTCTGCGGAGCCTTTCGCTGCACGGAAGCCACTTCAGAACTCGGCTGCCCGCCAGTCAGGAGAGACTCACCGCCATCTTGATCCCGGGCTCCAGAGATCGGTCAGACTGAGGTACACAAACATAATCCTAGGCCCAACACCGCAGGGGTCGGAGCCAGACGGGCGTTGGCCTGCACCCAGGCCCTGGGCTGTTCGAGTGGCCATCGGGGCGCCAACCCAGCCAGGAGTTTTTTTTTTTTTTTTTGCCCCGGCCGGTGCACGCGCCGCCATTTTGCCTACAGGAGCCAGAGTGCTCGGGAGGGCAGAGACTGCTAACAAGCGTAGCCTGAGGCTAACAAAACGGGGGTCTAGGCCCCAAAAGGCACTGGACTGACCCCAAGAACTGGGCGGCTTGGTGGGCCATCTGTGTGTCAACCAGCCCAGGAGGATATTAGCACAACAGACTCTCCCGGTGCTTTCGCGGAGCGCGGACGCGCACGCCCGCCATCCGGGTCACCTGGCGGACCCAAATAACAGACATAGCCCTAGGGGAACTTTGCTCGGACCTTGGCCTCCCAGGCGTTTGCCTGGACTCAGGGCCCAGGCGACAAGGCTAACCTAGTGTGCGCCAGCCCGGTTGGGGAAATCGGCTGCCCAGGGGAGTGAGCGGAGCACAGGGGAGGTCACAGCAACATTCACCTTCGGAGCTCCCTGGGGGTGCACACGGGTTCCACCCGGTCCACAGACACAATCTGGGGCAAGGCCTCAGGCAGAAGCCCCCAGCTCAACTCTCTCCGCTTCAGATCAGCCTGGGTGGCCGCCACATCTCCAGGTCCCTCAAGAGGCTAGTGGGGGGCTTCCGGGCGGCCAGCTGGGAGAAGTCGGTGTGCTCCAATAAATCCTGCGGGCCCCAGCGGGAGCCTTCAGGTGCCTGCTTCGGGATCTGAACAGCCTGGACAACAGCACCCTGTCTATAGGCAGTGCAGAGTGTAAGCTGTGCACCAGAGGCCAACGGGGAAGGGGCAGCTTGCACTGGTGAGTCCAGCACTGACAAGACCAAGTAACACCAGTGAGAGCGAGATGGCAAAAGGCAAACGCAGAAACGTCACTAACAGAAATCAAGGCAATATGGCAACATCTGAACCAAATTCTCCTCTACCAGCAAGTCCTGGATACCCCATCACACCAGTAAAACAAGATTTGGATTTAAAATCACTGGTCATGATGCTGGTACAGGAACACATGAAGGGCATTGAGGAGAAAATGGATCAAAAGTTAGAAGCCCTTGCAAGGGAAACACAAAAATCATTGAAAGAAATCCAGGAGAATACAAAAGCCAACAAGGAGGAAATGCAAAAAACACTTAAAGAAATACAGGAGAACTTTGTTCAACAGGCTGAGGTCATGAAAGACGAAACACAAAAATCTCTTAAAGAAATACAGGAGAACTTTGGTCAACAGGCTGAGCTCATGAAAGAGGAAACACAAAAATCTCTTAAAGAATTACAGGAAAACACAAACATGCAAGGGAAGGAGCTAAGCAAAACCATCCAGGATCTAAAATCAGAAGTAGAAACAACTAAGAAAACTCAAAGGGAGACAACTTTGGAGATAGAAAGCCTTGGGAAGAAATCAGGGGACAGAGATGCAAATATCAACAACAGAATACAAGAGATAGAAGAAAGAATCTCAGATGCTGAAGATTCCATAGAAACCATGGACTCAACAGTTAAAGAAAATGCAAAGTGCAAAAAGCTTGTAACCCAAAATATCCAGGAAATCCAGGACACAATGAGAAGACCAAACCTAAGGATTATAGGCATAGATGAGAGTGAAGATTTACAACTTAAAGGGCCAGCAAATATCTTCAATAAAATTATGGAAGAAAACTTCCCTAACCTAAAGAGAGAGATGCCCATGAATATACAAGAAGCCTACAGAACTCCAAACAGACTGGACCAGAACAGAAATACTTCCCGTCACATAATAATCAAAACACCAAATGTTCTAAACAAAGAAAGAATACTAAAGGCAGTAAGAGAAAAAGGCCAAGTAACATATAAAGGAAGACCTATCAGAATCACAGCAGACTTTTCACCTGAGACTATGAAGGCTAGAAGGTCCTGGGCAGATCTCATGCAGACTCTAAGAGAACACAAATGCCAACCAAAACTACTATATCCAGCAAAACTCTCAATCACCATAGATGGAGAAACTAAGATATTTCACGACAAAACCAAGTTCACCCAATATCTATCCACAAACCCAGCCCTAAAAAGGATAATAGGAGGACAACACCAATACAAGGAGGGAAACTCCACCCTGAAAAAAGCAAGATAGTAACCTTTCATCAAACCCAAAAGAAGTTAAGCAATCAAATTTAAAAAATAACGTCAAAAATGATAGGAAGTAACAATCACTATTCCTTAATATCTCTTAACATCAATGGACTCAATGCCCCAATAAAAAGACACAGACTAACTGACTGGATACGTAAACAGGACCCTACATTTTGCTGCTTACAGGAAACACACCTCAGGGTCAAAGACAAACACTGCCTTAGAGTAAAAGGCTGGAAGACAATTTTACAAGCAAATGGTCTCAGGAAACAAGCTGGAGTAGCCATTTTAATATCAGATAAAATTGACTTTCAACCCAAAGTCATCAAAAGAGACTCTGAGGGACACTTCTTGCTGGTCAAAGGAAAAATACAACAAGAAGAACTCTCAATCCTGAACATCTATGCTCCAAATGCAAGGGCACCCTCTTTCATAAAAGAAACTCTATTAAAACTCAAAGCACACATTACACCTAACACAATAATTGTGGGTGACTTCAACACTGCACTTTCCTCAATGGACCGATCAGGAAAACAGAAACTAAACAAGGACACAATGAAACTAATTGAAGCTTTGGACCAATTAGACTTAACTGATATATATAGAACATTCTATCCTAAAACAAAAGAATATACCTTTTTTTCAGCACCTCATGGTACCTTCTCCAAAATCGACCATATAATTGGTCACAAGACAGACCTCAACAAATATAAAAAGATAGAACTAATCCCATGCCTCCTATCTGATCACTATGGAATAAAAGTGGTCTTCAATAGCAACAGAAACAACAGAAAACCCACATAAACGTGGAAATTGAACAATACTCTACTCAATGACACCTTGGTCAAGGAAGAAATAAAGAAAGAAATTAAAGACTTTTTAGAACACAATGAAAATGAAAACACAACATACCCAAATCTATGGGACACAATGAAAGCAGTGCTAAGAGGAAAACTCATAGCCCTGAGTGCCTCCAAAAAGAAAATGGAGAGAGCATACATTACCAACTTAATGACACACCTGAAAGCCCTAGAACAAAAAGAAGCTATTTCACCCAGGAGGAGTAGAAGGCAGGAAATCATCAAACTCAGGGCCGAAATCAATCAAGTAGAAACAAAGAGAACCATACAAAAAATCAACAAAACTAGGAGCTGGTTCTTTGAGAAAATCAACAAGATAGATAAACCCTTAGCCAGACTGACCAAAGGGCACAGAGAAAGTATCCAAATTAACAAACTTAGAAATGAAAAGGGAGACATAACAACGGAAACTGAGGAAATCCAAAAAATCATCAGATCCTACTACAAGAGCCTGTACTCAACACAACTGGAGAATCTGGAGGAAATGGACAATTTCCTTGACAGATACCAAATACCAAAATTAAATCAGGACCAACTAGACCATCTAAACAGTCCCATAAAGCCTAAAGAAATAGAAGGAGTCATAGAAAGTCTTCCAACCAAAAAAAGCACAGGACCAGATGGTTTCAGTGCAGAATTCTACCAGACCTTCAAAGAAGAGTTAACACCAATACTCTTCAAACTATTCCACAAAATAGAAACAGAAGGAACACTACCCAATTCCTTCTACGAAGCCACAATTACGCTGATACCAAAGCCACACAAAGATCCAACAAAGAAAGAGAACTTCAGACCAATTTCCCTTATGAACATCGATGCAAAAATACTCAACAAAATTCTTGCCAACCGAATCCAAGAACACATCAAAACGATCATCCACCATGATCAAGTAGGCTTTATCCCGGGAATGCAGGGTTGGTTCAATATACGGAAATCCATCAATACAATCCACTACATAAACAAACTCAAAGAACAAAACCACATGGTCATTTCATTGGATGCTGAAAAAGCATTTGACAAAATTCAGCATCCTTTCATGCTTAAAGTCTTGGAGAGAACAGGAATTCAAGGCCCATACCTAAACATAGTAAAAGCAATATACAGCAAACCGGTAGCCAGCATCAAACTAAACGGAGAGAAACTTGAAGCAATCCCACTGAAATCAGGGACCAGACAAGGCTGCCCCCTTTCTCCTTATCTTTTCAATATTGTACTTGAGGTACTAGCTCGGGCAATTCGACAACATAAGGAGGTCAAAGGGATACAAATTGGAAAGGAGGAAGTCAAACTATCATTATTTGCAGACGACATGATCGTCTACCTAAGTGACCCAAAGAACTCCACTAGAGAGCTCCTACAGCTGATAAACAACTTCAGCAAAGTGGCAGGTTACAAAATCAACTCAAGCAAATCAGTGGCCTTCCTATACTCAAAGGATAAACAGGCTGAGAAAGAAATTAGGGAAATGACCCCCTTCACAATAGCCACAAACAGTATAAAGTATCTTGGGGTGACTCTTACCAAACATGCGAAAGATCTGTATGGCAAGAACTTCAAGACTCTGAAGAAGGAAATGGAAGAAGACCTCAAAAAATGGGAAAACCTCCCATGCTCATGGATCGGTAGAATCAATATAGTTAAAATGGCCATTTTGCCTAAAGCACTATACAGATTCAATGCAATACCCATCAAAATCCCAACTCAATTCTTCAGAGAGTTAGAAAGAGCAATTATCAAATTCATCTGGAACAACAAAAAACCCAGGATAGCTAAAACTATTCTCAGCAACAAAAGAAAATCTGGGGGAATCAGTATCCCTGACCTCAAGCAATACTACAGAGCAATAGTGTTAAAAACTGCATGGTATTGGTACAGTGACAGGCAGGAGGATCAATGGAACAGGATTGAAGATCCAGAAATGAACCCACACACCTATGGCCACTTGATCCTCGACAAAGAGGCTGAAAACATCCAATGGAAAAAAGATAGCCTTTTCAAAAAATGGTGCTGGTTCAACTGGAGGTCAGCATGCAGAAGAATGCGAATTGATCCATCCTTGTCTCCTTGTACTAAGCTCAAATCCAAATGGATCAAGGACCTCCACATAAAGCCAGACACTCTGAAGCTAATAGAAAAGAAACTGGGGAAGACCCTTGAGGACATCGGTACAGGGAGAAAGTTTCTGAACAGAACACCAATAGCGTATGCTCTAAGAGCAAGAATTGACAAATGGGACCTCATAAGGTTACAGAGTTTCTGTAAGGCAAAGGACACCATCAAGAGGACAGATCGGCAACCAACAAATTGGGAAAAGATCTTCACCAATCCTACATAAGATAGAGGGCTAATATCCAATATATATAAAGAACTCAAGAAGTTAGACTCCAGAAAACCGAACAACCCTATTAAAAAATGGGGTACAGAGTTAAACAAAGAATTCTCACCTGAAGAACTTCGGATGGCAGAGAAGCATCTTAAAAAATGCTCCACTTCATTAGTCATTAGGGAAATGCAAATCAAAACAACCCTAAGATTTCATCTTACACCAGTCAGAATGGCTAAGATTAAAAATTCAGGAGACAGCAGGTGTTGGAGAGGGTGCGGAGAAAGAGGAACACTCCTCCACTGCTGGTGGGGTTGCAAATTGGTACAACCATTCTGGAAAGCAGTCTGGCGGTTCCTCCGAAAACTGGGCACCTCACTTCCAGAAGATCCTGCTATACCACTCCTGGGCATATACCCAGAGGATTCCCCACCATGTAATAAGGATACATGCTCTACTATGTTCATAGCAGCCCTATTTATAATTGCCAGATGCTGGAAAGAACCCAGGTATCCCTCAACAGAAGAGTGGATACAAAAAATGTGGTATATCTACACAATGGAGTACTATTCAGCCATTAGAAACAATGAATTCATGAAATTCTTAGGCAAATGGATGGAGCTAGAGAACATCATACTAAGTGAGGTAACCCAGACTCAAAAGGTGAATCATGGTATGCACTCACTAATAAGTGGTTATTAACCTAGAAAACTGGAATACCCAAAACATAATCCACACATCAAATGAGATACAAGAAGAAAGCAGGAGTGGTCCCTGGTTCTGGAAAGACTCAGTGAAACAGTATTTGGCAAAACCAGAACGGGGAACTGGGAAGGGGTGGGAGGGAGGACAGGGGAAGAGAAGGGGGCTTACGGGACTTTCGGGGAGTGGGGGGGGGGCTAGAAAAGGGGAAATCATTTGAAATGTAAATAAATTATATCAAATAAAAAAAATAAAAAAAAAAAATAAAAGCCAAAAAAAAAAAAAAAAAGAAATGTTCAAAATACTTAATAATGAGGGAAATGCAAATCAAAACATCCCTGAGATTCCCGCAAAATCTCTAAGAATGGCTAAGAGCAAAACTCAGGTGAGAGCAGATGCTGGCAAGGATATGGAGAAAGAGGAACACTCCTCCTCTGCTGCTGTGGTTGCAAGCCAGAACAATCACCCTGGAAATCAGTTTGGAGGTTCGTTTAATATATTGGACAAAGTACTACCAGCATACCTCGCAATACTACTCCTAGGCATATACCAAGAAGATGCTCCAACTTGTAATAAGGACACATGCTCCACTAATTTTATAACAGCCTTCGTTATGAGAGCCAGAAGCTGGAAAGAATCCAATTGTCCTTCAGAAGAGGAATGGATGCGGAAAATGTGGTCCATTTACACAATGGAGCACTAGTCAGCTATTAAAAACAGTGAATTCATGAAAGCCTTAAGCAAAAGGCTAGAACTAGCCAATTTCATCCTGAGTGAGCTAACACAATCAAAAAGAATACCCATTGTATGTACTCCATGATAAGTGGGTATTAGCCCAGAATCTAGCCCAGGAGAAACAGAGACAAAACACATATTTATTGTTGCCATGTTTAAAAGAGTCAGGTAAAAGTATGAGCATAGTTGACCATCATATGAAGAATGTTGAGATAAAATGTGCACTTGTACTTAAAAGAATCTCATTAAAATATGTCAGTGTTAACTTTGAGGATATCTTGTCCCCATCTGAGAAAAGTATAGCAGCTATGGATCACTAAGATGAAAATGGTCTTTAGGCATGTGTATGAGGGGTTGTTAATTGATAAAGGAGGACCCATGCAACTGTGGACATTGTCCACCATTCCTTGGAAGGAGTTCCGGGGCAACTAAGCATGAGCTTGGGAGTCAGCCAGCAAAAACAGTGCTCATTGCTGCAGAAGATTCTGTACATCATGGCTGGGAGTAGAGTATGCTGGAGCACAGCATTTTAGCCTTGCAGAAAGGGAACAAAGAAGAAGGGATGCACTCCTCTGGTGGCCATCTCCTTTGCTACTGTTTATTCAACCTCAGCTTCCAGGTCAAGGAACACACACTTCCCACATTCAGACTGGAACACTTGGATCTTTTCATTCCATCTAGAAAACCTCTAACACATAAACCAGAAGCAAGTGTCTCTGAATTCATAGATGATTCCGGTCAACTTGACACTGTATAAATCATGAAACCATAGTTCTCAATCCCTATTTATTAATTACTGTATACCTTTCTTCATCTTTGCTTTGAAAAGCAAGTGCTTCAAGATTCTAATAGGCCTAAGGAGACATTCTCAGTAGCTGCAATTCCTGACCAAAAGGCAAGAGAACTCTTGTCAAAACAATTCCCCACAAATACTTGCACATGCATGATTATGGCTGCATTGTTTCAAAGAGCCAGGAAATAGAATGGGTCTAGCAGCCAATCATCCAAAGAACATTAAAATAGCATGTGCCAAAATACATAAAAGAATTGTATTAAAAGGTCTCAGTTATCTTGAATGATTGCTGGATACACCCTAGCGCATCAAAGACACAAAATTAGATTTTCTGATACTCATATTTCAATACTCAATCTTCAGGCTTTTTTCTGATATACTTTTTATTTACATTTCAAATGATTTCCCCTTTTCTGGATCCCCACGCCCTGAAAGTCCCATAAGCCCTCTTCCCTTCCCCTACACGCCATCCACCCCTTCCCACTTCCTTCTTCTGGTATTGCCCTATACTGCTACACTGAGTCTTTCCATAGCAAGGGGACACTCCTCTGTTCTTCTTGGACATCATTTGTGTGTGGATTATATTTTGGGTTTTCCAATTTTCTAGGCTAATATCCACTTATTTGTGAGTGCATACGATGATTGATCTTTTGAGACTTGGTTACCTCACTTAGTATGCTGTTATCTATCTCCATCCATTTGTGTAAGAATTTCATGAATTTATTGTTTCTAATGGCTGAATAGTACTCCATTTTTTTAATCTATTCCTTCGTTGAGGGATACCTGGGTTCTTTCCAACTTCTGGCTATTATAAATAGGGCTGCTATGAACATAGTGAAACATGTGTCCTTATTACATACTGGGGAATCCTCTGGGTATATGCCCAGGAGTGGTATAGCAGGGTCCTCAGGAGGTAACATGCCCAGTTCTCTGAGGAACTGCCAGACTGATTTCCAGAAGTTTGTACAAATTTGCAACCCCACCAGCAATGGAGGAGTGTTTCTCTTTCTCCACATCCTCGCCCACATGTGCTGTCTCCTGAGTTTTGAATCTTAGCCATTCTGACTGGTGTGAGGTGAAATCTCAGGGTTGTTTTGATTTGCATTTTTCTAATGACTAATGATGTTGAGCATTTTCCAAGATGCTTCTCAGCTATCCGAAGTTCTTTGGGTGAAAATTCTTTGTTTAGCTCTGTACCCCATTTTTAATAAGATTATTTGGTTTTATGGGGTCTAACTTCTTGATTTCTTTGTATATATTGTATATTAGCCCTCTGTCAGATGTTGGGTTGGTGAAGATCTTTTCCCAATTGGTTGGTTGCTGATTTGTCCTTTTGATGGTGTCCTTTGCCTTACAGAAACTTTGTAATTTTACGAGGTCCCATTTGTCAATTTTTGATCTTAGAGCATAAGCTATTGGTGATCTGTTCAGGCCTTTCCCCCTGTACTGATGTCCTCAAGGGTCTTCTCTAGTTTTTTTTCTATTAGCTTCAGAGTGTCTGGCTTTATGTGGAGGTCCTTGATCCATTTGGAGTTCAGCTTAGTACAAGGAGACAAGGATGGATCAATTCACATTCTTCTGCATGGTGACGACCAGTTGAACAAGCACCATTTGTTGAAAAGGCTATCTTTTTTCCATTGGATGTTTTCAGCCCCTTTGTTGAGAATCAAGTGGCCATAGGTGTGTGGGTTCATTTCTAGATCTTCAATCCTATTCCACTGATCCGCCTGATATTCAGGCTTTTTTAAGAAAATGCTTTTCAGTGAATTTTACCAATTCTAAACATCAGTGAGATATTATATCTTGTGTAAATAAATAATCTACATTATGGAAACTTGAAATCAGCATCAGTAATAAATCCATTGTTTCAAGCATATTCATTGGTTTCTGTTAAAACACTTTAATCTTCTAATTATTTTCAAATAAACATATGAGTCATTATTAACTATACAGTTAACCCACAGTTCAATACAAGTTAGAATATCTATTTTCTAATTAATACATCATAACCTATGACAGATAATATTGATTTTTGACATTATTACTTCTAAACACATTCAGGAAATATGGCACTCATGCACTGCCAATGAGTCCCAGCTGCATCTGCCTTCCAACTCAAGGACTGAAGACCAGGGGATACCTAGGATTCCTCCAGGCCTTGGGAGGCAGATGAGGACTGCTCCAAAAGATGCAGAAAAATGGCATCTGATATTGAAAAGTGGAACCAGGATGCAAGTGGCTATTGGAACTAAATTTGACTTTGTATTGCTTACCCTTTAAAAATGGAATTATAACAAATCTAGAATTAGTTGGAGGGATGCACGGAAAGACCCTATGATCCAATAAGCACGACTTAATGGGTAATCTACTGAGATTTCAGAAACCAATGGCAACAGCTGTGTAGACAGTGAAGGCTGGAGAATTTGACAGCAATCAGGTTGAAGTCCTTTTACATCTGCAAAGGAATATTTTTCTGCATTTATCTATGCCTGGAGGTTTCAAATGACTCTGAGATAAAAATGACTGAATGACTTCCACCTGCCTCATCCACATCCTGCCTGTGACATGTGTCTGCCGTGTTCATAGGCACCTCAGCCTAAATCTTTTGATGTGCAAGGAACATAATATAGAATCTAGGCTCAAACATTTTCCCAATTACATTGTAATAAACATCTGAGAAAAGGGGTCAGGAGTGTGTACCTTTCTGAGGTAAAGAATTAAGTGGAATCCTTTTCCAAAATAAATGACCAAGGTAGTGGATTCTGTATTATCATATATCACAATTATCAAAAACTATGAAACTGTTATTAAATTGATGCAACTTGTTATCATATTTAATATTACTTGCTAAATGTATACTGAAAAAACTTGTTTGAGTTATATTTTACTTACTTTGTATCTGTGGGTATGTATGTGAACAGGCACCACAGCATGCATATAGAGGTAAAAAGATCAGTCCTTTTTCTGCACCATGTGAGTCCTGGAGTAACTCACATTATCAGCCTGGGAAGCAACTCATACCAATTCCTCCTGTTCATATTGAATCTTAGAATTACCAAACCCCCTAGAGTGTGTACTGGTAGCAGTCAGAAGGAAGAAGCCTCCATTACCTTCTTCTTCTATGATCTACAGTATAAAACTCACTCAGGGCTTAGTAAATAGGAATTATATCTTGTCTGCCCAGGTGCTACAAAATGAGTACTGTGATTGCTGTTTCTAAAGCCAGAAAATAGGTGTTCTAACACTGAGCCACACAATGGCAATAACTCAAGAACATGTGGATTTCTCTATTTCAAGATGCAGCTATACTACCCAAAAGATACTTCTTCCTATCACAGATACACTTATTCAAGCCTGTTCAGTGCTACAGCGTTCACAGTAACCAGAAGTTTGGAACAACCTATATGGTGCTCAACTGAAAAGCAGGTAAACAAAATGTGGTACATTTACACTATAGAGCAATACATAGACATTTACATGAATGAATAAATTATGAAATTCAAAGCTAAATGGAACAAGAAAAAAGCCCAGTGCTTTCTGCTTTTCTTTTCCATTTCATGCTAGCTTTGCTCAGATGAATTGGAGGGCTCTGTTCTTCTTTTCTTGCATTCGGTCTTCTTTGACATCATTTTGCCCTCCCGTTCTGCACAGTTCCCTGATATATGAATGTATCTGGGTAGGAGGATTAATGGAGACACATCACATAGGGCTGTGTTTTTCATAATCTGTCTCTGTCTGTCCGCCTTCTGGTCACCACCTCTGGATCGGGAGCAGTCTGTCTGTCTCTGTTAGTCTTTCTCTGTCTCTATCTCCTCACTTTGCCTGTCTCTGTCTCTCTGTATCTCATTCTATCCTGTTTCTGTCTCCCTTTCTCTCTTTCTGTCTCAGTCTGTGTCTCTATCTCTCTGTCTAACTCTCTCAGTCTGTCTGTCTCTGTCTCTGTCTCTCTCTGTGTGTCTCTGTGTCCCTCTATTTGTCTCTATGTCTGTCTGCCTCTCTGTCTCTGTCTCTGTGTCTGTCTCTCTGCATCCTTTGGTTTATTATGAAAAACACTGATATGACATCAATGATTCTTCTATCTGCTGCAGGAGGAAGCCTTTCTTATAATGGTTGAATAGGGAATTGATCAGTGGGATTAGAAGAGTTGGACTGCTAGATTGTTTCTTTTATATAATTGTTTAGAGCAGTAGGATTTGATTTTAAACTAGGTCTCTGGCCATCTACACTCTATGTTTTTGTCACCTAAGCAGTGTCTTGTATGGATTCTATCTAATTAATTGGGCCTTAAGTCAAATCAGACATTTCTATATTATTCCTAGATGTTCTCTGACACCACTGCCCTAGCATATCTGGCAGGTAGAACTGCCCAATGAGACTGAATAACAGACTTTCAACAGAAAATATTGTAGGTCAAGGGTTTTGTGGCTGAATTGGTATTTGTTTCTCTTTTGGTGGCCAACAGAGAACTCTCCTACAACAAAGAAACTAGAACATAATGGTAAAGTTTTGAAGCATGTATCTGCTCAACTTCATTTTCAATGTGCTGAGTAGGTGTTGGCCTAAGCAATTGAACTCTACTCTCAGTTAGCAAAGAGTAAACAGTTGTCTTAGCCACAGCCTGGGTTGTTTGTATATTTCTATGGCATGACCTTGCAGAACAACTCAAATGAATGCAATGCAGTCACTTTTCATGGAAGCCTTATTGGTGACAAAGAGTGGTCAGTAGAGACTCTATCCCCCATCAGTAGAAATCACTAAGATTGCCTTCCTATAATTTAGGATTTCTAGTACACTAGGTTTCCATGTTATGCCTCAAATGCCACTGCAACTGAACCTATATCTCCCAGGATTCTCTTCCTTTCCCTTAGCTCCCTTCCTATTCCTCAGGGACAGTGTCCATTGTCTTTCACATAGGTCACCTGTAAAATCTAATCAATATCTCACTTCCATAAAGATGCATGTATCCATCCTAGTTCATTTCTTCATATCCTATCTCTGGATGTATGGATTAAAGGTTGGTTAGTATCCTTTAGTGACTACTATCCAGATGTAAGTGAATACATATAATATGTATATTTCTGTATCTTGGTTATGTCACTCTGGATTTTTTTTTATTACCAAAGTTGTTTCTGCAAATGTCATGATGTCATTATTTTTTAAAATATCTAATCTGCCACTATGTAAATGTATCACATTTTCCCTAAAGGATCTTTTCAATCTAGGACCATGCTTTGGTTCTTGGAAATTGCCCAGTGAGATTAAATGACAAATTTCCACAGTAATATCTTTGTTCAGCCTAGAGGTCTCTCTCCTTCTTCTTCCATTTCCTGATGATTTGAATGAGAACAGCCCCACAGACTTATATATTTGCATCATTAGTCTCCTGTAATGAACTGTATGGAAGGTCAGAAGGTATGGCCCTGTTGAAATTATGGTGTTTATTGGAAGAAGAATGAATCTTGGGGGACTGTAGGATGCGAAGTCTCAATGAGAGTCTGGAAGTATATATTAGAGGAGGTAGGTCACTAGGGGAGACTCTTTGAGGAAGTGTTTCACTGGGGGTAGGTTTTGAGATTAAGATACCAGTAACAGGACCTGAATGTAACTCTGGTTCTCATTATGTCTGTCTCTGTCTCCATCTCTCTCTGTCTCTTTCTCTCTGTATCTCATTCTATCCTGCTTCTATCTCACTTTATCTCTGTCTGTCTCTGTCTCTATCTCTCGGTCTATCTCTCTCAGTCTGTCTGTCTCTCTGTCTATCTGTCTCTGTGTCCCTCTGTCTCTCTGCCTGTCTGTCTGTCTGTCTCTCTCTCTCTCTCTCACTCTTTCTCTCTCTGTCTCTATCTCTGTCTCTGTACTCTTTGGTTTATTACAGAAAAACTCTGATATGACATCAGTGATTCTATCTGTAAAACTATAAGGAAGCCCCAATTAAATACTTGCTGTTCAAAGAAAGTCCCCAGTCATGGTGGTTCTTCACAGCAATTAAACAGCAAATAAACACCCACTGAGGACATATCTGTGACTATAACATATACTTTTAATTATCTGTTAGGATGTATAATCACATTTCAATGATAAGTGTCTTATTAACACTTGTAAGAAATGTGTGACACTCTTTCTTAACTAAGAGCCCAGGAAATAGGAACTACCATCTTTGGGTTTTATGCTTATAGCTGCCATCATTTCAGCCATTTTGGGCTGCCCTAGGCTTGCTTTCTAGCTTGGTGTCAAGTCTGTCCCTTTGAAAACATGGCTTCTGAGATTACTGTTGGCTTTCATCTGCCTTCTGACATCAGATTCCTTCTCAGCCAATCAGCACTTAATAGAATCTTGAGGTTACCATGGAGCCGAGTAAACAAGTCTGGCTCCCTGTTCAGTTGAACTGCTTCAATGCATACACGTGACTTGTGCTTGTGAATCTCAGCAACCCGTTTACCTTGTGAATCCCAATAACCCGTTTACCATCCCTTTATCCAAATCCTATACCTCTACTTGTCTTCCTGCCTCCACAATGTCAGGTAGGAAAGAAACTAACATGTTTATTTAATTGAAAGTCCCTCAAATAGGGAATCATCAAAATACGGTGGGATTGGGAAGAAAGTATTGAAGGACAATACTGTGCCCTAACTAATGTCTTGGCTCTGACATTTCCTAGGGTTGTAACTTTGTAACTGAACCTTTACTTATCTACTTGCTGGCAGATTCTAGGGCTCTCTAGGGAATTGAGTATTTAGGAGGAGGGGATAGAGAAGGAATCCAGATAGTTCTTGGGGCTGTTACAACTGAAGCAGAGAGAGAACTGTGTATATATATATATATAGGAGAACTGAGGCCCAAGAGGCTTTTCTTTTGATGACAGACTACAGATTATTACACAATAGGACTTCAAAGATTAGCTGATCAACAGTAATGTTGAGATAAAGAGATTCAATAAAACATCTTCCACTGTTCAATTAGCAACTTAGATTGACTAGTTTTTGCCAACTGGATAGAAGTATTTTCCTTGCACATGGTTTCACATTTGTGTTCTCTGAAGCTGTCAGGTGGAAACAAGTCTTTCCCTGACAAAAGGATAGTTTGTTACATTCACCTGCACATGAACAGCTGTGTCCACCCTGGTGCTGCACACTGGGTTGAAGATGGGCACCTTTCTAATGGAGGAGGTTTCCACTCAATTTTGGCAAATGGTTTAAGATAATTACATTCCTTGATTGTCATTAGAAACAAACTCCTAATGTGAAGAGCTAGAGTATGGTGGAATACACCTTTAATGTCCGCCCTCGGGAACCAGCGGCATGAGAACCAAGGTGAACATGAGAGGTTCTCTTGGAAACTTCAAGAGAGTAACTCAGGGGCTATAAAATGGTTCTTCGAGTAATAAAAGGAAATGAATTTTAAAAATCAGCATTCCCAGTATTAGGAATCTTACATCTGAAACCCACTAAGAAGGAAGGGTGGATCACAGGGCAGTAAGCATACTGATACTCTTGAGAAGGCAAGCTAGGTACCATTTATAAAAAGATCACACCACCTTTACCTAGAGACAGTGAAGAAAATGAAAAAATGGGGCAATATTGCAGGAGAGGAGAATATGAAAGAATAGATGAAGTGAGAAAACAGAACATAGAGGTATTAGCCATGTAACACAGGAAGCTCACCACTGAATGCTCAAGGCAGACAAATGATATTAATAAATACATTTTCAAAGGAATACTGGCTAAAAATTACTGAGTACATGGCAAACATTGAAGGATTTAATGAAATATAGGTCAAGAGTTCAAGAATGATCCTGAAGCTGGGACAGGATGTGACTAGAAGGACCAACTTATCAGGAAAAATGCATTTCATGTTTAGTTATTGTCTTCTGAGTCCCTAAACCCTGATGATGCTTTACAATTAGGAAATGAGCTTTCTATGCTTATATTGTAGAACCAATTCTTAGTGCAATGTCTGGGCTCAAGATTAAAATTCTAGCTCGCAGGTGACATAGGCAGAAGGATTCATGCTAGTTTATCCCCATTCTAGAAAGAATGATGAATTAAAGGCAAACCCTGGCCATGAAGTCAAATTATTACTAAAAAGATATAGAATTTTTTTGAGAACTTGTGTTTGGGGATTTTGTTTTACTCTGACCTTGAGCATGCACAGGAACTGGAGAAATCATGGTGATCCAGATATTCTTTAGTATTAGAGATCAAGCTAAAACAAATTTCCCAGCTTTATACTCATTTACCTCACTAGACACAGTATAATCTTTGTAACAAGGAATTATAAATCTACGAAGATAAGACAAGTATCCATAAAGACACAGTTGTATATCACGAATAAACTTGTGCCTCCCCAACCAGTTATTCTTGGGATAGAGCTACCAGTACAGTTTCATGATACTATTTCACCTATTAGCCAATTAAAACCTGAATCATCTTGAGGTCCCTATGATAAATACAAACCTGATTTCCCAAACTGTGTTCACATTGCCAACCTCACAATGTCTGGTATGGAAAGAAATGAGAACATTTCTTTAGCTGATATCCCCATATTTTGAGAAGTCCAGAATGTATGGATGCATAGGGAATGTACTGAATGAGAATCTAGTGCCAAGTGTCAGTTTTGGCCCTGATATATCTGAGATTATGATTTTGGACAGAGCATTCTCCCTTTCACTATAAGGATCTTCACATTCCATAGTAGCAAAACTAACAGGCTGACCTGTTAGCATAAGTAGATATAGAGTGCAAATATAGGTGGATTTCTGAGTTCGAGGCCAGCCTGGTCAAAGAATGAGTTCCATGAATCAGGGCTACACACAAAAACCCTATATGGAAAAAAAGAAAAAAGGAAGCTACATTTGCTTGTAGATGTCCTGCAAAGGATCTGTGTAGGCCCAGTTCTTTCTGCTTCTCCCAGTTCATGCTATCATTGATCAAGTGAATTGAAGGGCTCTGTTCTTCTTTCATTTTGTCTGCTTTGACAGTATCTTGCCCTCATATTTCCCACAGTTCCCTAATGTATGAATGGGTCTGTATAGGGGGATGGATGAACACACATCACATAGGACTGTGCATTTCATTCTCTGTCTCTCTCTTTGTGTCTCTGTTTCTCTCACTCTGTCTGTCTCTGTCTCTTTGTCTCTCTGACTCTGTCTCTCTCTCTGTCTCTCTCTTTCTACCCCCATAATATATTGGTATGGAACTCTATATATATATTCCCATTTGCTGCAGGAGGAAGCCTTTCTTATAATGGCTGAATAGGGAATTGATCAGTGGGATTAGAAAAATTGGACTGCTAGATTGTTTCTTTTATTTAATTGTTTAGAGCAGTAGGATTTGATTTCAAACTAGGTCTCTGGCCATCTACACTCTATGTTTTTGTCACCTAAGCAGTGTCTTGTATGGATTCTATCTAATTAATTGGGCCTCAAGTCAAATCAGACATTTCTATATTATACCTAGATGTACTCTGACACCACTGCACAGGTAGAACTGCCCAATGAGACTGAATAACAGACTTTCAACAGAAAATACTGTAGGTCAAGGGGTTTGTGGCTGAATTGGTATTTATTTCTCTTTTGGTGGCCAACAGAGAACTCTCATACAACAAAGAAACTAGAACATAAGGGAAAAGGTTTGAAGCATGCATCTGCTCAACTTCAATTTCAATGTGCTGAGTAGGTGTTGGACTAAGCCATTGAACTCTACTCTCAGTTAGCAAAGAGTAAACAGTTGTCTTAGCCACAGCCTGGGTTGTTTGTATATTTCCATGGGATGATCTTGCAGAACAACTCAAATGTATGCAATGCAGTCACTTTTCATGGAAGCTTTATTGGTGACAAAGAGTGGCCAGTAGAAATTTTGTATCCCCATCAGTAGAAATCACTAAGATTGCCTTCCTATAATTTAGGATTTCCAGTACACTAGGTTTCCATGTTATGCCTCAAATGCCACTGCAACTGAACCTATATCTCCCAGGATTCTCTTCCTTTCCCTTAGCTCCCTTCCTATTCCTCAGGGACTGTGTCCATTGTCTTTCACATAAGTCACCTGTAAAATCTAATCAATCTCTCACTTCCATGGAGATGCATGTATCCATCCTAGTTCATTTCTTCATACCCTATCTCTGGATGTATGGATTAAAGGTTGGTTAGTATCCTTTAGTGACTACTATCCAGATGTAAGTGCATACATAAAATATGTATATTTCTGGATCTTGGTTATGTCACTCTGGATGGGTTTTTCTTTTTTCATTACCAAAGTTTTTTCTGCAAATGCCATGATATCATTATTTTTTAAAATATCTAATCTGCCACTATGTAAATGTATCACATTTTCCCTAAAGGATCTTTTCAATCTAGGACCATGCTTTGGTTCTTGGAAATTGCCCAGTGAGATTAAATGACAAAATTTCAACAGCAATATCTTTGTTCAGCCTAGAGGTCTCTCTCCTTCTTCTTCCATTTCCTGATGATTTGAATGAGAACAGCCCCACAGACTTATATATTCGCATCATTAGTCTCCTGTAATGACTGTATGGAAGGTCAGAAGGTATGGCCCTGTTGAAATTATGGTGTTTATTGGAAGAAGGATGAATCTTGGGGGACTGTAGGATGGGATGTGTCAATGGGAGTCTGGAAGTATATATTAGAGGAGCTAGGTCACTAGGGGAGACTCTTTGAGGAAGTGTTTCACTGGGGGTAGGTTTTGAGATTTAAGATACCAGTAACAGGACCTGAATGTAACTCTGTTTCTCCTTATGTCTGTCTCTGTTTCCATCTCTTTCTGTCTCTGTCTCTCTGTATCTCATTCTATCCTGTTTCTGTCTCCCTTTATCTCTGTCTGTCTCTGTCACTATCTCTCAGTATATCTCTCTCAGTCTGTCTGTCTCTCTGTATATCTGTCTCTGTGTCCCTCTGTCTCTCTGCCTGTCTGTCTGTCTGTCTCTCTCTCTCACTCTTTCTCTCTCTGTCTCTATCTCTGTCTCTGTACTCTTCGGTTTATTACAGAAAAACTCTGATATGACATCAGTGATTCTATCTGTAAAACTATAAGGAAGCCCCAATTAAATACTTGCTGTTCAAAGAAATTCTCCAGTCATGGTGGTTCTTTGCAGCAATTAAACAGCAAATAAACCCCCACTGTGGTCATATCTGTGACGATAACATATACTAATATTTTCTGTTAGGATGTATAATCACATTTCAATGATAAGTGTCTTATTAACACTTGCAAGAAATGTGTGACACTCTTTCTTAACTAAGAGCCCAGGAAATAGGAACAACCATCTTTGGGTTTTATGCTTATAGCTGCCATCATTTCAGCCATTTTGGGCTGCCCTAGGCTTGCTTTCTAGCATGGTGTCAAGTCTGTCCCTTTGAAAACATGGCTTCTGAGATTACTGTTGGCTTTCATCTGCCTTCTGACATCAGATTCCTTCTCAGCCAATCAGCACTTAATAGAATCTTGAGGTTACCATGGAGCCGAGTAAACAAGTCTGGCTCCCTGTTCAGTTGAACTGCTTCAATGCATACACGTGACTTGTGCTTGTGAATCTCAGCAACCCGTTTACCTTGTGAATCCCAATAACCCGTTTACTGTCCCTTTATCCAAATCCTATACCTCTACTTGTCTTCCTGCCTCCACAATGTCAGGTAGGAAAGAAACTAACATGTTTATTTAATTGAAAGTCCCTCAAATAGGGAATCATCAAAATAAGGTGGGATTGGGAAGAAAGTATTGAAGGACAATACTGTGCCCTAACTAATGTCTTGGCTCTGACATTTCCTAGGGTTGTAACTTTGTAACTGAACCTTTACTTATCTACTTGCTGGCAGATTCTAGGGCTCTCTAGGGAATTGAGTATTTAGGAGGAGGGGATAGAGAAGGAATCCAGATAGTTCTTGGGGCTGTTACAACTGAAGCAGAGAGAGAACTGTGTATATACACAGGAGAACTGAGGCCCAAGAGGCTTTTCTTTTGATGACAGACTACAGAGTATTACACAATAGTACTTCAAAGATTAGCTGATCAACAGTAATGTTGAGATAAAGAGATTCAATAAAACATCTTCCACTGTTCAATTAGCAACTTAGATTGACTAGTTTTTGCCAACTGGATAGAAGTATTTTCCTCACACATGGTTTCACATTTGTGTTCTCTGAAGCTGTCAGGTGGAAACAAGTCTTTCCCTGACAAAAGGATAGTTTATTACATTCACCTGCACATGAACAGCTGTGTCCACCCTGGTGCTGCACACTGGGTTGAAGATGGGCACCTTTCTAATGGAGGAGGTTTCCACTCAATTTTGGCAAATGGTTTAAGATAATTACATTCCTTGATTGTCATTAGAAACAAACTCCTAATGTGAAGAGCTAGAGTATGGTGGAATACACCTTTAATGTCCGCCCTCGGGAACCAGAGGCATGAGAACCAAGGTGAACATGAGAATTTCTCTTCGACAGTAACTTCAAAAGAGTCACTCAGGGGCTATAAGATGGTTTCTTGAGTAATAAAAGGAAATGAATTTTAAAAATCAGCATTCCCAGTATTAGGAATCTTACATCTGAAACCCACTAAGAAGGAATTGTGGATCACAGGGCAGTAAGCATACTGATACTCTTGAGAAGGCAAGCTAGGGAACATTTATAAAAAGATCACACCACCTTTACCTAGAGACAGTGAAGAAAATGAAAAAAATGAGACAATATTGTAGGAGAGGAGAATATGAATGAATAGATGAAAGGAGAAGACCAACATACAGGTGTTAGCCATGTAAAACAGGAAGCTCACCACTGAATGCTCAAGGCAGACAAATGATATTAATAAATACATTTTCAAAGGAACACTGGCTAAAAATTACTGAGTACATGGCAAACATTGAAGGATTTAATGAAATATAGGTCAAGAGTTCAGGAATGATCCTGAGGCTGGGACAGGATGTGACTAGAAGGACCAACTTTTTTTTTTTTTTTTTTTTTTTTTTTTTTTTTTTTTATTTTCAGTGCCATTTATTCCTCTATGAAACTTCTTTTTTTTTTTTTTTTTAAATTCTTCTTTGTCTTTAATAATACAGAGAAATAAAGTATAAAATTTTGACACATAAAGTATTTTAAGCAAACTAATTTTTTTTTTCTTTTTTTTTTTTTTTCCCATTCTTTTTTTTTTTTGTCTTTTTTTTTTATTTGATATAATTTATTTACATTTCAAATGATTTCCCCTTTTCTAGCCCCCCCCCCACTCCCCGAAAGTCCCGTAAGCCCCCTTCTCTTCCCCTGTCCTCCCTCCCACCCCTTCCCAGTTCCCCGTTCTGGTTTTGCCAAATACTGTTTCACTGAGTCTTTCCAGAACCAGGGACCACTCCTGCTTTCTTCTTGTATCTCATTTGATGTGTGGATTATGTTTTGGGTATTCCAGTTTTCTAGGTTAATAACCACTTATTAGTGAGTGCATACCATGATTCACCTTTTGAGTCTGGGTTACCTCACTTAGTATGATGTTCTCTAGCTCCATCCATTTGCCTAAGAATTTCATGAATTCATTGTTTCTAATGGCTGAATAGTACTCCATTGTGTAGATATACCACATTTTTTGTATCCACTCTTCTGTTGAGGGATACCTGGGTTCTTTCCAGCATCTGGCTATTATAAATAGGGCTGCTATGAACATAGTAGAGCATGTATCCTTATTACATGGTGGGGAATCCTCTGGGTATATGCCCAGGAGTGGTATAGCAGGATCTTCTGGAAGTGAGGTGCCCAGTTTTCGGAGGAACCGCCAGACTGCTTTCCAGAGTGGTTGTACCAATTTGCAACCCCACCAGCAGTGGAGGAGTGTTCCTCTTTCTCCGCACCCTCTCCAACACCTGCTGTCTCCTGAATTTTTAATCTTAGCCATTCTGACTGGTGTAAGATGAAATCTTAGGGTTGTTTTGATTTGCATTTCCCTAATGACTAATGAAGTGGAGCATTTTTTAAGATGCTTCTCCGCCATCCGAAGTTCTTCAGGTGAGAATTCTTTGTTTAACTCTGTACCCCATTTTTTAATAGGGTTGTTCGGTTTTCTGGAGTCTAACTTCTTGAGTTCTTTATATATATTGGATATTAGCCCTCTATCTGATGTAGGATTGGTGAAGATCTTTTCCCAATTTGTTGGTTGCCGATCTGTCCTCTTGACGGTGTCCTTTGCCTTACAGAAACTCTGTAACCTTATGAGGTCCCATTTGTCAATTCTTGCTCTTAGAGCATACGCTATTGGTGTTCTGTTCAGAAACTTTCTCCCTGTACCGATGTCCTCAAGGGTCTTCCCCAGTTTCTTTTCTATTAGCTTCAGAGTGTCTGGCTTTATGTGGAGGTCCTTGATCCATTTGGATTTGAGCTTAGTACAAGGAGACAAGGATGGATCAATTCGCATTCTTCTGCATGCTGACCTCCAGTTGAACCAGCACCATTTGTTGAAAAGGCTATCTTTTTTCCATTGGATGTTTTCAGCCTCTTTGTCGAGGATCAAGTGGCCATAGGTGTGTGGGTTCATTTCTGGATCTTCAATCCTGTTCCATTGATCCTCCTGCCTGTCACTGTACCAATACCATGCAGTTTTTAACACTATTGCTCTGTAGTATTGCTTGAGGTCAGGGATACTGATTCCCCCAGATTTTCTTTTGTTGCTGAGAATAGTTTTAGCTATCCTGGGTTTTTTGTTGTTCCAGATGAATTTGATAATTGCTCTTTCTAACTCTGTGAAGAATTGAGTTGGGATTTTGATGGGTATTGCATTGAATCTGTATAGTGCTTTAGGCAAAATGGCCATTTTAACTATATTGATTCTACCGATCCATGAGCATGGGAGGTTTTCCCATTTTTTGAGGTCTTCTTCCATTTCCTTCTTCAGAGTCTTGAAGTTCTTGCCATACAGATCTTTCGCATGTTTGGTAAGAGTCACCCCAAGATACTTTATACTGTTTGTGGCTATTGTGAAGGGGGTCATTTCCCTAATTTCTTTCTCAGCCTGCTTATCCTTTGAGTATAGGAAGGCCACTGATTTGCTTGAGTTGATTTTGTAACCTGCCACTTTGCTGAAGTTGTTTATCAGCTGTAGGAGCTCTCTAGTGGAGTTCTTTGGGTCACTTAGGTAGACGATCATGTCGTCTGCAAATAATGATAGTTTGACTTCCTCCTTTCCAATTTGTATCCCTTTGACCTCCTTATGTTGTCGAATTGCCCGAGCTAGTACCTCAAGTACAATATTGAAAAGATAAGGAGAAAGGGGGCAGCCTTGTCTGGTCCCTGATTTCAGTGGGATTGCTTCAAGTTTCTCTCCGTTTAGTTTGATGCTGGCTACCGGTTTGCTGTATATTGCTTTTACTATGTTTAGGTATGGGCCTTGAATTCCTGTTCTCTCCAAGACTTTAAGCATGAAAGGATGCTGAATTTTGTCAAATGCTTTTTCAGCATCCAATGAAATGACCATATGATTTTGTTCTTTGAGTTTGTTTATGTAGTGGATTGTATTGATGGATTTCCGTATATTGAACCAACCCTGCATTCCCGGGATAAAGCCTACTTGATCATGGTGGATGATCGTTTTGATGTGTTCTTGGATTCGGTTGGCAAGAATTTTGTTGAGTATTTTTGCATCGATGTTCATAAGGGAAATTGGTCTGAAGTTCTCTTTCTTTGTTGGATCTTTGTGTGGCTTTGGTATCAGCGTAATTGTGGCTTCGTAGAAGGAATTGGGTAGTGTTCCTTCTGTTTCTATTTTGTGGAATAGTTTGAAGAGTATTGGTGTTAACTCTTCTTTGAAGGTCTGGTAGAATTCTGCACTGAAACCATCTGGTCCTGTGCTTTTTTTGGTTGGAAGACTTTCTATGACTCCTTCTATTTCTTTAGGCTTTATGGGACTGTTTAGATGGTCTAGTTGGTCCTGATTTAATTTTGGTATTTGGTATCTGTCAAGGAAATTGTCCATTTCCTCCAGATTCTCCAGTTGTGTTGAGTACAGGCTCTTGTAGTAGGATCTGATGATTTTTTGGATTTCCTCAGTTTCCGTTGTTATGTCTCCCTTTTCATTTCTAAGTTTGTTAATTTGGATACTTTCTCTGTGCCCTTTTGTCAGTCTGGCTAAGGGTTTATCTATCTTGTTGATTTTCTCAAAGAACCAGCTCCTAGTTTTGTTGATTTTTTGTATGGTTCTCTTTGTTTCTACTTGATTGATTTCGGCCCTGAGTTTGATGATTTCCTGCCTTCTACTCCTCCTGGGTGAAATAGCTTCTTTTTGTTCTAGGGCTTTCAGGTGTGTCATTAAGTTGGTAATGTATGCTCTCTCCATTTTCTTTTTGGAGGCACTCAGGGCTATGAGTTTTCCTCTTAGCACTGCTTTCATTGTGTCCCATAGATTTGGGTATGTTGTGTTTTCATTTTCATTGTGTTCTAAAAAGTCTTTAATTTCTTTCTTTATTTCTTCCTTGACCAAGGTGTCATTGAGTAGAGTATTGTTCAATCTCCACGTGTTTGTGGGTTTTCTGTTGTTTCTGTTGCTATTGAAGACCACTTTTATTCCATAGTGATCAGATAGGAGGCATGGGATTAGTTCTATCTTTTTATATTTGTTGAGGTCTGTCTTGTGACCAATTATATGGTCGATTTTGGAGAAGGTACCATGAGGTGCTGAAAAAAAGGTATATTCTTTTGTTTTAGGATAGAATGTTCTATATATATCAGTTAAATCTAATTGGTCCAAAGCTTCAATTAGTTTCATTGTGTCCTTGTTTAGTTTCTGTTTTCCTGATCGGTCCATTGAGGAAAGTGCAGTGTTGAAGTCACCAACAATTATTGTGTTAGGTGCAATGTGTGCTTTGAGTTTTAATAAAGTTTCTTTTATGAAAGAGGGTGCCCTTGCATTTGGAGCATAGATGTTCAGGATTGAGAGTTCTTCTTGTTGTATTTTTCCTTTGACCAGCAAGAAGTGTCCCTCAGAGTCTCTTTTGATGACTTTGGGTTGAAAGTCAATTTTATCTGATATTAAAATGGCTACTCCAGCTTGTTTCCTGAGACCATTTGCTTGTAAAATTGTCTTCCAGCCTTTTACTCTAAGGTAGTGTTTGTCTTTGACCCTTAGGTGTGTTTCCTGTAAGCAGCAAAATGTAGGGTCCTGTTTACGTATCCAGTCAGTTAGTCTGTGTCTTTTTATTGGGGCATTGAGTCCATTGATGTTAAGAGATATTAAGGAATAGTGATTGTTACTTCCTATCATTTTTGACGTTATTTTTTAAATTTGATTGCTTAACTTATTTGGGTTTGATGAAAGGTTACTATCTTGCTTTTTTCAGGGTGGAGTTTCCCTCCTTGTATTGGTGTTGTCCTCCTATTATCCTTTTTAGGGCTGGGTTTGTGGATAGATATTGGGTGAACTTGGTTTTGTCGTGAAATATCTTAGTTTCTCCATCTATGGTGATTGAGAGTTTTGCTGGATATAGTAGTTTTGGTTGGCATTTGTGTTCTCTTAGAGTCTGCATGAGATCTGCCCAGGACCTTCTAGCCTAGAAGGACCAACTTATCAGGAAAAATGCATTTCATCTTTAGTTATTGTCTTCTGAGTCCCTAAACGCTGATGATGCTTTACAATTAGGAAATGAGCTTTCTATGCATATATTGTAGAACCAATTCTAAGTGCAATGTTTGGGCTCAAGAGTAAAATTTTAGCTCGCCGGTGGCATAGGCTGAAGGATTCATGCTAGTTTATCCCCATTCTAGAAAGAATGATGAATTATAGGCAAACCATGGCCATGAAGTCAAATTATTACTAAAAAGATATAGAATTTTTTTTGAGAACTTGTGTTTGGGGATTTTGTTTTACTCTGATCTTGAGCATACACAGGAACTGGAGAAATCATGGTGATCTACATATTCTTTAGTATTAGAGATCAAGCTAAAGCAAATTTCCCAGCTTTATACTCATTTACCTCACTAGACACAGTATAATCTTTGTAACAAGGAATTATAAATCTATGAAGATAAGACAGGAATCCATAAAGACACAGTTGTATATCACTAATAAACTTGTGCCTCCCCAACCAGTAATTCTTGGGATAGAGCTACCAGTACAGTTTCATGATACTATTCCACCTATTAGCCAATCAAAACCTGAATCATCTTGAGGTCCCTATGATAAGTAGAAACACGTTTTCCCAAACTGTGTTCACATTGCCTACCTTACAATGTCTAGTATGGAAAGAAATATGAACATTTCTTTAGCTGATATCCACATATTTTGAGAAGTCCAGAAAGTATGTATGCACTGAATGAGAATCTAGTGCCAAGGGAATGTACTGAATGAGAATCTAGTGCCAAGTGTCAGTTTGGGCCCTGATATATCTGAGATTATGATTTTGTACAGAGCATTCCCTCTTACACTATGAGAATCTTCACATTTCATAGTAGCAAAACTAACAGCCTGACCTGTGATCACAAATAGATATAGAGTGGTTAAGAGAACACAGTATAGAGAAAGCACCCAGGTAGTTCATGTGAGGTTTTATAAAGAAGCAGGCAGTGGTGGCACACACTTTTTTTCCTTTCATTTTTCCTTAATTTGATGTATTCTTTATTTACATTTCAATTGATTTTTCCCTTTCCTTGATCCCCCCCTCCCCGACAACCTCATAAGCCTTCTTCTCTCCCTGTTCCACAATCCATAACTTCCCACTTGACTGTCCTGGTATTCCCAGGCACTGCTGCACTGAGCTTTTACAGGACTGAAGGCCACTCCTTCCTTCTTTTTGGACATCATTTGATATGTGCATTGTGTCTTGGGTACTCCAAGCTTCAAAGTTAATATCCATTTAACAGTGAGTGCATACCATGAGTATTCTTTTGAGATTTTAATACCTCACTTCAGATGATGTTCTCCAGTTCCATCTATCTGTGTAAGAGTTTCATGAGTTCATTGTTTCTAATGGCTGAATAGTACTCCATTGTGTATAGATACCACATTTTCTGTATCCATTCCTCCGTTGAGGGACTTCTGGGTTCTTTCCAGCTTCTGGCTATTATAAATAGGGCTGCTATGAACATAGTGGAGCATGTATCCTTATTACATGCTTTGGAATCCTCTGGGTATATGCCCAGGAATGTTATAGTCGGCCCTCTGGAAGTATCATTCCCAGTTTTCTAAGGAACTGCCAGACTGATTTCTAGAGCAGTAGTAACAGCTTGCAACCCCACCAGCTGTGGAGGAGTGTTCCTCTTTCTCAAAATCCATGTCAGCACCTGTTTTCTCTTAACTTTTTCATCTTAGCCATTTTGACTGGTGTGAGGTGAAATCTCAGGGTTGTTTTGATTTGCATTTCCCTCATGACTAAGGATGTTGAATATTTCTTTAGGTACTTCTCAGCCATTCAATATTCCTCAGGTGAAAACTCTTTGTTTAGCTCTGTACCCCATTTTTAAGAGGGGTATTTGGCTCTCTGGAGTCTAATTTCTTGAGTTCTTTGTATATCTTGGATAGAAGCCCTCTGTCAGATGCAGTGTTGGTAAAGATCTTTTCTCAATTTATTGGTTGATGTTTTGTCCGTTTGACAATGTCCTTTGCCTTACAGAAACTTTGTAGTTTTAAGAGGTCTCATTTGTCAATTCTAGATCTTAGAGCATAAGCTATTGGTGTTCTGTTGAGGAAATTTTCCCCTGTGCCCATGTCCTCAAGGGTCTTCCCCAGTTTCATTTCTATTAGTTTCAGTGTGTCTGGTCTTATGTGGAGGTTCTTGAGCCACTTGGAATTGAGCTTAGTACAAGGTGATTAGAATGGATAATTTGCATTATTTTGCATGCTGACCTCCAATTGAATCAGCACCATTTGTTGAAGAGGCTATCTTTTTTCCACTGGATATTTTCTGCTCCTTTATCAAAGATCAAGTCAACATAATTCTGTGGGTCCATTTCTGGATCTTCAGTTCTATTCAATTGATCTACTTGCCTGTCACTGTACTAATACCACACAGTTTTTAACACAATTGCTCTGTATTCCTGCTTGAGGTTGGGGATACTGATTCACCCAGAACTTCTTTTACTGGTGAGAATAGTTTTAGCTATCCTGGGTTTTTTGCTATTCCAGATGAATTTGAGAATTGCTTTTTTTAAGTCTATGAAGAATTGAGTTGGGATTTTGATGGGGATTACATTGAATCTGTAGATTGCTTTTGGCAAGATGGCCATTTTTACTATGTTAATCCTGCCAATCTAAGAGCAAGAAAGATTTTTCCATCTTCTGAGGTCTTCTTCAATTTCTTTCTTCAAAGACTTGAAGTTCCTGTCATATGGATCTTTCAATTGTTTGGTTAGAGTCACACCAAGATACTTTATATTGTTTGTGGCTAGTGTGAAGGGTGTCATTTCTCTAATTTCTGAGATTACTGTTGGCTTTCATCTGCCTAGTCACATCAGATTCCCTCTCATCCAATCAGCTCCTAATAGAATCTTGAGATTACCATGGAGCTGAGTAAACAAGTCTGGCTCAGTGTTTAGTTGAACTACTTCAACAGGCACATGTGAATTTTGCTTGTAAATCCCAATAACCTGTTTATCATCCCTTTATCCAAATCCTATACCTCTACTCATCTTCATGCCTCCACAATGTCAGGGAGGAAAAGAAACTAACTTGTGTATTTGACAGTCCCTCAAATAAGGAACCATTAAAGTAAGGTAGAATTGTTCAGAAAGTATTGAAGGACAAGACTATGCCCTAACTAAGGTCTTGGCTTTGACATTTCCTAGGGTTGGAACTTTGTAACGGAACCTTTACTTATCTACTTGCTGGCAGATTCTAGGGCTCTCTAGGGAATTGAGTCTTTAGGAGGAGGGGATAGAGAAGGAATCCAGATAGTTCTTGGGGCTGTTACAACTGAAGCAGAGAGAGAACTGTGTATAGACACAGGAGAACTGAGGCCCAAGATGCTTCTCTTTTGTTGACAGACTACATAGTTTTCCACAATAGTACTGCAAAGTTGGCTTCTTTAAGAGTAATGTTGAAATGAGGAGATTCAATAAGACATCTTCCACTGTTCAATTAGCAACGTAGATTGACTAATTTTTGCCAACTGGGTAGATGTACTTTTCTCCTCCATGGTTGCACATTTGTTTTCTCTCATGCTGTCATGTGGAAAAAAGTATTTCTCTGACAAAAGAATAGTTTGTTACATTCCAGGGCACAGGAACAGCTGTGTTCTCCCTGGTGCTGCACACTGGGTTAATGAAGGGTACCTTACTGATGGAGTAGGTTGCCACTCAAATTTGGTAATGGTTTAAGACAATTACATATCCATGATTGTTAGCACAAACAAACTCCTAATGTGAATAGCTAGAGTAGTCTAGCATAGTCTTAATATAGTCCTTGGGAACCAGAGGCATGAGGACCAAGGAGAACATGAGAGTGTCTATTGGGCAGTAACTTCAAAAGAACCAGTCTGGGGCTATAAGACAGTTACTCCAGAAATAAAATGAAATCCATTTTAAAAATTATCATTCTCAGTATTTGGAATCTTATGTCTGAAAACAACTGAGACCGAAGGGTTGATCACAGGCCAGTAAGGATACTCTTGAGAAGGCAAACTAAGGACCATTAATATAAAGATCACACTGCCTACATAGAGATGGTGAAGAAAATAAAAAAAAAAAAAAGGGCCAAAACTGAAGGAGTAGAGAATAGGAAAGAACAGATGAAAGGAGAGGACAGAATATAGAGGTCTTAGCCATGTAACACAGGAAGCTCAGCACTGAATACTCAAGGCAGCCAAATGATATTAAAAATGCATTTTAAAAGGAACAGTGTGTATAAATTGCTGAGTACATGGCAAACATTGAAGGATTTAATGAACAAATAGGTCAAGAGATCAGGAAGAAACCTGAGGCTGGGGCAGGGTTTGACTAGGAGGATCAGCTCATCAGGAAAAACCACTTTCATGTTTAGTTTTTGTCTTCCTAGACCCTAAACACTGATGATACATTACAATTAAGAAAATGAGAATTCTATGTATATGTTGTAGAATCAATTCTTAGTGCAATGTCTGGACTCAAGTGTAAAGTTCTAGTACCCAGGTGGCATAGGCAGAGAGATTGATGCTAGTTTATGTCCATTCTAGAAAGAATGACGAAATATAAGCAAATTCTGGCCATGAAGTCAAATCATTAATAAAAAGAAATAGAATTCTTTCTGAGCACTTGTTGTTCACAGGTGACAAATGGGTCAGACTGTGTGTGCTAGAGACTTTCTTTTTCTCTGACCTGGAACATATACAGGAACTGGAGAAATCATCTTGATCTGGATTCTCTTCAGTATTAGGCATCATGCTAAAGGCAATTTCCCAGCTTTATAATCATTTACCTCACTAGACACAATATAATCTTTGTAACCACACGGAATTATAAAGCTACAAATATGAGACAGGAATCCCTAAAGACTCTATTTTACATCACTGATATGTCTGTGTCACCTGAACCTGGAATTTTTTGGCTAAAACTACCAGTACAATTTCATGATACTATTCTACATACTAGCCAATCAAAACCTGAATTACCTTCGGGTACTTATGGTAAGGACAAACCTAACTGTGTTCATATTACAAACCTGAAAATATCTGGTAAGTAAAGAAATTTAACATTTCTTTAGCTGATATCCCCATATATTTTGAGAAGTCCAGACAGTGTGGAAGCATAGGGAATGTACTGAACTAGAATCTGGTGCCCTAGTGTTAGTTTTGGCCCTGATTGATCTGAGCTCATGATTTTGGACAGAGCATTCCTTCTTTCATTATAAGGATCTTCACATTCCATAGTAGCAAAGTAACAGGCTCTGGGCACACCTAGAGGTAGAGTGCTTAGGAGAGCACAATGTAGAGAAAGCACCCAGGTAGTTCATGGGAGGTTTTCCAGAGAAGCAGAAAGTTGGGGTGTACACAGGAACACTCAAAGCCAAGATGTCTCATTGTGGTAGCCATCCTGCACTCAGTTTCCACATTAACCTTTGAACTGCAGTGCTCTTCAGTAGCAGTGTTGTGATGGGAGGGAAACTGGCTGCCACATCTGCCAATCCTCTACGGACAGGGTTGTCCTGGCTGACCTGCCAGGATTTGCAGCTGTGTCCTATTGGGGACTCAGAGTACAACTTTCATGGACTAGATCTTTATGGTTTGAATGGAAACTTCAGGACAGAAAATGTGACTGTGTGTCATGTCTAGGACACAGAGAAACTATATTACATACTGTGGTCCTCCAGGCAAAATCTTTAAAAGAAGTGCCAGTGCCAGTACTGCTTGTGAAGATATGCCACCTGAGCACTAGGGGGCCATGGAGATATAGATTTTTAATTCTACAATTAAGTGATTGAAGCAGGATGGTAGACAAAACCCATACTGCAGAGTAATAAACTTACAATTTAGATTGAAATATGGACTTAAGTCAACACTTATCATGTATAGGAATTTTCTCCTTTTTATTTTCTATATTCTTTGTTTATATTATATATGATTTTCCCTTTCCCAGTTTTGCCCTCAGGATAAGTCCCATAAGCCCTCTTCCCTTTGCCTGTTCCCCAATCAACCCCTCCCACTTCTCTGTCCTGGCACATATCAAATCATTCCCAAAAAGAAACTAGGAGAGGAAGGAGAGAGCCCTGGTTCTGGAAAGGCTTTTTGCAGCAATGTAGGGGATTAGCAGGAATTTTCAATGGAGATTGATTTACTGTGGCACAGTGGTTTATTTAGCAATGCATATATTAATATAACATTAATTCACAGAGAAGCAAAGTATCTCCTTTCCTAAATTATTGTTCATCTTGTGACAGGTGGGAACCTCCTGAACCCTAGGCACTCAGACCAACAGAGTCTAGGCAATGACGAATCTTTGTGTACAGTAACAAGTGTGGTCTCAACACAGTTACAAATAAAGGTAATTTGCGTGGAATTCTTTGAGGCAAATTTAAACCTCAATGTCTTTTTCTGTGTTAAGACTAGTGATCCTCAAATTTTTTCACACAACTGGTAGTATATCATTATTTCCTTATATTTCCACTGGGATCAGAGAAAACAAGTCAATGCTCTATCCAGTTAGTCTATATTGAACTATATTGAATACTGCCCTCAAACACTCTAACCCAAGACAGCATGATCATGCAAATGCATAACCCTCCTATGTGTACACAACCCCTCACAGCTATGGGAAGTCTTCTGGTCCTGATTTCAATAAATAGCCTATTTGTAACCCAACTCCTTAAGTTGAACATTCCGTCAGAGCTCCTTTGCATTATGTTTATAATCAGAAGAGACATTCCTAATCCCAAATCTATCGCTTTACTAGCATAATAAGACATACCAAAGTATGATTATTCACTAAATTTATGAAGTTGAATTGACACTTGGGGTGTTCTATTCACTCTAATTTCTTTAGGGAGAGAGGTTTGTGAATCTGACACATATACAAACATAAATGTGTGTGTGGGGGGAGCATTATTGTGCTAGAAAGCTGGAATGGCAGAATGCCAGGCAAAGTGTTTTGATGTTTCCTGTCTTCTCTTTTCTGTCTTAGAACATCGCCAGGCATGATAATGCCACTCTTCTTCCCCAAGAGCGGTTCCAACTTCTAAGTGCTCTTGGGCAGAACATCGAAATAAATAAGAATTTTTCATTGGCATTTTATACGAGCCTGAGCAAACACTTCTACAAAATGGCAGCTGACCTTGATCACTGTGGACAAAAGGAAGCAGCCTTTGTGCTCTACCGCAAATTCCTCACGTGAGAACCTGCAGTTTATACTCCTTTTCTCCAAAACTTTTTTTGCTCAGACTGCTTTTCTATTCAGGGTTTTCTTCTTTGTTGACAGCTATAGAACTTGAGGATGTTATTATTTCATCAGATTTCTGGCACTGCCCACATAGACTTTTTCTTGTGATTCAAAGATATGAGGACCAAAATGGTGGTATTATAAATAAGGAATTTTAATGGTACACAAGGTCCAGCTCATAGTGGAAGAAAAGAGGGCTGAAAATCAGTGTGTACCTGAATTGATAGCTATTTTGGTTTTCAAATCTCCCCTGATATAAACAGTCACAGGTTTGTCTCTGATGGGTGGCCGTGATTATTGAGTTCTATGGGAGAGAGGTAGGCATTCCTGTAGATTCACAGTCACCAGAGGATTGTTGACTACCTAGCTTCTGTGTGGTTAACCATCCTTAGGGATTTCTCCAAACTGTTCATTGTATTGCATGGAAAGAGTGAAAAATATAATGTAAAGCTGTCACCATGAAATAGTTCTTACAGTCTCAGTGACAAGGGTGCTTTGACTTTAGTAAGGGGAAGATCAAAAAGTCTCACCAATCCTGATTGGCCTTAAAATTAATGAAACAGAATATAAGGAGATATACAGGAGCTCAGCTACTAGGGAGTGGTTTTCTGGACATGATTTCATTCGTCTTCAGAAGACTGAATGTTTAGTAGGTACATCAATTGCTGTTCCACAACTACAAAACTTAGATTTATAGATGAGTTGAGGCACCACAGTTTGCATTCCCTTTGTTGTACACATACTACAACAGGGGTTCTCTTGTATTTCCACTGGTGGTTTCCAGTAAAATGAAGGCTTCCTGTTGAGATCATAATGAATCTCCTCTCATTTCTTCCCTTTTCAAAAAACAAGTCTCTCTTACCAAAAAGTCACATTTTCTCTCATACATCAGCTTCCCAGATTGAATTTCTGGTCATATCCTCTTCTCAAGCATAGTTTCTGACAAGGCAGTGGATCTTGAATCTTGGACAGACATGAGCGTTGAAGCAGTTTACTAGCATCTTTTAGTGCATCATGAGACTAGGTGCCCAGGGCACATCAGCACCTAGAACTGAGCATGCTCAGTATCTCCTCTCATTGCCTAGTGATGTCTGAGGTGAGGTGGTAAACTCCCAGTAAGCAATACACAAAAGTGCTATGTGAGCAAAGATTAATATTGGGAATGAAAGACTGAGGCCACTGTATTTTTTTTCTAGTTTAAGTCCAGGAGTCCATCCCGTTTCCTCAAGGATCTGTGGGTCTATCTGGTGCCTCCTGGGTGTTGAAATGACCAACTGGCACTCTGTCACATTAACTATACTTATTGGCTGCTAATGTTTGCTGAATGTGCCAGTTTCATGGAAGAACTTTGATATTCTTTCTCTAGTCTCAGTAATGGAAATGGATGTGGGATCTCAGGGTGTGCCTTATTAAACACCAGTAACTTCTAAAGCAGTGACTACAGAGTCCAAATTTCCTCAGGGACTCATTTAGACATTTTAATTTCTCTGCACAGCTTAGTCTCTCTGCTCTATTCCTTTAGACTCTATGTGGAAACGCTCCCTGCAGATAAAAAGTACAAAGAGGTTGTGGAGACTTATAAAAAATCAAATATTCTCAAGGTAGGTTTTCATTCTCAATGTGGCTCACCAAAAACTCCAGAACAGAACACAGCTGCTCACAGAAAAGCCACAGATGATGGCACTAGAAGGAATGGGGGCAATGCTGCTTCAGGAATTCTGTACAGAGGGGATGGCTGGGAATGGGGTCCAAGTCATGCACGAGATACTGCTGCCCCTGCCAACTTCTTTTCTTTCTCTCTTTTCTGACATTAGCACTGTTCTAATTATCCAATTTGGTTATGTTTTGCAGACAACAAAACAGATTTTTGTAAGGGCTGAGGAGCTGAAGAGAGACCTGATGAATGAATACACTGACGAACATCTTGTTTACTTGACAGAAAAGGTCAGTGTGAGGAGAAGCATGGATATAGGAGGACTGTGTGACAACTACTCACTCTGTACCCAGGACTGTCTTGTTCAGTGTCTTTGAAGTGTGTGAGTCAATGAAAGGGCTCCACATGCCCTCTGTAATCCAATCAACACACATGAACATGCACACACACACACACAAACACACACACAAACACAGACACACACACAATGTCATGGGATACTAAGAAGACTGAGACCTAACTTTATTAAAAACAGAAAAAGAGTAAGGTAGAAGAATGGATTTTCCAAAACACCAGGGATACAAGGCCCTAGATTGAAATATCAGACTTTAACGGAACTACACTTTGTTCATATCTGGTTGAAAAGATGTTTCTTCTAAAATTTGAAGTAGTGGCCTAAATTCTTTTCCTTTCCTGCAGAAGAAAGAAGAAGAACTGTCCAAGAAGGCATCATTCTTGGAGGAAAAACAAAAGATCAGAACACGACTTTCAAAATGGGCTTCCTTTCCTTTTCAAAAATGGTATGGTTCTCAAGAAAAATAAACAAGGTGGGGAGGAAGGCTCTGGAGTACCAATTTCATCAAAGGAATATCAGCCTTATTCAATTAACAAATGGAACCTTCAGTCCAACAGTGGTGCCTTCAGGAAAGATAGCCTGCGATGAAGCAGCTCCAACAACATCACCAGCTGCCAAGGAGGCTGCAGAACTTGGCACCTTGAACAGACCAGGTGAGTCACCATGAACAGGCCAGGTGAGTCACCACAGGTTTCTCACTAGGACAAGCCTTGTGTAGAAGTGGTTCCAATTGCATCTGGCTCAGGAAAACAGGATTGAGACTGAAGCTCACCAGTAATTTAAGGCAGAGGTGCTGGACAGGTCAAGTCAGGAACACTGGACCCCACAGAGAATCCTGAATCTCCTGCCATGTGATCAGTCTTCTGCTTGTGATTTAATGAACATATAGGTCAAGAGATCCGGAAGGATCCCTAGGCTGGCACAGGATGTTACTAGGAGGGCCAGCTTATCAGGAAAAACACCTTTCATGTTTATCATCTTCTGAGTCCCTAAACACTGATGATGCTTTACAATTAGAAAATAAGCATTCTATGCATATATTGTAGAACCAATTCTTAGTGCAATGTCTGGGTTCAAGAGTAAAATTCTAGCACACAGGTGGCATAGGGAGAGGGATTGATGCTAGTTTATACCCATTCTAGAAAGAATGATGAATTATAGGCAATCTCTGGCTATAAAGTCAAATTATTATTACAATGAAATAGAAATTTTTCTGAGCACTTGTGGTTGACAGGTGCCAAATGGGTGGGACTGTGCTAGGGATTTTGTTTTACTCTGACTTTCAGCTGGAGTCATCGTGGTAATCTAGATTCTATTTAGTATTAGGGATCAAGCTAAATTGAATTTCCGAGCTTTATACTCATTTACCTTACTAGACACAGTATAATCTTTGTAACCACAAGGAATTATAAAGCTACAAAAATAAGACAGGAATCAATAAAGACTTGGTTGTGTATCACAATAAGACTGTGTCTCCCCAACCAGGAATTCTTGGACCAGAGCTACCAGTACAGTTTCATGATACTATTCTACCTACTAGCCAATCAAAATATGAACCATGTTGATGTCCTTATGATAAGGACAAACCTGTTTCCCCAAACTGTGTTCACATTACAAACCTTACAATGTATTGTATGGAAAGAAATGGGAACATTTCTTTAGCTGATATGCCCATATTTTGAGAAGTCCAAACAGTGTAGAAGCATAGGGAATGTACTGAACTAGAATCTGGTGACCTAGTGTCAGTTTTGGCTCTGATATATCTGAGATTATGATTTTGGACAGAGCATTTCCTCTTCCATTATAAGGATCTTCACATTCTATAGCAGCAAAACTAACAGGCTGACCTGTGAGCACAAGTAGATGCAGGGTGCTTAAGGGAGCACAGTATAGAGAAAGGACCCAGGTAGCTCATGGGAGGTTTTGCAGAGAAGCAGGCAGTGGTGGCACACACTTTTAATACCAGTACTTGGGAGGCAAATACAAGTGGATTTCCCAGTTGGAGGCCAGCCTGGTCTACAGAGTGAGTTCTATGAGAGCCTGGGATATACAGAGAAACACTATCTAGAAAAAAGAAAAAAAGAAAAAAGGAAGCTACATATTTTTGCAGATGTCCTGCAAAGGATCTGTGTAGGCCCAGTGCTTTCTGCTTCACCCAGTTCATGCTAGCTCTGCTCAGATCAATTGGAGGGCTCTGTTCTTCTTTTCTTTCATTCTGTCTGCTTTGACATTGTTTTGTCCTCCTATTCTGCACAGTTCCCTGATATATGAATGGGACTGGTAGGGGGATTGATGGAGACACATCACATAGTTCTGTGTCTTTCATTCTCTGTCTCTGTCTGTTTCTCTCTGTTTCTGTTGCTCTGTCTGTCTCTGTCACTGTCTGTGTCTGTCTGCCTCTCTCTTTACCTCTCTCTCTGTCTCTCTGTCTCTCTCTGTCTCTCTCTCTCTCTGTCTCTCTCTCTGTCTCTCTCTCTGTCTCTCTCTCTCTCTCTCTCTCTCTCTCTCTCTCTCTCTCTCTCTCTCTCTCTCTCTCTCTCTCTCTCTCCCCTCTCTCCCCATAATATCTTGCTATTGGACACTATGTTCACACTTGCTGCAGAAGGAATCTTTTCTTATAATGGCTGAATAGGGCATTGATCAGTGGGATTAGAAGACTTGGACTGCTAGATTGTTTCTTTTATTTAATTTTTTAGACCAGTAGGATTTGATTTTAAACTAGTTCTCTGGCCATCTAGACTCTATGTTTTTGTCACATAAACAGTGTCTTGTATATATTCTGTCTCATTAATTGGGCCTTAAGTCAAATCAGACATTTTTATATTATTCCTAGAGGTTCTCTGACACCACTGCCCTAGCATATCTGGCAGGTATAACTGGCCAATGAGACTGAATAACAGACTTTCAACAGAAAATATTGTAGGTCAAGGGGTTTGTGGCTGAGTTGGTATTTGTTTCTGTTTCAGTAGCCAACAGAGTATGTTCCTATAACAAAGAAACAAGGACATAAGGGTAAAGGTTTCAAGCATGAATCAGCTCAAATTCAATTTCTTTTTTTAAATTGAGTATCTTCTTCATTTACACTGCGGATGATAAAACCTTTCCCAATTTCTACCCTCCCAAAAGCTCCCTCCCCAAAGATTCCCAACCCCTCCTCCCACCCACTGCATCCATGTATATGCCCCTCTACCTGACACACTTCCACCTCCTCCCCACCTCTGTCGGTTTCCCTTTTTGGGGGCCTCTATTGAGCCTTTACCTGACAAAAGACCACTCCTGCAACTGATGCCCAACAACGCATTCCTATGCCACATTTTTGCCTGGAACCATATGTACCCCTTGGTTGATGGTTCAGTCCCTGGGAGTCTTGGGGTGTCTGGGTGGCTGAAGTCATTGTTCTTCCCCTGGGGTGTAAACCCCTTCAGCTCCTCCAGATCCTGCATTGGACACCCCACGCCCAGTCCAATAGTTGGTTGCTAGTTTCTGCCTTTGTATTAGTAGGGCTCTGGCAGGGTCCCTCTGGAGACAGCCCCAGCATGCTCCTTTTGTACATACTTCTTGTCATCGTGTCGGGGTTTGGTGACTGTTTATAGGATGAATCCCCAGGTAGGACAGTCTCTGGGTGGCCTTTACTTCAATGTCTTGTCTCCCTTATTGCTCCTGTGAGTATTATGTTCCCTTTTTCAGAGGAACCTTAGCACCCTCAGTTAAGCCCTCCTACTTCTTGAGCTTCCTGTGCTACGTGAATTGTAAATTGTTTCTTCTGAGCTTTGGACTAGCAACGGCTTATTAGTGAGTGCATACCATGTGTGTTCTTGTGGCTGGGTTACCTTGCTCAGGGTGACACGTTCTAGTTCCATCCATTTGCCTAAGAATTTCATGAATTCATTGTTTCTAATGGCTGAATAGTACTCCATTGTGTATATATACCACATTTTCTGTATCCATTCCTCTGTTGAGGGGCATCAGGGTTCTATCTAGGTTCTGGCTATTATAAATAAAACTGCTAAGAACATAGTGGAGCATGTGTCCATATTACATGTAGGAGCATCTTCTGGGTACAAGACCAAGAGTGGTATAGCTGGGTCCTCAGATAGTACTATGTTTAATTTTCTGAGGAATCACCAAACTAATTTCCAGAGTGGTTTTACCAGCTTGCAATCTCACCAACAATGGAGAAGTGTTCTTCTTTCTCCACATCCTCTCCAGCATCTGCTGACCCCAGAGTTTTTCATCTTAGCCATTCTGACTGGAATAAGTTGTAATCCCAGGGTAGTTTTGATTTGCATTTCCCTAATAGCTAAGGATGCTGAACATTTCTTTAGGTGCTTTAGAGTCATTTGAGTTTCCTCAGTTGAGAATTCCCTGTTTAGCTCTGTACCCAATTTTTTAATAGGGTCATTTGATTCTCTGGAGACTAAAGTCTTCAATTCTTTGTAGACATGGATATTAGCCCTCTATCGATGCAGGGTTAGTAAAGATCTTTTCCCAATTTTTTGGTTGCCATTTTGTCCTATTGACTGTGTCCTTTGCCTTACAGAAGCTTTGCAGTTTTATGAGGTCCCATTTGTTGATTCTTGTCCTTAGAGCATATACCATTGGTGTTCCGCTCAGAAACTTTGCCCCTGTGACCATGTGTTCAAGGTTTGTCACCACTTCTTCTCTATAAGCTTCAGTGTGTCTGATTTTATCTGTAGATCCTTGGATTTATCTGTAGATCCACTTGGATTTGAGCTTTGGACAAGGAGATAAGAATGGGTCCATTTGCATTTTTCTGCATGCAGACCTCCAGTTGATCCAGCACCATTTTTTTTAAAATGCTCTCTTTTTTCCACTGGATGTTTTTTTAGCTCCTTTGTCAAATATCAAGTGACCATAGGTGTGTGGATTCTTTTCTGGGTCTTCAATTCTATTCCATTGATCTTCCTGTCTGTCTGCATACCAATACCAAACAGTTTTTATCACTATTGCTCTGTAGTAGAGCTTGAGGTCAGAGATGGTGATTTCCCCAGAATATCTTTTTTTGTGAAGAATAATTTTTGCTATCCTGGGTTTGGTTGAGTTAATTTTATATCCAGCCACTTTGCTGAAGTTGTTTATCAGCTTTAGGAGTTCTCTGGTGGAAGTCTTGGAGTTGCTTAAGTATACTATCATATCATCAGCAAATATTGATAGTTTGACTTCTTCCTTTCCAATTTGTATACCTTTGACCTCTTTTTGCTGCCTGATTGCTCTGGCTAGGACTTCAAGTACTATGATGAATAGATAGGGAAAGAGTGGGCAGCCTTGTCTGGTCCCCAATTTTAGTCTGATTGCTTTAAGTTTCTCTCCATTTAGTTTGATGTTGATTAGTTAGAATGGGTCAATTAGCACTTTTCTACATGCAGGCATCCAGTTGATCCAGCACCATTTTTTTTAAATGCTGTCTTTTTTCCACTGGATGTTTTTAGCTCCTTTGTCAAATATCAAGTGACTACAGGTGTGTGGATTCTTTTCTGGGTCTTCAATTCTTCAGTATGCAGTATATTGCTTTCACTATGTTTAGGTATGGGCTTTGGATTCCCCTTTCTCTCCAAGTCTTTTATCATGAAGGGATGCTGAATTTTGTCAAAAGCCTTTTCAGAATCTAATGAAATAATCATTGTTTTGTTTTTCCCCTTTGGGTTGTTAATGTAGTAAATTAGTACGACGGATTTCTATATGTTGAACCATCCCTGCCTCACTGGGATGAAGCCTACCTGATCATGGTGATTTATATACTTCTGATGCATTCTTGGATTCGGTTGGTCAGGGTGTTGTTCAGTATTTTTGGTTTGGTTTAGGTATAAGTGTGATTGTGGCTTCATAGAATGAGTTCAGTAGTGCTCCTTGAGTTTCTATTTCGTGAAAACGTTTGAAGAGTATCAGAATTAACTCTTCTTTGAAGATCTGATAGAATTCCCCACTAAGCCCATTTGGTCCTGGGCCTTTTTTTGAAGGGAAACTATTCATGACTGCTTCTATTTTTTCAGGGCTTATGTGACTATTTATATGGTTTATCTGATCCTGTTTTGACATTGACACCTGGTATGTATCTTGAAAGCTATCCATTTCATCGAGGTTTTCAAACTTTGTTGATTATAAACTCTCGTACTAGGATCTGATGATTTTTTGAATTTCCACAGCTCCTGTTGTTATGTCTCCCTAATCATTTCTGATTTTATTAATTTGGATACTGTCTCCATGCCCCCTGGTTAGTCTGGCTAAGGGTTTATCTATCTTGATTTTCTCAAAGAACAAGCTCCTTGTTTTGTTGATTCTTTGTATAGCTCTTTTTACTTCTGCTTGGTTGATTTCGGATCTAAGTTTGATTATTTCCGGCAGTCTACTCCTCTTGGGGGTATTTGCTTCCTTTTGTTCTAGAGCCTTCAAGTGCGCTGTCAAGCTGTTAGTGTAAGCTCTCTCCATTCCCTTTGTGGAGGCACTTAGAGCTATGAGTTTTCTTCTTAGCACTGCTTTCATTGTGTCTCATAAATTTTGGTATGATGTGTCTTCGTTTTCATTGAATTCTAAAAAGTCTTTAATTTCTTTATTTCTTCCTTGACCAAGCTATCATTGAGAAGAGCATTGTTCAAAGTCCATGTATATGTGTGTTTTCCATTGCTGTTGTTTGAGCTTAAGACCAATCTTAGGCCAGGGTGATCTGATAAGATACATAAAATAATTGCAATATTTCTATATCTGTTGAGACCTGCTTTGTAACCAATTATATAGTCAATTTTGGATAAGGTACCATGAGGTGCTGAGAAGAAGGTATATTCTTTTGCTTTATGGTGGAATGTTCTATAAATATCTGTTAGATCCAGTTGGTCTATAACTTCAGTTAGTTTCACAGTATCTCTGTTTAGTTTCTGATTCCATGATTTGATCATTTTTTGCAGTGGGGTGCTGAAATCTTCCACTAGTATCGGGTGGGGTGCAATGTGTGCTTTGAGCTTTATTAAAGTTGCTTTTATGAATGTGGGTGCCCTTATGTTCAGAGCATATATGTTCAGAATTGAGAGTTCATCTTGGAATTGTCCCTTCTTATAATTTTGGACATCACTACCAATTTCATGATACTATTCTACCTACTAGCCAATAAACACCTGAATCAATTTGGGGTCCTTATGATAAGGACAAACCTATATTCCCAAACTTTGCTCATATTACAAACCTTAAAATGTCTGGAAAGGAAAGAAATCTACACATTCCTTTAGCTCATATCCCCATATATTTTGAGAAGTCCAGAAAGTGTGGAAGCATAGGGAATGTACTGAACTAGAATCTGGTGCCCTAGTGTTAGTTTTGGCTCTGATATATCTGAACTCATGATTTTGGAGAGAGCATTCCATCTTCCACTATAAGTATCTTCACATTCCATATTAGCAAAACTAATAGGCTGGGCTCTGAGCCCACCTAGAGGTAGAGTGCATAGGAGAGAACAGTGTAGATAACACACCCAGGTAGTTCGTGAGAGGTCTTCCAGCGAAGCAGACAGAGAGCTGGGGTGTTCACAGGAACACTCAAAGCCAAGATGTCTCATTGTGGTAGCTATCCTGCACTCAGTTTCCACATTAACCTTTGAACTGCAGTGCTCTTCAGTAGCAGTGTTGTGATGGGAGGTAAACTGGCTGCCACATCTGCCAACCCTCTATGGAAAGGGTTGTCCTGTCTGGCCTTCCAGGATTGGCAGCTGTATCCTACTGGGGACTCAGAGTATAACCCTCATGGACCAGATCTTTATGGTTTGAATGGAAATTTCAGGACAGAAAATGTGACTGTGTGTCATGTCGAGGACACAAAGAAACTATATTACCTGCTGTAATCCTCCAGGCAAAATCTTTAAAAGAAGTGCCAGTGCCGGCACAACTTGTGAAGACATGCCACCTGAGCACTTGGGAGCCATGGAGATACAGGCTTTTAATCCTACAATTAAGTGACTGAAGCAGGATGGTAGACACAACCCAAATTGCAGAATAATACACTTACAATTTTAATTCAAATAAATTGAAACCTATCATCTATAGGAATTTTCTCTTTTGTTATTTTCTATATTCTTTGTTTATATTATATATGATTTTCCCTTTCCCGGTTTGCCCCTCAGCATAATCCCATAAGCCCTCTTGCATTTGACTGTTCCCCAATCAACCCCCTCCCACTTCACTGTCCTGTCACATATCAAATTATTCCCAAGAAGAAACTAGGAGAGGAAGGAGAGAGCCCTGGTCCTGGAATGGCTTTATGCAGCATTGTAGGGGATTACCAGGAATTTTCAATGGAGATTGACTTACTATGGCACAGTGGTTTATTTAGCAATGCATATATTAATGTACTATAACATTAATTCACAGAGAAGAAAAATATCTCCTTTCCTAACTTATTGTTCATCTTGTGACAGGTGGGAACCTCCTGAACCCTAGGCACTCAGACCAACAGAGTCTAGGCAATGACGAATCTTCGTGTATAGGAACAACAAGTGTGGTCTCAACACAGTTACAAATAAAGGTAATTTGCATGGAATTCTTTGAGGCAAATTTAAAATCTCAATGTCTTTTTTCTGTATTTAGACTAGTAATTCTCAAATGTTTTCACACAACTCCTCATATATCAATTTTTCTTTATATTGCCACTGGGATCAAAGAAAACAGGTCAATGCTCTGTCCAGTTAGTCGTTACACTATATTGAATACTGCTCTCAAACACTCTAACCCAAGATAGCCTTGTACAATGCTATGGTCCAAGGTGCTCAGAGTTCCCAAAGCCTGTATGGCCTACTGAAGATTCTCATCTTAATTTCTGAACCTCTTAAACATCAGGAACTTGCTTTAGGGTGAAATGTTGTATAAATATCAGTCAAGTCCAATTGGTCCAAAGCTTCAATTAGTTTTAGTGTGTCCCTGTTTAGTTTCTGTTTTCCTGATCGGTCCATTGAGGAGAGTGGAGTGTTGAAGTCCCCCACAATTATTGTGTTAGGTGAAATGTGTGCTTTGAGCTTTAGTAAAGTTTCTTTTATGAATGAGGGTGCCCTTGCATTTGGAGCATCGATGTTCAGAATTGAAAGTTCTTCTTGGTGGATTTTTCCTTTGACCAGCAAGAAGTGTCCCTCAGTGTCTCTTTTGATGACTTTAGGTTGAAAGTCAAATTTATCTGATATTAGAATGGCTACACCGGCTCGTTTCCCGAGACCATTGGCTTGTAAAATTGTCTTCCAAACTTTTACTCTAAGGTAGTTTTTGTCTTTGACATTTAGGTGTGTTTCCTGTATGCAGCAAAATGTAGGGTCCTATTTCCTTATTCAGTCTGTTAGTCTATGTCTGGATGCTCCAGTGTAGGGGAATGGCAGGACAGGGAAGCGGGTGTTGAAGGGTTGGGGAGCAGGAGGAGGGAAGATGGGATAGGGAGTTTGGGAGGGGAAACTAGGAAAGAGGATAAAAATTGTAATGTAAATAAAATAACTAAAAACAATTAAGGAAAAAAGGTAAAAAAAATCAATTGTATGAAAGAGACAAGGAGAGTTGGCAATACATGAATTGAACAGTTCAGGAGGCTGTGTAAAAGAGAACTATGTAGAAAGTGAACTCAGAAGACTCAGTTACACACTCCCTCCCTGTGGGAAATCCAGCAGAAAGCAGGGGACAAGGACCTGGGATCATTGAATAGGTATATAATCGTGGGTATATTGGAGAAATCATGTCGTTTGCCACAAAGTGAGTGGAAAATATAACTTAATGTGATTAAGAATTTTGTGAAATTTCTGATGAGTCATATAAAAATAAAAGGACAACTTTCTTAGTGTGCAGCTCCTCTGTACTAGAGAGTGTAAAAGAGTCTGAGATAGTCTACTTAAGTGACCCAAAAAACTCCACTAGAGAACTCCTACAGCTGATAAACAACTTCAGCAAAGTGGCAGGTTATAAAATCAACTCAAGCAAATCAGTGGCCTTCCTATACTCAAAGAATAAGCAGGTTGAGAAAGAAATTAGGGAAATGACCCCCTTCACAATAGCCACAAACTGTATAAAGTACCTTGGGGTGACTCTTACCAAACATGTGAAAGATCTGTATGACAAGAACTTCAAGACTCTGAAGAAGGAAATGGAAGAAGACCTCAAAAAATGGGAAAACCTCCCATGCTCATGGATCAGCAGGATCAATATAGAGTAAAATGGCCATTTTGCCAAAAGCAATATACAGATTCAATGCAATACCCATCAAAATCCCAACTCAATTCTTCACAGAGTTAGAAAGAGCAATTATCAAATTCATCTGGAATACCAAAAAAGCCAGGATAGGTAAAACTATTCTCAGCAACAAAATAAATTCTCGGGGAATCAGTATCCCTGACCTCAAGCAATACTACAGAGCAATAGTGTTAAAAACTGCATGGTATTGGTACAGTGACAGGCAGGCAGATCAATGGAACAGGATTGAAGATCCAGAAATGAACCCACACACCTATGGCCACTTGATCCTTGACAAAGGGGCTGAAAACATCCAATGGAAAAAAGATAGCCTTTCAACAAATGGTGCTGGTTCAACTGGAGGTCAGCATTCAGAAGAATGCGAATTGATCCATTCTTGTCTCCTTGTACTAAGCTCAAATCCAAATGGATCAAGGACCTCCACATAAAGCCAGACACCCTGAAGCTAATAGAAAAGAAACAGGGGAAGACCCTTGAGGACATCGGTACAGGGAGAAAGTTTCTGAACAGAACACCAATAGCATATGCTCTAAGATCAAGAATTGACAAATGGGACCTCATAAAATTACAAAGTTTCTGTAAGGCAAAGGACACCATCAAAAGGACAAATCGGCAACCAACAAATTGGGAAAAGATCTTCACAAATCCTACATTAGATAGAGGGCTGATATCCAATATATATAAAGAACTCAAGAAGTTAGACTCCAGAAAACCAAACAACCCTATTAAAAAATGGGGTACAGAATTAAACAAAGAATTCTTACCTGAAGAACTTCGGATGGCAGAGAAACATCGTAAAAAATGCTCAACTTCATTAGTCATTAGGAAAATGCAAATCAAAACAACCCTGAGATTGCACCTTACACCAGTCAGAATGGCTAAGATTAAAAATTCAGGGGACAGCAGTTGTTGGGGAGGATGTGGAGAAAGAGGAACACTCCTCCACTGCTGGTGGGGTTGCAAATTGCTACAACCACTCTGGAAATCAGTCTGGCGGTTCCTCCGAAAACTGGGCACCTCACTTCCAGAAGATCCTGCTATACCATTCCTGGGCATATACCCAAAAGATTCCCCAGCATGTAATAAGGATACATGTTCCACTATGTTCATAGCAGCCCTATTTATAATTGCCAGAAGTTGGAAAGAACCCAGGTATCCCTCAACAGAAGAGTGGATGCAAAAAATGTGGTATATCTACACAATGGAGTACTATTAAGCCATTAGAAACAATGAATTCATGAAATTCTTAGGCAAACGGATGGAGCTGGAGAACATCATAATAAGTGAGGCAACCCAGACTCAAAAGATGATCATTGTATGCACTCACTAATAAGTGGATATTAACCTAGAAAACTGGAATACCCAAAACATAATCCACACATCAAATGAGGTACAAGAAGAACGGAGGAGTGGCCCCTTGTTCTGAAAAAACTCAGTGAAGCAGTATAGAGCAAAATAAGAACAGGGAAGTAGGAAGGGTTGGGTAGGAAAACAGGGGGAGGGAAGGGGACTGATGGGACTTTTGGGGAGTGGGGGTCCAGAAAAGGGGAAATCATTTGAAATGTAAATAAATATATCAATAAATTAAAAAAAAGAACCATTCACGCCAAAAATGTTTGCAAACAAATAGCAAACAATTGCTTATAGAATAAAAATCTCCAAAAAAAAAAAAAACCCATCAGGAACTTAGTTTTCATTCCTCATGATCATGCAAATGCATAACCCTCCTATGTGTACACAACCACTCACAGCTATGTGAAGTCTTCTGATCCTGATTTCAATAAATAACCTATTTGTAAGCCGGCTTCTTAAGTTGAACATTCCCTCAGAGCTCCTTTGCAATATGTTTTTCAGTGGGAACAGGCATCCCTAATCCCAAATTTACCATTTTACTAGCATAATAGGAAATCCCAAGGTGGGATTATTCACTAAATGTATGAAGCTGAATTGACACAAGGGGTGTTCTATTCACTCTAATTTCTTCAGGGAGAGAGATTTGTGAATCTGACACAGATATACATACACAATTGTGTGTGTGTATATGTGTGTGTGTGTGTGTGTGTGTGTGTGTGTTTGTGTGTGTGTGTGTGTGTGTGTGTGTCTGTAGGCAAAGGCATGAATGTGCTAGAGAGCTGAAATGCTAGC